>NC_142844.1:40002500-40335625 GCF_061612785.1 Hesperophylax consimilis
TTAAATCAAAATTTAGACATGAGAAAACTGTCCGCCTGTCGGGTAACGCGTTTGCTCACGTTAGACCAAAAACGTGTTCGAATGAACATTTCCAACGTTCTGTTGGCGCAGTTAAGGCTATAAATCCGAGTTTTTGCGCCGATTAATTACTATTGAAACTTGGATACACCATTATACGCCCGAAACAAAAATACAGTCAAAACATTGGATTGCAGAGGGGGAAGCGGCTCCAAACAAAGCAAAATCTGTTTTCTCGGCTGGAAAGGTGATGGAGTTCTCTTAATTGATTATCTTCAAAAAGAAAAAAAAAACTATTACAGGTGCATACTACGCATCATTACTTGACAAGTTGCAGGCAAAAATTGTGAAAAAACGGCCACAATTGCAGAAAAATAAAATCCTGTTTCACCAAGACAACGCACCGTCTCACGCCTCAGCGGTTGCCATGGCAAAAATCTTTTTGTTCGAACTGCTTGACCATCCGCCTTACTCACCAGATCTAGCCCCAAGCGACTTATTTTTGTTCCCTAACCTAAAAACTGCTCTTGGAGGACAGAGATTTTCGTCAAATGAGGAGGCAATCACCTTTGTGAACAATTATTTTGTAGAGAAAAACGCCGAGCACTATTTGGACGGGTTAGAGAGATGGGAGCCTCGCTGGGAGAAGTGTGTAGAGTTACAAGGAGACGATGTAGAAAAATAAATAAAAAACTTAAGAAAAACCCTGAAGATGCTTGAGTAAAGAGAAACCGGTCGGTTCTAAAAATTATTAAAAACTCGTGGTTTTAAAACAAAAAGTATTTTATTTTATTGTTAATATTTACTTATATACAGTGCACGCCACTAGCTTATTGCCCGATGACAAAGTATTTCAAACAACCCTTATTTAAAATAAGAATAATTCAATAAAACAACGTCACCCTTACAACACAATGATTCTAACTTTAACTGTATTTTCGTCATTTTAATTGTACTTTGAATGTCTTTTTACTGTCACGTATGCGAATCTAGTTTTTTCCCAATCAAGCCTCCAAACCACCCAAAGTCTCGTATCGGCTTCGGTTCATATGTTATTATTATATTGTAAAATGTGTGTGGTAGCCCCGGGTCTGAGTCTGGGTAGTCCACAGTGCTTCGGCCTTTTAGGAAAACGTCGGCCTTGTGTTTATGAGGGCGGTCACCGTCTCACCGCCCCGGGGAGTTATTCAACACAGGACCGGACCGACCGGCCCACCCGAACAACTAATAAATGCCCCAAACTTGTGGTCGTGTTTGCTCAACTGAACAAAGTCACACGACTTCTCACAAATAATATTTTTCAGGGGGCCATTTATGGGAAATCTATTTTTAGGTCAAAGGTTGGAGTATCAGCTGTCAGGGGTCAGGTAACGAAATTCATCTTGTTGCTCAACTCTTAAAAGCTTATGGATCAGGGATAAAAAAAATATTTTTTACAATGCCACTCGTATATAAAATCTTTTTCTGTTATCGGGACTCAAAACACTCTTTAAGCATTTTAGTATGCTCTTACGATACATTTACACGGTACCTAGTTTATTACCCTTTGAGAGTCGGGTTATATAAAACTAACTAAGTAACCGTCATGCCCTTTCTCCGCAGGGGTGGGCAGAGAAGATCGACCACCATTTCACTTCATTGTTTCATTCATATTCATGTATCATCTCATACCTACTGTTATGCTGTTCTGACTCTTGACATGACCTGACTCAGATATTTAATTCATCGTTTCCACGTCTTCAAAAGGGTTAAGTTTCCAGAACTTTATAAGTACTTGTTAATAGTTTTTACAATTTTATTGTTATATCAAAGCTCCATAGCGTGCGATGGAAAATAATACGTTCAGAATTCAACCAGAATATTGAACCAATCTTAAATTGAATTATTTTGTATATTGAACTAGTACTTCTGTGAACGTTATGTTTTTAATTTTCTTTTATTTAATAGAATAAAATTGAAATATCCCCTGAAATAATAAAATTTGATTACTCAATAAATATAATTAAGAAATTAAATACCCACCTACTTAATTATGAACAATAAATTTTAGAGTAATTTTTTTTAATTTCAATTAACGAATCATACAATTTGTCCAAAACCACCCCCTCCCTCCAAAGTTCTTACAATTCTAGAAACCTTGAACCTTGAACAATGACAATTCTTTTTTAAAACTTTTTTCAGGCTGATAGGTACCATAATTGATTATTCCGATTTGACAGCTAGTGTGAACCACGACCATGCGAATGCCGGCGGGGTAAAAATATTGTATCCAACATGGAAACCACCTTGAACCAGAACTGGAAGGTAACAAAAAATGTACAGATACATGAAATTAAAAATGTTCTAGTTAAAACTAGTCTACGCTCAGACAATAATTTATAATTTTTTCATTTCAACACAAAAATTGTTCTTCCGATGCTAAGCTTTGTCAAGGTGATTAAAGTAAGATAAAAAAGCAAAAAAAATGTTGAGCCAAGGAGAGTTGATTATAAGCAAAGAATTAAATCATAACAAGTCTACAACAACATCATGCGTTTGTGGCGCTAACGCAGTTAATGCTGTAGCAGTTAGTTATAGGTTTTCTCAAGACTTTTAAATCCTTTAAAAGCAAACAAAAACTAAACTTTTAATACATAGTTTATTTCGTCGGTTAGGCTTCTGATTTAGGTTGATACTTTGAATTTTAACGATGGTAAACACTTAAAAAGCTTGGCTGTGTTTATTTAATTACCTCTGTGAACCGTGAACTCGCCAATTCGGGTCGCGGGTTCAAATTCATATGATAGCTAATCAAAGCCTTCAATATGCAAATGCAATTTTTCACAATGTAGATATTTTTTAAATTTTCATTTCACTTCAAGGTGGAAGATACATCTAGTATCGTCCTGGAGAGAGGCCATAATTCTGAATCAAACTGTTGCACGGTGATTGAAATGGTTTTAGATATGGATGTTGTATAACCCCTTTAAGAATCACGGAAATTTACTAACATGAAATATTTTTAATTTATTAAACATCTGGTAAAATTATTCGTTTTCCTGTAAAAATGGAACTGGCGGCCTATAACGAATGATTATAAAAATTTCATAACAAATTATCAGTAAAGCACGAATATATTATGTGCAAATCGGGACATGTTTTCTTCGAAATAATAATAGTTTCGCATCTCGTCCATTAAATTTATTCAGACAAGAGCACTTGCGTAAACACGTGTTCAGATATATTCTGAATGACCAATATTTTACTGGGAAAAGATCGTGCATTAACATTTTTATGAGTATCTGATAAAAAAAGCCGTACTAATTTTTTTCCGTGTAGACATTTTTCCTCACCACATTGCACCCTCACGGTTTCTAGTTTTCAAAACTACTAAATACATGCTTTGTAATATTTCTGTTAATGAAAATGCTCATTTTGTTACATCCATTAACATTGTATTATGATTATAAACTCGTGGTTTTAGTTCTAATACCAGAGTGGAAGATACTCTCAGTATCTCCCTGGTAAAAGAGCACCATCCAGAATAGAAACGTTCGGTTACCAAATCTGAATAGCAAGGTACTTCCTTATATTGACCTTTTCCATATCCTTCCCCTCTCTTTTACCATCAGTCTCAGAACATTCCTCAATTGGGGATGCCACAGTCTCACTGCTTCCGGCTGGGAGCAGTTGGGACCCTTGATTGATAAAATATATATTTTTTTATTTCGATAAAAGTATTCACAAATTTATGATTTTAAAATACATAACATGTAAAATAAATTATAATATTGTTACAAAAATACATAACATATAAAAAAATATAAATATAATGAAGGATGAAGTCCTATAATCCTTCTGTTCTGAGACTGTCGTTTACCAGGAGGGGTATTTTGCCATTATTTTCCCCTTTTTGCATTTACATGGCAGCATTTTGGATTTATTTTCCAAAAACTCCCAACGACATAGTATTTGGTTGTTTCGCATTTGAAACCCATTAGTTATCATCCCATCATGTTTCTCTACCTGGAAATGCTAAATACTCCTAATGGCTACCCTTGTGGGATTTGTTTCCTTTTAAAATGTACACTTCTGCGAGAAATTATTAATGTCCGGTCATAATTATTGTTTATGAATTTCCTTAGATACTTTTTATGGAAGCTTTTTTTTATATTTGAGTTTCGTGATGTTACCATAGAACCAGCACTTTGGAAATAACCTGCACCTTCAGCACCTTCAGTCCAAGATAACCTTCGTGGTATAAATAAGTTTATGCTTTCGACTTCCGTGAAGCATTATTACTTAGTCAGTTCCTCATTGCTGACGATCGTAACCAGCTCAATTTATATCCACTCCAATTTCCATGAGGTACAAGGCACCCCCATTCCTCGCGGTTATGTGGAAACCCAGGGACACTGGCGTTCTGGTCGCTAGTGATACTTGGTCGCTTTTGTGAAATTTTCTCTGCTTCCTTTGCCATGAATTTCTCCATGTAAAAATCCTTAGTTTGGCAAGCAATTAAATTCGGATACTTAGCTCATCAAGAATGAATATATTTTGCCTGAGGTCGTATATACGCTTCGTTTTGCTGGCTCTATGTTTCTGCGTTTCCAACCCGCTTAGAAATATGGGAAAAATCAGCTTCGGGACGCTTAATAAAATGCAATACTCTTATCCATTTTATCTAATAAAAACAGGACTTTTAATTTATAGCGCACTAAATCAAAGAAAAGATTATCAGTTCTACATAATATTGTATTCATTTTATGGTAGAATAAACCATTTCCCAGTCCAAAGGCTTCATAAGATTGGAAATAAATTCATTTTCGTTATTATTTTCATTTATTACTTACTAAAATTTAAATCAGAAACAACGTTTTGTTGATATTATAATAATCTTCTTCTTTTCTGTATTTTTGTCATTTACTGCAGGCAGGTATCAATACAATTTTTTCGTTTCTTTGTATCTGTTGTACCTACGGGCATTATGTTGATTCATTTTTTTCCCATCTTATTTTTGTATTCTATTGTTTGCAATAGTGCCAATATGGGTAAATTAAATTGCTCATCCCATTTTTATAGCTGGGAATTAAACTATTATATTTTTTTGTTTTTTTGTTTTTGGGGTGTTATGCCGTGTTGCGTTAACTCCTTCTTTAGCCAAACAAACAAACAACAAAAATGCTTTTGGCCGTGAAAATCTAAAAACTTACCTATTATAATGTTAATTTGAATGCACTGATGTAATTTTTTATTAAGGTTTGTTTTATTTTAAAACGCCAAGGATGTGAATAAATAAATAGAATATCGATTTGATAATATATTTCGTTGATTTCGTAATCAATTATTAATAAATTGAAGACTAAATGATCTTTTTTAACAAAAAATATTTATTCCAAGCTTCACGATAATGGTATCCACGTCATACTGTCATACGATTGTGTCGTAATGCGCAATATACCTGAAGTTTCCAATGTAATGGACCAGTTCCAATGTACTTTTATAGAAATGCATAGCGTCACACGAGCAGCGGTCATGACAATATGCAGTTTGATGATGCGTCCCACCCGACCACGTAACCCATATAAACGTAAATGCCGTTAAATGGGAACATTGCATATTATCCATATGATGCAAAGCATTATCTTTTGCGCAAAATGATAATCGTTTAAAGTAGTCTCGTATGTTATTTTCTTCTTGCGGCTAGAGGCATCAGGTCTATTCATTTCTCCCAGTATCATGTGCTCTCGCCTATCGGAAGTTAGTTATCACCGGGAAATATGGCTGGAACAATTGTAAGCCTGTGGGAGTATTAATTGGCGATACATGCAAAACCAGTATCCTTTCTCCCTGTAGAAATTAAAACAATTTATAATCTTCTCCTTCTTGTGGTGTCCTCTTCTATCGGAGGTTGGTTATCATCAATACCCTGCGAATAACAGTCAGGAACTGCAGCCAATCAAGTCATATTCTTTTTCAAATTTGTCACACCTCGTGATATTGTTATGATGTTACTAAGATGCTGGAGATCTCGTAATTTTATATATAAAAACAAATTCGCAAATTTTGACCAATGTTTTACCCAGCATCCAGTGATAAACTGGATATGTTGTTTTGATCAACATGTACATACAATTTTTAATCAAAAAATGAAATATTTTTTGAATTATTTATATGTTGGTATTTTAGAATCATTTAAAAGAGATTCTTGCTTGTATTATTGAACTGTATCGTGGGTCTATTGCGGGTAAGAGGGGACTGCGGACGGATGTTCCAAACCATTCTGAAACATTTTGAAGCACTAATCGGTGTACACAAATAATTAAAAAGCGTATTATTTTAATTTTTATCACCGTACTTTCTTGGAAAACATTGAGGTATCAATTTACATTCTGGAATACAGATATAACTTTTTTTTTAATACATTACTAAAATGAAATATTGGAAATATATGAAAGATATTATTCATATCATATACTCATAAATCACGGAAAACACATAATATAAGTTGTAAAATAGTAACAGAGTTTACGACAAGTTAGCTAATATATTATATTTTGTTAGGAGTCCATTTCACAAAGTTTTAAGGCCGCGTTCCGACTAGCATTCCTAATTTCCCGGCCGATATCATTGAGAACAAGTTATTCCAATATTTGTAAAGAAAGTTGTCGGTAGTTAAACCAATCATTGAATAATAAATGTGCTTTGAATATTGGATTATTGGTTGGGACGGTCTGGCCGTTATAAATTAGGATCACTTTACACAAACATTTGCTTGACGAGAAGAAGCCACCAACTTAGTCATTTACAATCAGAAGTGAGAATAGCTAATTAGAGGAAATAATTAAACTAACACTGAAATATTAAAGAAAGCTTTCGGACAAATTTATATTGCAGTTAAATAAATATAACTATTTTAATGGTAGAATCCGATTGATTACCAAGCAGCATTTGTTTTTAAATTTTATTTTATGTGTTGCATGCAAGTGACATATTGTTTTAAGGGTAAACGTAAAGAACGTTATAATCCTCACTTTCGTAGTAGCGTTAATTTAAATAATCTATCAAAATACACTTTTTGCAAGTCAGCTTTAAAATATTTAGACGAATTATTTGTTTGATTGATGATTCAACACGGTCGGTGATTCGACAAAATAAAGTATTTTAATGTCTTTCTTGAATGAATTGAGTTTTTAAACATACAGACCTATTTATTCATATTCGTTTTGCGTATGTACCGACGCAAAACAAATAAATCTTATTAATATAAGCATGACTCGCAAAAAGTGTATTTTTATAACATTATTAAATTTATCATCTATGAACACGTTGATTATAACGTACGTTACGTTTACCCTTAATCTTAACTAGATCACTCAGGCCATTTCTAAGAAAGTTAGTGTGTTGTCACATCAATGCCAACATGTTTTCAACAATATGCGGGCCGCAACATTCATAGTGCAATACACCATTAATTTTTTTCCTATCGCTTCCCTCGGGTTGTCGTAGGTGGCTTCCGAAAGATGTTTAATTATTATTAAATAAACACATATTTTTTTTTTAAATTTTCACTCACTCTCAGCATCAAATATTTTACTCAAAAAGTTACATTAAAAAACGGAAATGTTTATCTTTCTTCAAAAAACATATGTCTTAGTTTCTATGAGATAAAATGGATATATTTAGATTGAGTTATTATTAATACGTTCCGAGAAAATAAATATTAATTTTTCACTTGTAGCAAACACTTTGTGGGTATACATAATTATAATAATTAAAATAAAATAACTTTGTTTGAATACCACTTTATTGTATATACTTATAACCAACCGGTTTCAGTTCAACCCGAACCTTCATCAGGGTTAATATGTTTTTTACTAACCCTGATGAAGGTTCGGGTTGAACTGAAACCGGTTGGTTATAAATATATACAATAAAGTGGAATTCAAACAAAGTTATTTTATTTTAATTATTAAAATAAATATTGGAAGAAAATAAAAACACTTTTTTTAGGTAAGCATTAATAAGAGCCAACATTTATAATCGGAGAAATAGGATAATAATATGTAGTCGTGTAAATAAAACTATTTTTCTTACTCTTATGAACTGAATATAGTTTATTTCTTTGCTAGTGAAAACAGTGACTTCATAATTATTATTAAATCCTGTGCCATTGCTTCGAGTTTGTGGAGGAAAATCTTAGTGAAGATTAACCCGTTTAACGTAGCACGTCTTGTTACCCTTTTACTCTTTGCCAGTAAGGAACATTTTAAAAGTATCTAACGGCTGCCGTCAAAATGGTGGAAAATAAAAGTTCGAAATTCCGGAAAGTTTAATTTTGGTGCTTGGCAGGTTGGCCTCCCCTAATATTGAAAATAGTGCGTAAGAATTTATTATTTAACTCCCCGAGGGCTTTTATATAATGAAGATAGTTCAAATTTATGATGTACAAACATGTGGGATACGTATACTAATTTTTATATTGTGCATAACTCCACTGATTCCTTTTTGATAAAGTGCCTGAAACTTCAGCCGTCATCACAACGACTTGTTAATACCACACGGTAGAGCAGATGTTTTAACACAGCAAAGCATGAAAAGTGGGTAGTGGTAATTGAAATTTCTAAATCAGTAGATATATTTAATTACTCTATAAATAAATTCAAAAAATTTACATATCTTCCTAACTATAGCTCGACTGTTAAGCCCCTAGTACACGTTGGGCCAACGCATTGGGCCAACGTTTAAAGGCGCAAGATCCTTTGATGAGTGCACGAAAAACTGACAATAATCGGGTTGGTTGGCCAATTTTGGTGGCCAACGCGTGCAACAGCCAAAATTCATTTCACGCCAAGTGGTCCAATACACGTTGGGCCAGCGCATTGGCCCAATGCGTAAGAATAATTTACTGGAAGCGTAAGAATTTAGAAAAAAAACACTTGTTCATAGTTATTGTCGGTAGCATGAACAGTATAGTTGTTTTATTAAATTGCACGTACATTTTTATCCCTTACCCGGGCCTCCGCATTGTTAAATAACTCCAGTAAAAAAAGATCCTATCGTCATCACCCCAATCCCGTGATGGGTGCGGTTGTGGCGAGCGCCCTTATATAATCTATTTATGTATTTTTTGAAATATATGCAATATTTAAGATTTTCACGGCTAAAAAGTATTTTTTGTTGTTTTTTTTAGGGGTGTTATGCCGTGTTGCGCTAACTCCTTCTTTAGCCTAAATAAGGAGTTAGCGCAAGACGGCATAACACCCCAAAAACAAACAACAAAAATATATGCAATATATTTTTCACCTAGTAACCACATACCGCGAACGAAAGTACCCGATCGAAAATAGGGTGACGGGTACTCGGGTTCGGGTACGGCAGCTTCTTCGACTTCGGCCATCGATCACTCTTCTCTAATCTACGGCATTTTTTCCATGCGAAAAAGTACCCGATCAAAGAACAAGTGAGTCGTGAGAGATCCGAGTCACGAAACATGATGGATTGACCTATCTCTATAACAAATTCTATCCAACAGATTCTTCCTTAACCCACATTGCAATATTTTCAATCCAGTTGCGATAATGTTTCCCTGGTTGTACACAATGCAGACAGGGGAGCTTTTGATATATGTCACATTATAAAAAAATGGTTTATGCAATTTTAATATAAACTAAAAAAAATTATCACAACATTATAGACTGGAAGCTCTCATATTATACGAAATGAAGATTTTATACATGTGATTTGTTTGCACTGATATGCGACTGGAATGCCAACGAAAAAGAATTCAAATATCAGTCTCAATGTCAAATGAGTAGACAAGCCTTTAGTATGAAAGCTCAGAAGTCTAAATTAGTCATTGAGAGTTTCCCAAAAGCTCTAACATTTTCCATATATCTCATTGGGACCGCACTGGTAGCTCGTTTGTCCTGCATCATGGGCACTGAGCGAGTTTAAATATAAAATGTAGGCAAATTGGATCATGATTTTTTATTCGAGTCCTGTCCTATGTTGTTTTCCTTTATAGGCCATTGTTATTTCTTTTATGTCAGACCATTGAAGGCAGGTATCATAAAAGGGAACGTAACACCTAGCGGAACACGACTTTTTGACTAAACTCAATCCCACGAAACTATAACACGTTTCCTTCATTTTGTTATTTCCACTCTTAAAACCTCTTCGTTGTTGTCATCCTCACCTACTTTTTATTGGATGGGTTTGATTTTACGTGAACTAACATTGAATCAGCTTATCACTATCTAATAACTCCAACAAAATTAATAATGAAATAAATTTCATTGATAGATCCATATTTAATTTGTTCTGTTAACATCCGCTGAAACTGATTTCCCCTCACTTACCCCTCGCATAATAATTTGTATCCCTCTTTTCTATTTGTATATATTTCTGTCACCAATAATGTGTCTCCTTATCTATTTGTCCCATTCTCTCATAATATTATTTTCTTATACATGTGTCTGTACGCAATTATGATAAGTTAATATAAAAGCCCTGACGAAGCTTCAGATAAGCGAGACCTGGTTGGATGTCATTTATTAATTTAATAGAAGTGGTGTGTTACAAAGTATATTTGAAATATAATATTGCTAAAACTATGAAAACGATATGACGTAATATTACAATTATTTACTCACACCATGAAGGTTATTACTACAATATAGATACATTACTACAATATAGTACGTAAGTTATAATATATTATGTAAGTTGAACAAAGAAGTACATAAAATATGTCTTTTATGTTTTATAATTTAGTAGATACCTACTTGCTTATTTTATACTCTTATTATTAAGCTAGATAGGTACTAAACACATATTATACTTATTCGTTTCTACAACTTTTCATGGTGTTGAAATTACATACGAAAATTACTACTCGTAACGCAGTAACTACACACTTACACTGTACCTACTTACTTATTTTCTACTTTTGTTACTACGTTTTTATACAGGGTTTTCCAATAAGAGGTGTTATTTTGAATAGTCCGCTATTTCGGTAGGTGTTACTTTTGAAGCTGTCATTTTTTTACATTTGACAAGTAGAAACTACGTTATTAATAAAAATGGAACGATACACGCTTCAACGACGCATTAAAATTATTAAAAGCACTTGAGTGAATCAAATGCAAATCATCTTGAGTGATGAGGCCCATTTCCACCTCCGTGGCTTCGTCAACAAGCAAAATTGTCCCATCTGGGGCTCGGAAAACCCAAGAGTTATTGTTAAAAAGCTTCTTTATCTGCAACGTGTGACGTGTTTGATGTGGTTTATGGTCCGGCGGAGTCATTAGACCTTACTTTTTCGAAAATGAGGCTGGAGCAACAGTTACGGTGAATGGATAGCGTTATCGAGAGATGATTAATAATTTTTTATGGCTGGAATTAGATAGTATTGATTTAGACAACGTTTACTTTCAACAAGACGGCGCTACGTGCCACACAAGCAACGAAACCATTGATCTTTTACGATTGAATATCAAAATAACACCTCTTATTGGAAAACCTTGTATATAGAGATACTTAGTTTATTTTTTACTTGGTGGCGTTTTTTAATTTAAATAAAATAAATAACTTTTGTAAACACCAATATTTATTCAAAAGTTTTTTTAAATTAAATATTAGCGTTTATTTTTCATAAAAAAAGAGCCGTTATTTTATACTTGTTCCTGTATCGCAGTCCTTTAAAGGAGTCAAGGTACTCAAGTAAAACGTCACACTTTAATCAATTAATTTTATTTAAAATATGATAGTTGTTAATTTATATTTGCTCCTTCATCGCATTCCTCTAAAAGAGTCGAGGTAATAAATGAAAACGATGTACTTCAGTTATAAATAATATGGATTAGATGTTCACTTGTTTTATCGGAATTTATTAAGTAATGAGTAAATAGAGAAATTATTACTGATCTCCATTGAAGATAGTTAATCAATATTATGCGTATCCACTCTTTGTAAAATTGACTAACTATTGACCCAATATGCCTCTACATTATGTTCAGCATATACACGTTTAGTTTTTACGTCCGGTCCGAGCTGCAATAGAAATTCACCCGTTTGTCCCCGCAAGCCAAACTAGTATATTTAGTTTATACGTCCGGTTCGAGTAGCAATAGAAATTCACCCGATTTTCCCAGCAAGCCAAACTAGTATATTTGTTTTTTTATGTCCGGTTCGAGCTGCAATAGAAATTCACCCGTTTGTCCCCGAAAGCCGGTCTAGTATATTTACTATATACGTCCGGTCCGAGCTGCAATATGAATTCATCCGTTTACTCTCGCAAGTCGGAGTAGTATATTCTATTATCTTTGAGATTACCTAACCTTCTTAAAAAAATGAGCATTGATGTACATGAAAGTACCTAAATAAAACATGTTTGTAAAATTATTTAAATAGCATTTTCATATATATATATATATTTTTTTAATACATTAAATTATATATATTTATGTACATATATATATATATATTTATGTACCAACACTTATACCGATTCCAAAGATTTCGAACACAAAAAAATGTGAAGACTTTCGACCTGTAAATATGTTACCAAAATATGAGCAAGTGATGGAATACATAATTAAATCTCAACTTGAAGAATACTTGGAAAATAATAGCATCCTTTGTGACGAACAATCTGGATTTAGGAACAATAATTTATGTGAAACAGCGTTAAATTTAGTAATTGATGATTGGAAGGAAGATATAGATAAAAACTTGCATATTGTTGCGGTGTTTTTAGATTTTCAGAGAGCTTTTGAAACAATAGATAGAAAAAGAGTTATTAAAAAATTTAAAAAATATGGAATAAAAGGGAAATAACTGGGATGGTTTAAAAACTGCTTAAGCAACAGACAACAAACAACAAAGATAAGAAACAATATATCAAATCCGATTGAAAATAAGCTGGGTGTACCGCAAGGATCTGTATTGGGTCCGATATTGTTTATACTCTACATAAATGATATGGTAAAAATATTAAAACATTGCAAAATAAGACTGTTTGCAGACGACGCACTAATTTATATTGCAGAAGATAATTATGAGAAAGCAATCAAAAAGATAAATAGTGACTTAGAAACATTGTCAAAATGGCTCAAACTAAATAAATTAAAACTAAATGTAAATAAGACAAAATACATGCATATAGGCAGAACAAATACGCATGAGGAACCAAAGGTTTCTATAAATGGAGAAATCATAAAAAAAGTGGAAGAAATTAAATATCTAGGTGTTATTATAGACTCAAAATTGAACGTCTCAAAAAATGCAGACTATACAATTAAAAAAATTGCAAAAAAATATCATTTCTTGGTAGAATCAGAAACAAAGTAAATAAAGAAACATGCCAGATAATATACAATACAATTATATCACCACACTTTAATTACTGTTCAAGTATTCTTTTTCTCTGCAATAAAGAGAAAATGAAAAAAATGCAAATAATGCAAAATAAAGCAATGCGAATAATACTTAAGCGCAACATATACACACGGATAAGAGACATGTTAAAGGAGCTGAATATTTTGACGGTGAAGCAAACTGTGTATTTGAATGTACTTATTTTTATACATAAAATTAACATAGGGATGATGTCTAAGGAACTGAAAATAAAAATAAATTACAATAACGAGATACACGGACACAGGACGAGAAATTCTAAGCAAATTAGATTGCCAACAAGAAAAAAAACAAGCACCCAAAAATCTCTGATGTACTCGTACTAGGCCGTTCAACTCTATAACAAAATCCCGAAGGAAATTGCTGTGATAGAAAATATTAATAAGTTCAAAAATGAATTAAGAAAATATGTCTATCTCAATTATTAATGTTTCTTTTTTGTGACTTTATTGAAATATTTAAAGAAAAATTATGTTTGCCAAACAATGTACATGTTTATATGTTTATAAAACTATAAGCACACACGAAGATGTGAGCTAACTTAAGATTAATAAATAAAAATAAATAAATAAAATAAACACTTCACTTAAAGTATCGTTACAAAAGTTTAAATTTTCTTCATATATATTACGGGCGGCGCAAAAGTCATTACCCCGGAAGATGCTCTCAATTTTGCAGATTTTGTCTTGTCAATAATAACGTGAAACAGAATATTCATTGACAAACTATGGATCTTTATAGTAATAAAATACTTTTGAAGAAAGCGAGACAATTGTGTCTAACGAATTATTTTTAATAAACACAGTTACTGCCTTAGTAAATCGAGTAAGACTTTTGCGCCACCTGGTACACACCTACATAAATTACACATTGCTTATTTCTGAGAAAATATAACAAACCAATTGAAATTATAATTAACAAATAAGTAAATAATTTTCCATAAGTTAACAGCAATTCGGCGAAACAAAATTTACCGATTGCTTTCTTCGTTTCGACGGAAAAACTAAACATTAAATTTAACTTTAACATTTAACGAGTTTTGTAAATACGCGAATAATATTATTAACAATTTTGTGAAGCGAGTATTTTATTATTTATTTAATTAATTTTTGTTTGTTTTTATTTTCATGAGAATAAAACTTCAGCAAATTAATAACAATGCTAACCTACTTCGAAAATTACAATTTACGTATATTTAATAATAATTCAGTACAGTGCTGAAAAATTGTAAAAAAATCGATATCTTTCATCAAAATTTTAAAAAAATGTAATAACTATGACCCATTTTTGTTTCTTTGTGTTTCATCCCTCCTATAATTTCACTCCTCCTTTCCTTAAAAAAAACCTTTAGTGAAAGGTGCCTTAAATATGAGATAAGCGTTGAAGGAACCTCACGACCGCCTAGAAAAGTTAAAACATTTCTTTACACTAGCTAAAAAAATACCTCAACCACTTGAACTACGAGAACTAAAATACATACGTAAATAAAAAATGCGGTTGTTGGGTTAAATATTTAAAAAAATCATAGAAATAGAAAATTAGGAAAATATTGTAAAAAAAACGTGAGAGACAAGAATAAAGGTATACTAATCCCAGAAAGCTCGTACGTACCTCATCGACGATTGTTATCTTCCTTCTCAACAGTCTTATATGAAAACGAAAAAGATAGAAGATAATAGATAGAATATAACGATGATGTCACGCACGACCTCTCTCTGTGACTATTTTAGATATTTTAATAGAGCGTGCAAGGTTGTCCAGTGCCTCTTCGCTATTGTGCTGATTGTAATCTATTGACTATTATTCCGCACATCCCTAATATCACAGTAATACGTTAAATTTAAGTCCATTATACAAAAGATACAAGACATTAAAACAGTATGAAGGCTCCAATTTTACCTGCAGAATTAGATACTACCTCTGAGTACTTGGTCTCGTGGGGAGGAGTCGAATCAGAAATATTTGCTTTTTATCACTCACATTTGCTAGCGGCAGGCGTCTCCCCAGTTTACCGCCCCGAATAATAGTGGAGAAAGAAAACATCGTGGGGCAACTTTGTACAGAATAGTAGAACAAATCTTCAACTTCGTTCGGGTGAGGTTATTCATTTTAACGGACCAACTTCTTACGTATTATTCGTTTTTAATAAACTGATTTATAAACATCACTAAATTAAACTTTCCCTAATTTGATTACTAAACATTTTCAGTCGACTATTTTTTTTATTTATTTATCAAGTAAATCTAGAAGAGAACAACTCACGCACACACGCAATTTTTTTTTTAAACTCAAAAAAAGTCAAATCAAACTTAAAATGTTGGAATATTTCAATCCGTGAGAAACCACATTTTTATGTGAATACCGCACAAGAGTCCCAAATGCCCCCAACTGCCCGGAGCCATTGAGACTATGGAATCACCAATTGAAGTGTTGTGAGGTTGAAGGTAGTTGGAAAGGAAGGATGGGGATAAGAGGTTGGGAAAATACCTGTCTATTCAGACTTGGTCACCAAATAGGCTAAAGACATTTCAAGCAACGATTTAATTCTTAATCGTAGTCTTACACCAGGGTGAACCCGAGAGTATCTTCCACTCTGGAACGTTCCGCAAATACACTATTTATTATTTTAAATGAATAAATTGTGGAATGACACAAATTAATAAAATAAAATTTACGTGTGCACGCAAGAATTCGAACCCGTGAATTCCGGATTGGTAGTCGAGAGGCTTACCCCTCGACCACGGAGGCCCAATTACACCTACTTCAAAATCTACTGGGAAAAAAATAACCTAATTTTTTTTTTCAGTTTTGATTTATTTAGCACAATCAAATTTAGGCGATACTGAGAGTAACATCCACTCTGTAACGAGTGACAAATATACCTTATATTATTTTTATTTACTAAATATTGAAATAACACGAATTAATTCAAAATCTTTAGAGATATATACTTAAACAACACAGGAGATTTCTCATGGTTTTAGGGTAGAGTAGTTTAAGTTAGTGTTTTATTATCATAGTTTTCTTTTCAACTTCGAGTTAAAATGATAGCCGTAAAAATCACGGAATATTATAGATTTTAGGATTTGTGCAGTTGAGAATTAGATGAATACGATTGAGGATCGAGACCAAGAATAATTCCTGCCGCATGCTAAATAAGCCATGGAAGCCACTTGTAATCAATTTCCAACTTGTTTTTTTGACCCTGGAGTAACAACAGTTCTCAAAAACAATTGCAATTTTTAAAATTACTCACTCCATCACATCACATCTCCTAAAAAAATCAACAACAAAGAGAAAACATTTTCAATGACTAAATATTTTTGTTAAAAACGGTTTAAAGGACATTTCAAACATTTAAAAAAAATACCTTGATGTTTTGTGTGCATGCATGAAATGAATAAAGAAGTAGTTGGCATTTACTCGCGGCAAATAAAATCCTAACGACGTGGGATGCAGAATGCAAGCATTAAAATTAAAGTTCACAACCAAAAAGATATAAGTAAAATATAATAGGCCACGATGTAGTGGCCTTTTGCAAAGAGTGTGAATTACTGGCTCCCCTCGCCAGTGCATGATATAATATACTCGTATGTATATCTACGTAAGATAATAGGACGAAGGTGCCCAATCTGTTCACCTTTTGAAATTATAATATTATTTCTGTGGCATCAGTAAGTACGGTATATGAGTTTAAAATGAAAGTATAATGCACATTTAATAATAAAAAAAGATACATAAAAATGTACTACAAAGTATATCTGTTCAAAACCACTTGGACCACGCAGTGCTATTCTAAGTATATCTGTTTAAAACCACTTGGGCCACACAACGCTATACGTGGAACAATATGTACTAGGTACTAAGTATATATGCTTAAAACCACTTGGGCCACGTAGCGCTATACTAAGTATATCGGTTTAAAACCACTCAGGCCACGCATCGGTAAACGTGGAACAAAATTCCATGTCCTCATAAAACTCGTTTTATCTTATTTCTCTCCCGCATAATTTGAAAACTATGTAAAGGAAAAGATTCGTTCAAAATTAACGGGAAAATTTTATCAAACAATTTTCATGCCAGAACATTTTTTTATATAAAATCGTGATGTGAAGAAGTAATAAAAAATAAGTATTTTTTAGATAACACTTCACAGTGAAAGACAGTGGAGCTATGTCGCCACCCGGTTGGACGGCGTTGTGAGGCGGGTTAAGGTAGGAGCTGTAGGAAGGGATTTATTAATGTGGGTCTTGAAGATGCCTGGATTTTTTGAAGGAAGAAAAACATATGCCGGTTACTCGTTCTATATACGAACCGTCTTACACAAAACTAGTGAAATAAAGAAAATTTTTGCCTTTAATAAATTAAGTAATTTCTATTTGTTTGAAAATAGGTGTTCATATTTGAGTTGTTTAGTGCAACAAAAATTTCAGAGTTTTTTGGGGATAGTTAAAAGTTTATAAGTCAATTTCGACTGAATCAATAGTGATTTTGTTGCATTAAAGAGCTCATTTATGTGTATAACATCCAGAATATTTGAGAATCACTGTAATTGGGGTATCGCATGCACCCACGAGGGTGTGAAGATATCTTTGAGGGGAGGATTGTCTCATTTGAGGGTTTTCCCGACCATTTACTTGCGGCGTATTTTATCGTCTGTACTGGAAATGTTGTGCACTTTTCCTGCAATTATATTCTCGTGATGCATGGAGCAATAATAAGCTTTTGTTGTGGCAATTGTGGACAGAACAAGGACACCTCTCCCTAGCAATGGGGGACTTAGACAAACTATTATTTAACGTCGTGAAGGGCGCTTTGTTGCTTGATAATAAAAACAATTCTGTTTTGTGAAGGCTATTCTAATTTAAAAAATCATAAGAATAATGAACAGCAAATAGCGTTATAGTATTTTACAAAGAAACACTAATGACGGAGGGATGAATAAAAAAAATAAAAAGAAACTAATATAAAAAAATATTATAAAATAATGAAATGATTGCCTTGTGCTCAAAGATAAAGATATGTTTCTGGTAGTAAAAGTAAATACTTAGCAAAGAAAATGAACATCTTATATGAGTATCGTCACGCTACATAACTTGGTCTTGGTACACACTGCACACTTCATTCACATATTGTCTGCCACGGCCCGACTCAAGTATTCCTCGCGCGTTCCCTACTTCTGGTATTTGATTATATTTTCATTAAAAGTTGCGTTGGCTCGTATCGCAAAACATGTGACAAAGAAGGAAGTCCTTGTTTAAAGCACAGAGTTCTATTAAGTAGTTCACAATAAATCACATTATTATTTGTCACCTGAAGGGTCTTTAAAATTCTATTTTGAAATTTGATGTAAAGCTCTCTGATCCTCGACAAGTTTTTAAATAAATGAATTTTACAAAAATAACTTAATTCTTTTGAAAATTCAATTTTTTTTAAATAATTCCATCAATGTCGCTTGCAGATTAAAATGTTTTTAAAATATATTTTCTCAAGAAATACATTTTTCCCTCGCTATTTAATTCGCAAACGTCACATCAAATAATCTAGCGCCAAATATTCTTATAATTATTTATAGTAAAGTTGGGTAAATACGAATTTATTTTAGTCAATAATACACACAAGAGAAAGAAATATAAAAAAGTTGGTTTTTCGTAAAAATAATATTCCAGTCCTAAATCGGGTAACATAACTACAAAACATCCCTTCCTTCGAAAAAAAGTATGAAAATGAAATGGACTGACACTATCTCTTCACATAATAAGGGATACCCTTACTCCTCCGTGAAACGTGACCAAGTGTTAAAAATATTCTATCCCTTTTCTAAGCAATTCCTATATTATGTCCTTTTGGCTTATAAGGTGTAAGAAAATGTTAAAAAATCCACTTTCGCCGATCAATTGACGATATGTGCCGCCTTTTAACATATTTCTACTTCGACGATTTCAAAAACTAAGACTCGGTTGTTAAAAACCAAACTATCCTCAGTCAGATAAAGAGTTTAGTTTAAAAGTAATTGGAAGGCTATGGGAGAATAGCCTCCACATTATATTTTCATAATTTGAAAACTGAAGCAGTATAAAGTGTCACAATGTGTGAGAGATGCATTCATACGTTGGTCACTCCTGGACACACTGACCCCCAGATTTCTACCAACCTTCAACATTTCATACCTTTTTCATTCCCAGATCTTACTCTCCTTTCCTTCCTTATTAAAACCCTCAACACTGCATCCCCAAAGATGACATAAGACCCGAGGAAAATTAATTTCCCCGTTTCCTTCTGTGTGGAGCTAACGTATAAAAAATATATATTAACTTATATACATACATTTTCGTTTTCCAAAAAGGGGTCACAATAGAAAAAAATACGAAATGCACGTTTGCTTCACGTCTTTTCCTTACTTTTAAACTGTGCAATACATGTGTTTCATTTTTCACGTAGATATTCACAATACATTTTTTCATGTAGATAAATACAGCCTCTATCAGGCTTTAGGTTAATTTTTTTTTTCAAATCAATGAAAGGGCTGCCACCAAAATTCTTAACTGATTTACGCATGAAGGACAATCTTACAAACAAAATACCTGTCCACACACTACGCTTGCCTTCCTGCCAGTGAACCGCGTCACACTCTCTCATATAATTATTTTTGCGTGAAATATATATTTTTTCAATGTTAATACTAAACAATTCATTCAATTATTTCTCAGTTTTTAACCTCAGAGAGCTAATGTTATGATTGTACCCCTGTAAGTTTTCCGTTTAACTTTTGACGAACGCTTTTTGAAATCCTTCTTTGTATTCAAATAGATTTTTACTATATTATAGAATGATGAGGTTATAAATTAATTAAACATCACAATAGCAAAAACCAATTTTTGTACAAGATTTAAGGATGTAATCAGTAATCACATGTCTAAAATGGCACTAATTTCAGAGATAAATTTCACCTTTCAACACACAGAATTATAATTGGGATATAAAAAGCCGTTTTTCTTTGATTCGTGAAGAGAAAAGATATTTGGGTTTAGTGGTGAGATACGTAAATAATAGAAATTGTAGATATCGCAGTGTTTATTGAGTCAGTGTAGTCGATGCTATTTTCGTTGGTGAATTTCTCAGGCCGATAGTCAAAACTGTAGTAGCGGAAATATACGGTGGTGAAGTGGTTGTGATGATGAAATCGGTGATGCTCGTCACTAGTGGTGAAACCATGGGTCTTCATACATGTTCATGCGTGTGCCCTATACATCCGCTTTATATAGGGCACATGCACAACAAGGAACCGGCAGAATCAAGAAACTTCCAAACCTAGTAGGTCGGTGCATATTTTGCCACTCGTCTCGTAGGTTCTAATGTGATTTGCGTTGCATGTATCGATATTCTCATAGGTACAATATGTACAGAAGATCTCGTAGATTATATTAACTCAGGGATACACCACAATATAAATCAACGACAATTGAAAAACTTATTTTTTTAGGCGCAGGATGGTCAAAACCATTTAACTAACCATTTGAAAAAATCACGAGTAGTCACTAGAAATCCCAAAAGCAAAAGAACTTACCTACAAAACACAGCCACCACTAAGTTGATACGTGACGGCTATTCTTACAAATATTCGAAAGAGACTGGCAGACTTAAATTTGATTTTAACAAACACTAGCTATATAGGATTTATTGGGATTTAAGCCCCCAACTTCTGGGCCCCAAAGCTAGTGAATATGTCCACTTAATAGCATTTTACCTTCTATTGTACGCACACAAGTCACAGTACTCTTAAACGTTAAAGTTAAACTGTCTCAAGAAATTCTTAGATTGCATCAAACGTTGAAAAACAGCTTTTAATGTGAGGCAAAACAAACAAAAAATATTGAGAGATCTTTCAACCCTTTAGTCTTCATGCCAGAATCTGTCACTAAATACAGACCTATCATAAAAAAATAAGTTCTGAATTTTACAACATCTCGTTGATAATAATTGAGTCCCTTCACAATTAGTGGTCGACATTTTAAAGTGGGAAACATTACCTTTCCTTACCTCAAAGCCGTCAAGTTCAGAAACTCCAATTGTCGTCGACTTTAATTAAGTCTACATTCTGTCATTTGTAGAAAACCGCGTAATCATTTCATTCTGTAATGAATGAGGTGAAAAGAAGAAAGTTCATTGGCAAGACGCCAAGTTTGTTTGAAGAAAATGAATTAGAATATATAATAATCTGAATAATCTCCAAAATAAATTTCATGAAGTCAAATATTAAGATGAATTTATTAAAGTACATTTTTGTGTGTTTCGTCTAGTCTGAAGGTATGGCATATGACAGTTTTGTAATTCTTCTTCGTTATATATTGATGTTTTACAGAGAATATGAAGAAATAAACATGATTATAAATAAATATTCATATTAAAATTGAAAACCACCACGAAATAATAGTTGCAAAATTAGAGTTTTTTTAATGCTTTTGCAGAACTGTAGAAAAATGACAACAAAATATTAACGGCATTTGAGGAATTCCTTTACTTGTGTGTCTAAGTATTCGAGTTCTGCGTCTTGCAACTTTTTTATATTTACAGTTTTTACTTTTTTTGATTTTACGTCAGTTTTATCAGATAATGTGTAATTTTTTAAAAATAATTTACTAAATTTAAATAATGCTGCATTTTTAAGTGCTGCACAATAATAAAGCTTTGTGTAAGTTACATTACCCTAACCATGTAATGAGAACGCTGATTAGATTATGTTTTAAAAATTTGTAATAATTAACTACCGTGTATGTGAAAATCTTACTCATTGAAACGTAACTGACATAAAATAGTTGAAAGATATAATGTACATTGCTTTTCCAGTCAAAAAAAGTTGTTTATCTGTTGTACAAACTTGAAATAATAATAATTTATCATCGAATTTTTAAACTCATTCATACATTATAATATTATAATAATACCAGGAGAGTGACCAAAAAAATCCTATATTTTGAATCCATTTTGACACAATCGATTAATAAAATTTGTATTTACCTCCAAGTGCATAAGGAATTTATGCTATTAAAAAGTCATTTTCATTTAAGCTTTATTTAAAACACCCAAAAGTAAAATAAAAATTCCGTCTTAACCTTACTTTTGACACTACCATGAAACAATATTCACAAAATGACATAATTAATGGATTAAATTTGACGACAAATAACACAAATATTAGTAAATCTATTGAATTATTCTAAAACAATACTGATCTCGTCATTAGAATAGAAATTATAATGAAAACCGTGTTTTATATCGCACTAATCACAAAAAAAGGCTGTTATCTTCCCAAGAAAAACACGATAAGGTGCCTACGCCAGTCTTTCAAAGGGCTATGTTGCTAATCTTACGCAGCCAGTTAAAGACATTTTTTTATTAATAATATTTGCAACAAAAACACTGTTTAACGGCTGTGATGTGTTTTTTTGGTAAGACCGAAAGAGCAAAGCGCACTTTGGTCAAACTTCTAAATTGCTATCTTGTTATTATTATTACAACCATCTCCATTGAATATGTTTGAGACTTATTTGTATCGTAAAACTGCTAATTTTACGGTGCGGTACCGATGTATCCTACGGTGGAAGTTAACTTTGCTTTTGGGCATTGGCGTTTCGTAGCACCATTGGGAGTTTAATCGAAGACTAAAAATGCAGAATTATTCCTTAGATATAAATTTCATCACATCACTGCATCAGAGATTAGGAAACTAGCAAAATCCTTTCCAAACACGTTTAATATCTCATAGTCGGTGAGCGTCCAGTAAGCTAATACATTCCCAAGGTTTGCTGGACCACTGCTCTGGCTTAACTAGAATGTTTTGTAAGAATCTAAGCAATATGACAGAAAGTCCTTTGTGTGCAGATATTCATGACGCAAGTAAGGAATGTATTTAGGACTCGTTTTTGGAAACGGATTTGGACGTGTGGATATTTTAGCATGAAATTTGAGTAGCGCGCAAGAAAGAACTATATATATTTTTAATCTTATATGTAGATATAATTATACTATACAATTAAACAAAAAATATAGTACAATAGTATGCATATATACGTATTATATCAAAAAATCCCACATAGACATCGCCAGTTCGTGGGTATACTTATGTTTTATTACCTATGCGGTTAAGATTATAAATTATAATTATATTATATTCCGTATTTACAAAATTATTATTTAAAAACAAGTTTAATAAAAGTTAAGAATTTGTAAAGTTACAGCAGGTGGGATGTTATAGCAGGTATTTGTGTCATTGGTAACGATCCAAGTCTTTATTACATTTTTGTATACGCTGTAAGACGATATATTGTTACAAGTGTGGCATTAAATTATAATACAAGTTTGATTTCTTTTTATGGGAGTTCACTGCACGAATGCAATTTATTGAAAACCGCTATTGTTGTCGGGTAATTAAATTATTTTATAACATAATATCAGCTTATAGAGGGGTTTAAAAACCAACAGTTTTATATTAAAGTTCCATATGTAAAAGATTTGATCATACCTGGTTGGTTGCTGGGCTAACATGAAAAAAAATGTATTTTTCAATGATTTTAGTCTAGTAAAAGAGTTATGTTTTATCCAATCAAGTAAAAAGTAAAAATACATTATGTTTGCATGTATATATTTATTTCTATTTATATATATATTTCTTTTTTTATTATTGAAGGTAGACTGAAAGTAATGATTCGTACATTTCCCCGCAGACTGGAAGCAATCGAAAGATATTTTTTTCTATCAAAATCAGTCAGTCAACCCATCAATCATTCCCTTGTCTCATCATTACCAATGATGTTTCTTTATCGGTAGTAAAAAATGCGCATCTGAAGCATTAGTTGAATAAATTATTTAAATGACTTTTGCAAGAAACCACGATAAAAATTCCCCTCATTCCACTAATAAAATCATCTAACGGTTATGAATCAAAGAAAAATAAATAGTGAAATCTATGTTTTTTAAAAGAATTACAAAATTAAGTTTATTACTAGTAGTGCTATTACTTGCCCAGTATGAAAACGCATTAGTACATAGAGGACCTATTAGGTACTAATAAGCGTGTTCCACTATTATAACGCGATAAACGGTGCGCTTAGGCCGGATTCGGTAGTTTTTATTAGAGCGTTGGGAGCGTTGAGGTCAATCGGAGCTAAAAAAGTGGTACTTATTTTTTCGCTGCATGTCTCATCTAATTTTAACACATCAATGTGTTAGAAGGTTTGATAGCACCAGAATAATAGCTCCAAATAGGAGTGATGATATGGTGAGGGTAATCTACAATAAAGTAGAGTTTATTTTAACACAACTTTACTCTATCCATATTATAGGTTTTTATGGGGTACTCCATCTCAGTAAAAACTCTGACACTAAAGATTATTAAATTATTTTTATATATGTATGTAATATTTTATATCTAGATTATTTAATGTATTCTTTTTTATTTCTGCTTAAAGCCTGATTTGTTTACAAAATATATGTAATGATACTGCTACCCGGCTCAGAACAGATATTGTCTAGTGTCTAGTGAGTCGGGTAGCGCTATGTAATGATACTGCTACCCGGCTCAGAACAGATATTGTCTAGTGAGTCGGGTAGCGCACATGTTTGTAAATAACCATTGATGTTAATAAACGACCGGGTTACCGACAATAATAAAAAAATATATTCTTGTCCTAAATTTGATTTTCATTGTAGTAATAATTTTGTGCAATATAATTAAATATTTTAACAGCGGATTTAAAATTTCGTATATATATGAAGATTTCCAACTTTGGGACGTACTTATATCTTGCTCGGGATAATATTGATGAGTGACAGTGAACATTCTTTTATAATTAATGGGACCTTCACAATATATTTTATTTTTTATGAATTATTTATATACGTTCTGATGGGTTTTTACATGATTTTATATTTTACATGAATTACTGCTTGATACAGAGACAACAAGAATTTTTAATGTTCACATTCCACCTAAAAATTATAAAAACAATCCTATTCATCCTGTTTGATATTTTTTCTCTCTAAATAGACTTGTAGCGCCTGTAGTTTTATTGCTGTCTTTTCAACACATGAAATCGAAAGTGCGAACATTTTCGCCTTGTATCGACTTGATAAAGTCAAAACTCAATAGGGTGGTACAAATTCGATCAACCTTCCGCTACGTGTTCCATCAACCTGTGAATATTCCGGCTGGCCTTTTGTGTCCACAGTTCACCGCAAAAATGTACACGCGGACAAGTGCCGCCCGATAATTGACAGAATTTAGAGCTTTGAGGCTGTGAATATGATTAGAGATCGCCGGTATTGTCGGGACAGCGTTAAATAGACTATTTGATTTATTTCTGAAAGCAGAGGCTTGACAAACTGGCAAATAAGACTAATATTATGGTTCTAGGAATGTTTTGATAATCTGTTAGTTTCCACTATATTAACAAACGAATTGCATACAGTACTGGCATCGGGTGGGAATGCTGCACCTCTTCAACCGGTATTTCAATGAAAGATGATTAGAGACACTAACGTCGGAGAAACGCGCTAAAAGAGAACGGGTCGTTGCTACCCAAAGTATTGCGAATCACTTAAAATTATTGGTCATCCGGTTGAAAACGGTATTGCAGGCCATTTCCTGACAAAACTTTAGTAAATTCCTAATATATCGGAACACGTGCTCATGCATGTGCATATTCTTTGATAATATGAAGGGTGTCCGGGTTCGCTTACTTCGGGGGGGGGGGGGGATATTCATGACTCTACATGATAGTAAAAGTTTAAAAAAAATAACATGTTTCGATATTCTAACATTTTAAGGTAAGTTAGTTCACTTTACCCCCAGACACAGTGATTTAATGGAAGCGCGTTCCGACATCGTGATAATATATTCGTCATTTACTAAAAGTTCATTATGAAACCTGCTAATTCATTGATTAAGGCCTGTAATCCTGTTTTTAACCGAATTACCGATAATTTGAAGAGATGCTTGATAAAATAGCAAGACTCATTTTTCTCTATTTACGTCTCATGAGTTCAACAGCTCGACTGTGGAATGATTTGCCAGCCTATCGGTTTCTTCTCTCGTTGGGTCTCTTCAAGTCGTGGCTTCACCCCTTTCAAGATCTTTCACACAGCATCCCCAAAGATGACATTGGCTCCGAGTGAAATCATTTTCCTCTTGTGTGGAGTTAATGTAAAAAAATATGCTAATTTTGTTTGATCTGTCATCTTAGTTAAATAAGGATTATTGAGCTATATTCGTGATTTCATCAGTTGTCTTCATCAGTTTCCTGGCATCTATTTTTCTTTTCATTGTTTGTTGGAAACTTTTACTCGAAACATTTTTCAACTTTTCTAATTTTTTTCCCCACTACGAACCTGTTTTGACTTTTTTTCAACTGTAGGCCGATCTCAAATTTGATTAGGACTCATTTGATTCTGATCTCACCGGGAGAATGAGCTTTTCATTCTGAATTTTTCTTCATATTCAGATTTCCAAAAATGATCACAGATATTTGATAATCCAAAAATTAGAGCACAGAAAACATTTTTGACCACTCTGCATACCTGTTTCTATCAGTCAAATTCCTGAAACCGAAAACCAATCTTTCGGTATATGTCTGTAAGGATTACTATATACAAGCTAAAACTGAAAAAATGAAGACAATGTTGGTAGTTCTTATTCGAAGTATGATACAGTTAAAAGTGACCGAGTAGGATAGGGTCCCATTAGCGCAGTTGGTAGAGCATTGTCCCGGAAAGACAAGGGTCCTGGGTTCGTGTCCCAGATGTGACCGTTTCCTTTTCTGATTTTTCTGTTTCAGATTTTCGTTTAAAATCACTAATATTGTCTTCAATATTTAAACTTTCTTTTTATTCACTTGTCTTGATGTAGAATGAAAGCCACGAAATTGAGAAATTGTTTATTTGGCTTAGTGTGTATTTTCGCTAAAATATTGGCCGATTCAATTTTAGTTGGTAAGAACGGTCGAGGAAATCCAGGATAATGGGTTTTAGCTTGTATATAGTAATCCTTACAGACATATACCGAAAGATTGGTTTTCGGCTTCAGGAATTTGACTGATAGAAACAGGTATGCAGAGTGGTCAAAAATGTTTTCTGTGCTCTAATTTTTGGATTATCAAATATCTGTGATCATTTTTGGAAATCTGAATATGAAGAAAAATTCAGAATGAAAAGCTCATTCTCCCGGTGAGATCAGAATCAAATGAGGAAACGGTCACATCTGGGACATTGAGCATTGTCCCGGAAAGACAAGGGTCCTAGGTTCGTGTCCCAGATGTGACCGTTTCCTTTTCTGATTTTTCTGTTTCAGATTTTCGTTTAAAATCACTAATATTGTCTTCAATATTTAAATATTACAATTTGAGGTTTTACTCAATTAAGTTATTCCGAAAAATTAATAAAAAGAAAGTTGTTATTTTAGAGCATGACTTCGTAAATGTACTCCAAGTGAACACTCAATAAATGTTTTATTTTATACCCGAAATTGCGTTAAGCCTGCGGATGGTTCATCAGTGCACTTTTGATTATTTAGATATCTTTATATCAGGCACGATATTTCCATCCGACTGTGTCTCAATAATTGAAATCCTTCCGTTAAGAAGGGAATTCTATCAGTCAAGGGTTTTTAGGCATCTGGAGACAGACAGACAGAACAGAAGTGACTGCCACCGTAATTGCCACTGCTCGTAATTTATAGTGAGTCAACAAAAACGGACATAAAAATTTGATAATTTACTAAGAATCTCATCAAATTATTATTAATTACGGTTATTTGCAAGCCTTACGAATGAATTAACATGTTTCCTTATAAAATTTTATTAAATTATGAATATTTTATCAAATCATATCAAAATTTCAAACTGCAATAGAATGTTATGTTATGTTTCCTTATAAAATTTTATTAAATTATGAATATTTTATCAAATCATATCAAAATCTCAAACTGCAATAGAATGTTATTGCTCCAAAAATAAATGTATGGTATTTTATCGAGCATGAAAAATGATTTTATTGCATTTAATATCAATTGCGGCTAAGATTGCACATCTGCAAGTTTGATGACCCCCTTTTAAAAATCATAATATTTAACCGTTGAAAAATGCATCAATCTGTTAGCAGGCGGCAAAACGACTGGATCGAACATGAAACAGTTCGATAGCCATATTTTCTAAAACGAAATTAGAATATTGACCAACCCAAAAAGCTGTTACTGGGCGAAATATTATTCGCACCACAATGCCTGCATTTAAAAACGTAAACATGTTTTTGCAAGCTGACATCACACAAACGCTTGTAGGAGATATTATAAATAGCCCATTAAAACAAAATATTTGTGGACTCAAGTTTTGAAATTACGCCGGTAAAAACGCGTGTCAACTGAAAGCTGTATTCGCTTCTGTTCCTCCATCACGGCACAACACAATTACAACTATGTGCAACGAGCTGTTTACTGCCGGTACTCTATCGGCTGAGACAGACGCATCTGTCATCATTACGATAATGGGGCGTCTCCGTGTGCCGGCCCTTATAATCAAATGACCATGCCGCCGCTGAATTCCTGCATTCACCGCTGTTGATCGCCTAGAGGCTGGCTAATTCCTCATTGGCTACCGAGTAAATTAGTCACTGATGCTGACAACCTAGAGGCTGGCTAATTCCTCCTGGCTACCGACTGAATTATCCACTGAAGCTGACAACCTAGAGGCTGGCTAATTCCTCCTGGCTACCGACTGAATTATCCACTGAAGCTGACAACCTAGAGGCTGGCCAATTCCTACTGCTTGCCACCGCTGTTGATCACCTAAAGGCTGGCCAATTCCTGCTGGCTACCAATTGAACTGACCACTGCTGCAGCCGTTGCCTGCGCCATTTGCGGTATCGTATGCACAATGTGCTCCAATCCAAAATTATCGCTGAAAGAATTTCGATTGTCTCAATTTCTATCCTTGTATTAAAACCCAGTTGTATTAAAATGCATATAACTATTTCTTGTGAATTGGGTTGGCTGTAAGAAATAGGAAGTACCTATGAGCTACACTCCTTTGTACGTTCTGTATACCAATACAATAAATTTAATTAAAATGTGAATTTTGATATGAATCGTCTTTCTTTTATGATGGTTTGGTAGAAGACCTCACGGTGTTTTACTTAAATCATTACCCAGGTTAAGGGCTGATGTGTGCCGGTGTTAATTATTTACAGTATTTTTTTGTACAGGCAAACATGTCCCATACAAGTATTTTAAATAGAACTTTGTTGCATAATTATATGCGAACTTACATGAAGACTTAGGAGTTGGACATATTTTAGATATTTAAAAAGAAAAACAACTAAGAAACTTGGTGTAAAGTCAACTTTGTTGTCCCAAGGGCACGACTTGCTAGCACAACCAAAAATCGCTCATATAATTTGGCAGTTGACATTGACTAAAATATTCTTAGTTAATCGAGTCCGTTTGCTTCCTACATTAGCTTGTCCCCAATGCCGACTTCAACCTCACAAATCTTGAGGAGTAGGTACATTATGACAATACGTTCCTTTGGCGAAAAGTCGTTTATTAATCGTGTTGTTTAGTATGTAATTGAAATCCCATAAAGAATATTTAAGTGGGGGGAGCAGAGTCACATATCTGCAACAAGTACGACCAGCAATTATTATTGGCTCAACATGTTATGATTTAACTTACACAGGTAAGATTTGGGTTAATACGTTTGGATTTAACTATAACAAAATCCATTTTGTGAATCCTAAAGCTTAAGTGATTCTTAGCAAAGGTAAGTAACTGATGACGTATGTTAATTAATCATATGAATTATTCCCGAACATGACACCAAGCTCGTGTTATCACAAATGTTAACATAACTGTAACTCAGTATCTATTCACTGAGTTTGCATGCTAATTAAGCACATCATTATACAGCGATAGAGGCGATACTAGTTTATTCTGAACTTTCATTATCACTACATAGCTTTTGTGGAAGAATTTAAACGGTATTTTTTTATTGGATAATTTTTTGATAAATATCGCAGAGAGGAAGAACAGGTGTATTTACGTAGTGCCTAAAATTTAAGCTTTTGCAAGCATTTTACCGAAATATTTTATATTTAATTATGGGCACAGTTATAGTCCTCGCGGTATAGATGTTTTAACCAATATCAATAAGTTTATTATTTTAAAAAAAATCGAGCGTCAATGGTGGATTGACAACAAAAATATTTATATATTATTATCATATTTGTATGTAAGATCCTAAATTAACTAAATAAACCTGTTAAATGTGTTATTTTCTCGTACTAAATAAGAATATTATAAGTTTAAGGAAACACTTCGATGAACTCTGTGTCCTTCTTAATAATTTAGATATCTCTCTAAGCATAATTGTACTAAGTGAAACTCAAATGAAAGTTGTAATTCGATATAATTTACCAAAATACACCACAATTTAATCAGCCCGCAAGTATTCCGAGCATGATGGAATCATTGTTTTCTGTAATAATACTTTAAAAAATATTGCGGCAAAATTTATAGATATTAAGACAGCAAATGTAATAAAATTAACTTTTTGTCAAAATTACTATAAATATCTTATAATAACCGTATACATCCCATCTTTTAAATAATTTTCTATTTGTCATTGAGCTAAAATCATTTGTTCGAAATCTTGACAGAAACATTTTTTCAATAATTAGATTAAATAACTTTGTTTTTAATACCACTTTATTGCACATAAATATATAAACCCAACCAAACCTTCATAAAGGTTGAATGAAAACATATTAAATCAATAACAGAGTTAGAGTGTATTTATAGGTAAGATAGAAAAGGGAGAGAAAACATCAACTTTAGTGTGGGGCGAAGGGAGGTAGGGGTGAAAGTAGGGGAGGAGAATATATTTAAGTTGGGGCTATTTGACAAGTCTAATTGTTTATTTAGTAAATTGGTTTTATTTATTTTTAGGGATTTTTTAATTTCCAGAGCTTTTAGATTGTTCAAACGTAAACCTATCCCATTTCTGTGCAGCACATCTATACCCGAGGATTTATTAAAAGAGTGATCTTAATTTATTAGGTATGCTGCAAATGCTGAAAACCTATACTATTTGGGCACCCCAAGTGTTCAACCAACCCCGTTTGAACATTTCTTGCAGTTTCAACTATCTAAAATGCTGGGCAATCATTACATTTAAGCTTTTAGATGCCAGAATGGCACGATTTAATTTCTTTATCCTTTGAATTGATCAAAAGTGTACCTAGGTTATTATTGGTATAGAAAGCGGCTATAATTTCTGTTGGAAATTTTCAAACGCAAGAGGATGAAGAATTATCTATGAATAAAATTCTACGCCAACCGTGGATTTTATTGACTCTGGTGTTGGGTATACACTAGACATGAATTATTATACAGGAATTTATTAGTAGATGTGAATCGTAGTTTTTTCCAAAGATTCTATCATTGAAGGTATGGGCATAACCGTTATTTATTGCAATAGATTTGATTAAAGCAAGTTCTCAATAAAGTTAGTATTAGATAGAGAGATAGCGACAAGTTTGTGGACCATATAATGGAAGGCAGAATGTTTATGGTAATGAGATTGTTACTGTTGTTACGGTTGGTACTATGATTTACTGTATCAGTAAAGGTAGGTTTTCTGCAAATATTTTTATAGTATTTATTATTAATAACGGATAGGAATAGGTGTACAAAATTTAAACTACAATTAGTACTTACTTCTACAGTGAACTAATTGTTCTTAAGGAATCAGTTTAGGAGTGACAAGAAAGAGTTAAGTTGACTTTTGGTACCTTTCCATATACAGAAGATGTAATAAATTTCCATATAAACACATTTTTAACAGAGGTGAGTTAGAATAAAAAATAGTTTTTTCCAGGTTATCCATAAAGATATCAGTAAAAAGAAAGCTCGTGGGTAACCCCATTAGTAAACCTTCATTTTGCTGATATGTAACGTTACGTATATGTTACGATTGTACCACCCCAGCCAATAGCACACCTGTTTATGTGCGACCGGTACACCATGAAGCACTGATTTGTCAGGACTTGGAACACGTGCTTTGAAGGTGTGAAGGATGTTGGAGTTAAATCGACATTCATACATTAAACCTAATACGCAAATATTGGTATTTGGGATGGGCAGTAAAGATATTATAATATAAGGCAGGAATAAACGAATTGGTTGAGCATTGATTTTCTTTTTATATTTTATTGTTATACTCTGCCCTTTTTGGATGTTCTTATATTTTTTGCCTCTTCTTATCTCTTCTCTCTCCATCTTGTTGCGGAGTCTTGGATTTTGTTTCTTCCTTGACTTTTTTTATCTTCTAATAGCCTCTTCTCGTTTCTTCTTGGTTCTTCTTGATTTATCTTGTTTTTTGTTTTCTTTTTTGGATTTTATTGGTTTTTCTGGTCTCTAATTCTTGATTTTTTTCTGGATTCAACATGCCTATTCTTTTTTTTCTTTGTTCTTCTTGTTCTTGGCTCTCTTATTGAATCTTTTAGCTTCTTATTTCCTCTTGCTGTTCCTGCTTTTTCTTTCCTCTTCGTGCTTTTTATTGTTCTTCTTACTTCTCCTTGGCATAATATTGAAGTTTGACTATTGTTTTTGGGATGATATCGGTAATAGGTGAATCGTCGAAATGTTGACGTTTGTTTGTGGCCGCCCAGAGAAACTCAGTCTTAGATGGGTTCAGCTTTAGCTTGTTTGAAGACATCCAACGAGTTATTGCTTCTAGACATTCAGTTATACGGATCTTGAGGCTATTGATTTCGTTTGGAACGCAGTAAAAATAATCTTGCTGATCGTTAGCGTAGCAGTGAGACAAGAGACCGAATGACTCGATTATTTTGGCGACATCATTTGTAAAAAGGATGAAGAGAAGTGGACCCAAAACGGATCCCTTGGGTACCCCTGAAGAAAGTGATGCGAAGTTAGACAATTTATTTCCAACCCTCGCGGCTTGTAAGCGATTGGATAAACAGGATACCAGCCAACAAACTCGTTTTAAACTAGATAAAAACTTTTTTATTTAAATTTCTAAGAAACATCAAAAACAAACCTGACGATAATCATAAAATTAGAATCCGCAATACAAATTGCAAACAACTTCAATGTGCAACGAATTTGCTAAAGTTGAAAATATTAAATGATTTAGGTGTTACTATTCATACACATCTAAATCGGAAATCAAAAATAAATAAAACTACCTCTAAATTAAAGATATTTTATCATCACAACACAAGTAAAATTCTCAGCTTACTGTGGTGGTAGCAGGAGATTTTCAAATATTATCAGGTTATTCGTAACCCGAAAATGTTTGTATTTCTTTTTAAAAAAAAAAAACTTAGGGTTGTACTCAATATTAACAAAATGAAAATAGTCCATATTTCTCTTATTCAATCTTAAATTATTTACGGCATTAAAGGATGGTGTGGTGCTATTGACGTATAAAACATCAATGGGTGGTGCGCTTAATAAATTTTAACTTAACATTGAACATTATGGCTGAATGATTTAGATATTGAAACACTGTTTATAAAAATTCTTTGCAAACCTTCATGTTTCATTTTTTACTTCAAATTTAACATTATTTCTAAACTTGCTTTTTACGGTATTTTAAAATATATATATATACAAAATTGCAAAATAAAAAAATTCAAAGTGAATCTTTTTTTTTCACTTCGTAACAATGTTATTACATTTCATTTCTACATTTGTCTTCGTAACTTACATTTAACCACATACAAGGATGTGCCTTTGTGGGTTCGCTTAACTTACATTTTACCCACACACAACGATGTGCCTCTGTGGGTTCCCTTAACTTACATTTTTTAATATTCTATACTTATGTAATTTTTTTTAAGTGTGTTAAATAATTATTGGGAAAACTAAAGGAAAACTTAAACTTAATAACGGTAAATAACCCAAAGCGGAATAGAAAAAAAGTTGTTGGTGAACATAATGACTCAAATTTTTTTTAATGATCCAGAAAAATATGTGGCGCTATATACCAATATTTCCAAGTAATTTTTTCAATAAGCCCATAAGTAAATCTTTACTTCCTTTTAATTACGATTTAAGCTTTTCAAAATAATTTTAAGTTAAAATTTTCAAAGACAAGTCGTTCATGAATGAGCGATCAAGTTTAATTCCAAAAAGTAGGAACCTATTTTAAACTTTTTTTGGGTCAAATTTTCCAGAATCATTAAGAACATCTTTCAGTATCTTCTTTAGCAAGACACGGAAAACATTATAACCTTCTTTACAGCTTCTCTTAACAAATTCCAACAATATAATTAAGAAGATAATGTTTCAGGACGTACAAGTAATGCGATATAAACACTGCGTTGACAAACAATAAAGCTTCTCGAAATATTAATTGCTTTTATTACATTAGTTAAACTTTTCGAAAACAAAGTTAAATTAGAAATTTTAAAAGACAGAAAATTAAAATAAGTTGTTTAATGTGGTCATGTTACAAAACTTTATAATTTGTTTAAAGTCCTGAAATCTTCCCATTATAAAAAGCCAAATATATTGTACATTAATCAATGTCGCCCCAATATCATGAAAATAAACGACGATATTTTTGACCAGTATTAATCGAATGCTTTGTGCTGGAAATAAATTGAAATATAGAAAGAAGCAGATGAATTTGTTTGGAAATTTGGAACGAATCGCGGTGCATTTTTAGAAAAATAGTGTTGATGAAATGTATGTGAAGAAAACGATGCTTAGAAACTAGGTACATTTGGGTTATTTTGTTCGGTGGACATAGCTGGAGAGAAAACAAGATTCAGAAACAAGGCATGTTTTACTTTTGGGGATATTGGTGTTTTGAAATCTAAGGAAAGAATAGAAGACTTGGAAAGGGACTAGGTCCATTTTAAGTAACGGTTTATGGTGGAAATTGCCTGCATAGGTGTGAGCCAGAGTTGTTAAGAAACAAGATACTACGAAAGAACTAACCACCACGTCGTTTCGCCGCAGAGGTAGGTAGAGAGGACTGACCACCAAACAACTTGGCCTTGGCACAAACTTCTTGCCTCATTCACATTCATAGATATTCCTCTATTCTTCTGACATGGCCCGCCTCAAGTATCTAGGTACATATCGTTCTGATAAATCAAACGTGCAAAAATACTTTTTCAAGTCCAATTCATGTATTATAACGAGATCAATATGTAAATTTGGATTAAAACTGTCACGGGAACGTCGTCATAGTGCTGAATGTGCATGCATAATTCCTAATTACCATTTTTCCATCGTGATTGCTTTACAACTACAAATAGTTCTAATAAATAATTAGGTATGTTCTAACATTTGAATAAATTATTATTTTCTTTACAAAGAAATCGGAAGATTAGTGAGTTTTTTTGGCAATTAATTGTATTTTTGAATTTATACACTCGTAGATTTATTATGTAAAAAAACTGAGTTTGCCGAAACAGGTTTTTAAATAATATGTAATATATTATATATAACTTTTTATAAAGAATAGGTAATAAAATGCAACACCATGTCAATTAAACGATATAAATTTTGAATTAAGCATCCTTGTAGTTAAGTGAAATGAACGCAATTTAGCATTACTACTGAGTGCATTGAATATTAAATCCGTTAAGGCTATTAAGGGCAATTTCTACAACTGGGAATCCGGGCAGAATGGCGACCTCTCTGCATAACACGAGAAATCTAATAAATTTGTAATTAAACACGTTCCCTAGATAATTGCACCTTAACGTCGGGTGGTGAAAAATAATGAAATTATCTGAAGCATTAACGCAGATGTATAGCTTTTCATAGAGCCACCGTCGAGGGGCTGCCTTAGTAAGTACTGGAGTTTTTTTTTAATTTCAGGAAGATAAAAAAACTAATTTTACCCATTTGTATGAAAAAGATATCAGTTGGGAAGCTACCACTCTCTTTTCATTAAATTTTAATTTTTCGTTTGTTTCAGAGTACTTTTAAGGTAAAATATCTGAATATTAATAATCTTATTACCTTTAAATATTGAAGACAATATTAGTGATTCTTAAACGCAAATCTGAAACAGAAAAATCAGAAAAGGAAACGGTCACATCTGGGACTCGAACCCAGGACCCTTGTCTTTCCGGGACAATGCTCTACCAACTGCGCTAATGGGACCCTATCCTCATCGGTCACTTTTAACTGTATCATACTTCGAATAAGAACTACCAACGTTGTCTTCATTTTTTCACCGCACATTTTTATTGGCCAATAAAAATGTGCCAATAAAAATTTGCCAATAAAAATGTGCGGTGAAAAAAATGAAGACAACTTTGGTAGTTCTTATTCGAAGTATGATACAGTTAAAAGTGACCGATGAGGATAGGGTCCCATTAGCGCAGTTGGTAGAGCATTGTCCCGGAAAGACAAGGGTCCTGGGTTCGAGTCTCAGATGTGACCGTTTCCTTTTCTGATTTTTCTGTTTCAGATTTGCGTTTAAGAATCACTAATATTGTCTTCAATATTTAAATATTATAATTTGAGGTTTTACTCAATAAGTTATTCCGAAAAATAATAATCTTATTACCTATATGATAATTCTTAAGATTAGAAATCTCCAAAACTGCCCAACCGATTTCAATGAAATTTTGTGAATGTTGATTGTTTGGGTTTAGCTTGAAACATATGTTAATGGATCAATCAATCTGCTGAAATGATCGATATCAAATGAAACGTCAAAACAATATCTACGATGGATGTGATTTGCGTATATATGTATATGTCTATATAAAATGCGGTTCACATAGAAGTCGGTCTGTGGCATGGTGGTCATATCACCGTGTGATAACCCACAAGTATATATATATATGATGCTACTAGAATATTCGGGAACGTTCGCCGATGCCAAACGCATCGTAGCTAGAACTCTCTAGTTTACGATGCTAGCATTCGGCGCACACCTACACACCCGAAGATTCTCGACGCACCGGACTCCATAAAACGGGCGCGTCGAGACGTACTCAGTCAGACCATTTCTCTCTTATTTTCCAACAACCATAATTTAAACTTATAATGAAAGAGAAAGGGGCCTTTTTGGCCCGGAGCTCTGTATGCCACTATATCAAAAAGTCAAAAAAGTCCACTCCACCGCCCTCATCGCCACTTACACCTGGTATCATCGTCATCAGTCCGTAGTCATCTCACAACTGCGCTACTGACTCATCCAAAATAAACGCTGTGACATCAAAACCAAAGATTGAAAGCTCTGTATTTTTTTTAATCTTTGACACAACACAACAATATCACCATCTGTTTACAAAGTAACATTAGCAGTCGGCAAATTCTGAGAAAAGATTTAAATGAATGCTTTGAGAAGAATTTTAGATTGTGACTTTCTCTCAAAGAACATTATTATAATTTGACATGTTTCGCTTTTCAATTCTTATGACATTCATTTATAGCTTGTATCCACGTTTCCTTTTGATGTTATTCCATATAAATTTAATTTTCGCTCTTCATTGAAACAACGTGTTATTTGACAGAAATATTTAATCTTTTTGACGCCTGTCTTGTTCTACACACGGCTGAAATGTGATTAAGAACGAGTGACGACATGTCTGTCAACACGCCGTCAAATAAACTATTTACAATTACTTCATTATACAATATTTTGTTTGTAATGTGTCCAATTTTACAAAAAACAATAACGTGATGATGGTAAGTTTAATTAACATATTACTAGACTGTTTTACAGAGTTTCCTGGCGGTTAAGAAACATTTAAATAAATGCTTGGTTGTCATACAGCTAATACATTAATTTTGGTAGTTAAAACATCGCCTAGTTCTAGTGAATTAAGTTTAAGCCAGCCTAATATTGCGGGTTTCCATCTATATTACGTCATGATTTAAAAATCTTAAGTAAAATCATGTAAAAAATTCATTCCCACCACAGAAGACTCTCCTGTCCCTACTTGGGGGGTAGGTACCTAATGTTGATACCTTTTTGTACATCTTTAACAAAATATGATGTAAAATCGAGATGATTTATTTGACATACTGTGATCGAGGGATAAGGCTCTCGACTAGCAAGCTGGAGATAGCAAGTTCAAATCCCGACGTGCCCTAGTAAATTTTATTTTATTTATTTGTGTAACTACCTATCAAGTAAATCTGGTAGGACGGGTAGTTAGCATGTTTTAAATTATCGACCTTACGTAACATGCAGGCAAATGCGTTGGCCGATTAGATTGCCTTGTTTATTTTGGCAGGGAAACTATGTATTCGGGACATCTAACATTATTACATCCATATAAATTACCCTACAGCTGTCCTCCACAGATCAGTGACCAGATGAAGTCAGTCCACCAGGCATTGTGGGCAATTCCTAATTGGAATTCGGGGGTTTAGGATCACAGGGGCCTGCCTATCTACAAAAACATTGTTTTGAGATAAACACAAATAAAGATTGGAATATTCATATGCCCAACTGTATGTCAAACTGATAAACCCAATTGTATCTCCTAAACTACTGTGTGTGAAAGATTAACTCGAAACATCAGTTTTTGTAGGCAAGCCCCTGTTATCCTTAGCCCCAGAATTATGACATCGAATGCAGCGGAATAAGAGTAGTTTGAATATTTCGATGGTCCCGAAGAATAAAGTCGGATGTGCAAATTGGTAGTTTTTCCGTAGAGCAGCTTCGTTTCGTTTCTACATTATTAATATATTTCTCCATTCAAATAATTAGGGATTGACACAAAATATCAAATTATATTATATTTCTTCGATAGAAATCGATTAGAACTTACTTTGTGACAAGTAATAAAAATGTCACGACAGTAAAAATAAACTAATAATAATTAATTAATTTTCACTATTACGACGAAGAAACTATCGGCTTTGAAACATGTAGATTATTAAAATTAAAAGTGGTGCATACAATGTAATTCATTTTCATATCAATTCTTAATCTCAAAAACGGTAAAATTGCAGAAATGAATCATTAAACAGCTCTACTGCAAAACTACAAATATGTACATCCGACATTGTTTTTCGGGACCGTCGATTTGTTTATGTGCAATTATTTATTTATTAAGAATTGTGAACATTTTACGGTGTTATACATAAATGAACTGCCGGTAACAACGTTTTGTTTTTGTTGGTGATAAATTTAAGATATCCTCTGACTTGGCATAATTATATACGTCCATTAGTAACCTGGACATATGGTAGCAATACATATGGTAGCTAAAGGTAGTAATACATATGGTAGCAATTTCCAGAATTTCAGCATTGAAATAAATCCCTACTTCTAGTATTACGTTGTGGAATCCGACCGTTTATAAATGCAAGCAATTCTGGACTATCAAATGCATTATTTGGAATTTTCTAGATTGAATTTGTACATTTAATCTAATTTAATAGAAATACAAAGTCAGACAAATATTTCTGTCAGACAATTTAAGCATATCCATTTCATCTTAAAGGGTGTTGTAGCTCAATAAAATTGCTGGAATACCCATTTGAAAACGTAAGAATTTATTTTCTATTTTTATTTTAATATTTTAATGTGGTTTTTAGACGTGATAATTGTACTCAAATGGATTTCTAACAACGGTAATGTGGGTTCCAGACGAGAAAATTGTACTGAAGTTGACTTCTAATAAAGGTAATGTGGCTTCCATACGGGAGAATTGTACTCAAGTTGACTTCCAACAAAGGTAATATGGGTTCAAATTGGAGAATTGTACTCAAGTTGACTTCTAACATAGGTAATGTGGGTTCCAGACTGGAAAATTGTACTGTTGGAGGAATGAACAAGGGTTGGGATAGCCGTATTTTAAAGGGCTATTCCACACAGATAAAGCATGGATAACGCCTATGGCTTATGACAGGCGAATGCGATAACACAATTTGTAAGGTTAATTCACAGTCAGCTTACCGGGTAGCGAACGAAATCTGCATCTCGAGACTCATCTATCAGCACTGGAATGGTGATCGTTGTACGGTAGCACTCGTTATGTTGAATTGGATTGCGATAATTGCGATAAAATACGTTTAAGGGATTATTCCGATAAATAACTGGCGATAGTACACACATTGGTTTTGACACGACGAACGTTTCGATGCGATTGTACGGCTCACGGCACTCCGTAATTATAGTTGACGTGTGTGATTTCAAACTGTACAGTTCAAAATCTGACCATACTATTGGTCAGCACACGGCCTGTCAAAAGCAATCTGCGTTGACTTCTAACAAAGGTAATGTGGGTTCCAGACGGGAGAATTGTACTCAAGTTGACTAATATTGTTCTAATGTTGGTTTCAGACGGGATCATTGTACTAAAAACCTAACCGCACTTAATTTTCGTACCAGCTTAACACACATAATATTGTTTAAATTTTTTTTAAAGATTTTTATATAAAAATACCAAGTCGGTTAAATTAGTTTTAACAAAATTGCTGGATTGTTGTTCGATTTAATATAATGGATTAGATTAACAATTTAAATGTGTAATACTGAAACTGGATAGCTAAAGTAGTTGTTTTAATCCACTTGACGGCTGTGTAAAAGTTTAATAATTTGTTAAACAGAGTCTTAAAGAACAGATCTACGTTTTTTCAATGAAAGTGGAACTTGTATCTTGTATGTTTATTTAGCCTTAAGCTTTTCTTCAAATTTATGAAATGCGTAATTGTAGAAGGTTTGAAATAATGCTTATTTGTATATTAATTTTTATTGTATTACTACCTGTGAAAAATTACGAGATATAAACATAAATCGGGATGTTTTAGTACATATTTTAGTTAGTTAGTTAGTTAGACTTTCTTGAAAATGGAAAAAAGCTCACCCTTGAAAAATCACGAAATACGACTTCACTTGTCTTGATTAACTTAATCAAAATAAATTAAATAAACATATTTCAAACATCAAATTCAAGAACAGAACAAACAAAAAATTATACTATAAAATTATTATGTCATGGGTTATTATTATTACTTTATCGTTTGTATCACTTCTTCACCCAATCAGTTCCACTTTTTAAAATGACCCTCATATTCAAAATCAATCTGAGTTCATTGAACTAGAGTTACAATCTCTCTCCAACAGACCTACAACCGAAATTAGAATGTTTTATGATTACCAAATTGAAAAGAAAAAATCTAGTAGCTTTTTCTAATTGCCAAGTTCTTACAAAAAACTAGATCTTGGCAATTTTATGTCATATTTTTAATCAAATAATTGGAAACAAAGTTTGACAGATCATTTTTTCAGGTAAGCATTGCCCTTTTTGTTTACAATATTTAAAACCTATCAGCATGAAATAACAAAAGGTTTTTATTCTGCAAAATTGAAAACCTAACACAAAATCCACAGCTCGCGCTGGGTGGAACTGGATAACCAGCGACTATCTACCTGTAAAGTTTTCCGATAATCGAGATTCTAATCTTGGATGCAATCACAAAAGTGCCTTGTTTTCTGTCTACAAACTGTTTTCGAGAACGGGAAGTCCAATAAGTGGTTTTCTCGTCTGATTTGTTTTTACACTTGAGTTCCTAGTACTAGTATTTCCGCCCAATCGCGGCCATGCTGAATTCTCCAGACTCAAGAGCACCGTTGGAAGAAATAACAAAACGTTTCCTCTAAAACAATGGTCTGAATTCCAAATACTCTCCTCTTCCCCAGAAATCTTGAGATAAATTTTACACATTATTTAAGTACGCTCTTTTATCAACAGAACGGTACTGAATTTTTCATAAACTAGTAGTTCTGTGAAGAACACTAGATCTCGCGTCCAAAAAAGTAAGTTTCCAATTTTCTCTTATTTGATAAATCAAAACCAACACTTCTTCTGATATCGTAAGATTTATAAGTAGGTACATAAATATCTAAATAATTAACAGTAAATTTTATTTCCAATAAGGAATTATGCAATTTGCCTAAAAAAATGTCACCATCTCAACGACAATTCTTTTTTTCAAACATTCTTCGGGCCGGTAGGTACCACAATACTGATTATCCTAATTTGTTACCTCGTAGTAGAAACCACGAATTACGCAACGAACCACGAACCAAAATCATGTGAACTCTGGCGGGAAAAAAAGGAAGTTACCAACGCGGCCACCATCTTGAACCAGAACCGAAACGTAACAAACAAATTTACAGACAGATGAAATATCAAATGATCGAGTCAATCAGAAAGACCCGTTTGTTTGTGCAGTGTCTAGCAACACTGAACAAGCGGTTCGGAACTGCTCGGGAAGGCCGAATTCTTCCGATCCAGTCGCGTAAACTACGAGCGATGCGCCGAGCAGCGCCAGACGGAAAACCACCCCGATAGTGAGCAGACGCTACCAAACCACGATTTTACAGCTTGGTTGTAAATAGCATTTATCGTAATAAATCTGTAAAAGAACCATCAGAGTTTCAATCATCTAACGAGGCTAGAGATTCAATATAAAGTGTAGTAAACAACAGAAACACTACAGTTTGTCTTGTTTAAAACTCTCAAATGGTGAGCATCGAAAAATCGAACGAAATTTTCACAATTTTTTCAATCCAGAATTTATAATTCAACGTGATTATTTTAAGTTCATCGCGTATTTTAACGAACTACTTGATGTACCTACCTAATAGTTTCGTCCTACATAGAAACCGCAGCATCAACTGCTTTTCAACATTTTTCAATTATTCTTCATTTTAGTAAAATAAATTCGTCGGAAGCCAGGAAGAAAATAAATTAATAAACTGTTTTATTACAGCTATATAATTGCAATATTTTGTTCGCAGATTGTTCCAGTAAATCCCTTTTTAAAGGGTTGACTAATGTTTCGCTCTTCTTCCGAACTTATTTTGCTTATCATTACTGTGTCTAATCAATCACCAATTGATTGGATCTTTTGTGACAAACGAGATTATTCTAATGAACCTCTCCCGGTCTCCTTTCATTTCTTTCTATTTCACAATAGTAATAAATGATCGGACTGTCCACTAAGATTTAATCCTGTTTGGATTCAATTTTGAGCCGGCGAGTTATAAAAAAATATTAAGATAATCTCCGCCACGTGTAGATTGAGCGATTTCAATCGCCTTTGGAAATCAAAGCCGAGTTTAAGCTCTATTGTAATTATAATGGCAACCTGCTTTTAGTATGATTTGGACATGACAGGGCTATTCACCGTTCTCTGCTCGGAATTACCCCCACCTAAAGCGCCTATTCCTCGCTCTAAGTGCGAGGATGATATCCTTTATCCGTGTTTAATTATAAATTTTCTCTTGTAATTATTGAGATTTTACCATTATAAATTTCACTAACCACTACGCCGTTTCATCGCTTGGATAGGCAGAGAAGATGGATCACCAGACAACTCGGGGTTGGCACAAACTCCTTGCCTTATTCACATTCATAATCGTCTCATACGCACTCTTCTGTTATTCTGACTCTTTAAATAGTCATTTCTTAATTTTACTCATTACGCTTACATCAGCATTGCATTTTTTACAAATCTCCGCATTCTCACGCGATCATAAATGGTTTTACCACAAATACGCCCAAGGGATATCATTTCCACAGCATTCAGTCTAATTTAATCCTTTCTCTGCCAATTCCATGCCTCACTACCATAAATCAGGGTAGGTATCAGCACTCTATTTTAGGCTGCTAGCTTCGCTTCTTTGGACACTTTTTTGCTAGCGCCAACCGCGTATAGTCCTCCATATGGAGTTACATGCATTTAACCTTTTTTCAATATTTTCCACCTATCGCAAATATGCTTACTATTAAAAGTTACAATAACAGACAACTGGTATGAACTATAAAAGTAATAATTTTTTATTTGCTTTTTTTAAAACTGTTAATCCATGGACTTTTCGCCGTGGTATTTTTTTCCTACCCAGAACTTCCTCTCATTGCTTTCCTTAAAAAGAACATCCACACAGCATCCCCAAATACGACATAGGCCCTGAGGGAAATTATTGTTATATTTAAATTCTTTGAAAATACAAGACCATATTTAGGCATTTATTTTTAACTTACACTTAAGTGTAAATAATACGCCATGCAATAAATTAATTCTGTTTCTATTTGAAATTGAAATAATATAACGAATCTATCAGTCCAGTGAGTTTAATTAAACCCATTAGAAGTATATTAAGCTATGAATTGATTTAGTTTTTTTTAATGCAGAAAGTAAAATAAATAAATTGAATTATCACACTGCAATTTAAGAGCATTACACAAATAGTTGCAGACACAAACCTTACATTGAATTTGATCAGGGCAATTTGAATATACATTGTTTATTCTCGTATGACCAGCTATCATTCGCGTTTAACCAACTCGAGCTTTTGAAGCAGGAATCAATAATTCATCAATTACATTGATGGGTTCTGCCGGATAACAGAAATTAGCATAAATCGTCTAATGGCTTAGCCTGGTCTGAGGTCTGCTGACTTCCTAAGCTGATTTAGCGCTTGTTAACAAGCTTAGCTTTGTGAAACAACTAGAAAATTTGCTGATTCAAAATAACTTTTAGTTCTGTGAACAGATCCTAGAGCTCACATCCAAAAAATAATGTATTGCATTTCTCTTATAATAAATCAAAACAAAAATTTCCTCTAAAATCATAAGATTTGTAAGTAGGTACTTAAATACCCACCTACTTGATTATAAACTACGTATTTTGAGTAATATATATTTTTTAAATCTCAAATAAGGAATACATTTAGTCAATATTACAATTAAAATAGGTATACATTTTGTCGAAACTTACGTCACTATCCCAACAGCAATCGAAATGACACGGGTTCAAGTCCCGTTGGCGTCATGTATCTTTTATCAGGAGATTTTTCAATGTGGATGAGTGTTTCAGGCTAATAATTATTGCTTATAAAATAATTGTTACCCTTTGTGCTATGCATTAAAAAATCTTGTCTTAAACATTAGTTTACCAAAAAAAATAAATTATTATTATTATTTTTTCATACTGTCTTCGAATATCGGAAAGCGAAATAATCCCGACGTTTTCACATTTTCGAAAACAGAATCTTTACTGAACCATTAAAACGGCCGTCATTTTGAAACGGGAACGGAACGAACAAACAAATTTGCAGGCAGACAAAATGCCAAATCGAGTTTTATTTATTTATTTTATATATATATATAAATTACAAACAATACAAAACAAAATTAACCTTTGTCTGTCCAACTGGGAAGGATTCCCGTTTCAGGACAGCCAAATTGTGTATTTAGGACATAATATTCTTGCAATGGAATGGCGATGCTGTCAAAACAAATTTTGAGAACATTGTTGATTGCATTCGAAGTGAAAGGATGGTTTCTTTATCCTTGAAAGAATCGCAAAGATGTAATTTATTACCAGGGTCAATTTATTACATTAGTAATTGCATTCAGAACAGATGGATGGTTTCTTTCGGGACATCACAAGTCTTAGATTCTTTCCAGGGCATTTTGGAGAACATTTACAATTGTTTAGTTAGAATTTCCACATTTATAAATCAGTATAAGACATATAAATCCTATGTTACTTTTTTTTAGAATTTCTTAGGTGATGGAAATTACACATTACTAGACCAGAATAAATATCGTATGATATATGAATTTCCAATTTTAAATTTTCGAATCTTTATTTATTAAATGGCTAGTCATTATTATACAATAATCGTACTATACAGATTCGTAAATTTAAATAATAACACCAATGAAGATCAAGTATTAGGAACAAAAATAATCATTTTTAAACTTGAAATAAAAAATGACTTTAGATCCTTATCTCTCATAAGTATAAAATAGCCTTTTGGAATATAAAAAATAAAATTTAACATAATTTTATCAACGCTTTTATTTTTTTTTCTAAGTACTTAAATAAGTACTAAAAAAAATTAAAATAAATTAATTAACATTTTTTTTAACTAAACACTTATTAGTTCATATTATGTATGTGAGTTTGTGTTAGCATGAGTTCGCTCGCGACTCTCCCCATGTCCAGAAGCCAATTGCTAACCAATTTTCGCAACGCGCTAGCACTTTTCAATTTCCATGCATCGGGAATGAGGTTGAACACTTTAGACCCTAAGTAGGAGTATTGTCTTTGTGCATGTGATGTGTTTGTAGTGGGTGGAACTACTGGATTCCTCCTTGCATGACGGGTGTTGTGGAGATGATCAATGGGTGAATAGTGGTGTCAATGTTTTTGTGAATGTAAAATAATTTTTCTCATATACAGTTGCCGCACATCAAGAACTCGTACCTCTTCAAATAATAGATCACTGAGATACCTAAATGGTTTCTTAATAATGACCCTTAGAAGTGATTTTTGTGCTTTTGCTAGAGGGTCAAGTAATGTTTTGGAACATCCTCCCCATCCCAATGATGCATATTCCAGCAATGAGTTACACAAAAAGTTAGTTAAAACAGGAATTCAATACGCTCGGTCAATAATCATTTCTAGGACGTTTTAATGTTTTTCAAGTATGGTGCATCAGTCAGAAAAGTTATACTCGGGTTTCGCAAGGTTCTATGAGTTTGATTAAGTGCATGACCCAAATAATCTCAACGTGTGTGATATAAACTAAAAACACTTCTAAAAACTACATTTTTTTGTTTGCTTCTATAATACCAATTAAAAATGGTGAATGATTCCGAGATACTTTAAATATGCTTTATATTTCTTATTTTTGAATGTATTGTAAAAAAATACCATTCTAGAAATTAGATAAAATTATATTTGAAATGTTTGTATTTTACATAACAATTTTTATTTAAAATAACAACAATAAAATTTAAACATCAAAAATGAAAGTGTTAGCAAAAAAACTCATCCCAATATTTTGACTCGAAACGTCCATTAATTTAAAAGAATTTGATATTTAGAAATCACTTTCTTTTTGTGTAGGAAATTAGTAGGAAAACTGTCACTTTACTTTTTATGCCGCTAACACAATAAATGTAATTTACATTCAACGACAAAGTCAGGCTAATTTGTAATCCTACACTTAACAGCGTATGAGACAAACTCAGAAAAACAAATATCTTTCAGTCAACGAACCAATTACGTATTTCCGCACAAAATCGTAATTCGCATTTTTAGGTGGAATATATCTCAGTATGTTCCTAGTAAAAGACAAATAGTTTGAAATGGCTTTATTCGTGTCTATTAACCAGATCTAAATAACAGGATACTTACCAGCCTTCCTCTACCCCATCTTCTCTTCCGTAATCCATTTAGCTTAACAACTAATAATTAGCAAGCAAGTAATGCAGTATTCAGTTTTTAAAAAGTTTAGAAAAAAAATAAATCTTGGTTACTAGGTTTCGTATCGACGAAAAGGGAAAACTTTCACTAAAAAATTCAATCAATCAATAATCATTTCTAGGACGTTTTAATGTTTTTTAAGTATGGTGCATCAGTCAGAAAAGTTATATTCGGGTTTCGCAAGATCGGAATTTTTGGGATCGAAAATATCAGATGCACGCATATCCACTACTTTAGACCTGGAACCCCTCGCACCTTTCATTCCCTCACTTCATTTTACAAGATATACTAGTTTCATAGTTTTCAAAAGTATATTCATTCTGATATTGCAATTTAAACTATGACTTATACTTACAAGCAAAGTAGCTCGGCATAATTTTAAAATAGCGGGTATTCGGTCCAACTCATCTGCAGGCAAGGGTAAATTATTCGTTGCAATATGAACCGAGTCTCAAAACTCCGCGCTGAACAAAGGGATTTATTTTAAACTATTTTGATAGCGAATTACCTCCGCGTACAGACAAAGGACATTAACAATGGACCAGTTCTACAAAGCAAAAACCGTTTTTAAATACTTTTTGCAATTTCAACAATTAGACCAGAAATTTATTAATTCCGCAACACTATTGAAACTTTTGAAGAGGTGGGTACAGTGCTTGTGTCATTTATTTGCGTTTGTTCATAACATTTTTGAACAGTTCTAGAACATTTAATTTTTGTTAACTTAAATATTTAACAATGCCCGCAATTTCATTTTAAATCCCACCCAAGTGGCATATAAATACATGTTGTTTTTTGGCTTTTGGGTGAAAATAAACAGTTTTAATCTGATTGTGATTCATTTCAGAATATTAATTTATTTTTTAACTCGTAAAAACTGACAATTATAAAAGCAACTAACTTTATTTTTATTTAATTAATGTTATGCTTGTGGTAGTCGTAGTACCTACATAAGTTTTGTTCTCTTTCAACATATACTACATACAGGCAGAATAGCGTTTTTATTGATTCAAATTAATTTTGTTTTAAATAAGACAACATTCAATTCGTCCATTGTCGGCATGTTTATTATAATAATATTATGTCTTTATTATCATAACACCTCGTCAACGTATATACATTAAAAATAATTACTAGTACTTCATTTATGGAACATTTGTTTTACGTTTGTTCATTCCTATTTCTGTTCATTGTTCGATAGTCGATAGTCGTAAATACACTTTTTTAAAGAGTAATAGTAATATAGCCATGTACTATACTTACCTACAAAAAGGCTTCTGGAGTAGTCATAAGCCGTTTGGTTAATACGGCTGGTTTTTATAATTTTTGGCGGCTCTCACCAAAACCACCAACATCACAAGGCTGGGATCAAATCAAATCGGCGTCTTAACTTGTAGGATAATCTCACAATATGTTCGTTTTTGAAATTTTATTTTTATTTTAAAACATTACGATTTTTTTAATTAGGTCCCTAATTTAAAAATATTAAATTAAAACATTTTTTAGGTTCTCAAACAAGAGAAGAGGTCAATATGGGCAACCTCTGTTTCTCCATCCAAAACGGACATTGAGTGCAATTAATTTATGTGCGTTTAGTGAAATTCTTCCTTAACTTACCTGTACTGTATATGATCTTTCGAATTCCTAAAAAGTATTAGGTACAAAGTAAATGTACGTATATTACCAAAAGAACGGACAGTTTGTTTGGCTCCCTTTGCATCCATGTGCAGTAAAGTTGGGGACCCTTCCCTTGCATAATTGATGATCAGAAAGCCAATATCTATCTGTTTAATAATTCTGTTTTAATGTTTACAAATTAATAACAAAATATCTGTTTCAGCTGAGGGCGGTTTTAGAGATCTACTACTTAAACCAATAGAGAACTCTGGCGTACGTTTTCAGTATTTAACTTATTTTAATGACAGCTTATCTATTAACTATATTGATCTGTTAGCAAATCTCATAGTTGATAGTTCGCACACTCGCACGGTTTACCATCAAAGCGCCATGAGTATGTTTTGTATGAACTATTGAACTGAACTTAGAACTGAAAGCCCCATAATCGCTGATTTAGAAAGGCACGTTTGGGATTCATTTTAGACTTGGCACGGACTTTTATTCGCATTGAATTTGAATAGCAAATAAAGTGTAGTAAAATAATTAAAACAAAAAATATGATTTAAGATCTTCTCATACGTATTGTAGCGATTTATTTTTGTGGCACTAAGCCGTGTTGAGAAATATTTGTTTGGTCGACTCTAGGAATTATTAGACACTGAATCGGACCACGGGGGAAGGGGGACAGCGCACCTTACGTTTCGATACAAAAATCGTGAGTACTTGTCGAACATTACCATGATTTCCCTGGGGTGAAAGTATGCCGGCACTTTCGTCTGTCGCTAAAATATTTATATTGTGTACACAAATAAAATGAACTCACATGGAGATGGACGCGAGTAATGTGGTGCGTTTATGTTATACGCCCTACATCCTGTAGGTTTTTGTAGAGTGGCGTAAAAGTTACCCTAACTATTTATTGCTTAGTCATCTTATCTTCTTTTAATTGTGGCACTGAAAAATGCAATCATAATTAATAAGATTGAGATAGAGAGGCTTAGTGGTTATGACATATAGAGCAAATTGACGAAGAGAAAAGTGTAAGTGAAATGCAAAGGGTAGAATAAGTCGGGGACGCCCAATAAAGACATATCACGATCATGTGCATAGAGTACCTGTGCTGGGTCATGTCAATAGTCAGAATAACTGAAGAGTAATGTATGTAACAATATTTTCGTTTATTATTTCTAATTATTTGAACATAATCCTCACAAATCATGGCATTAATTATTTATAATTGTTTGAACATAATTCCCACAAATCATGACATTTCATCATCTAGAATTCGAGCCTTTCTAAACTCATTCAATTCGACAATTTCGTGATGAAAACGAACCTTCATATTATATTTGCAGTGTGAAATACCTCTTATACAAACTGGCAAGAATACCTGGTTGTCGATCATTCGTTTTACATAATGGAGAACATGGCTTTGACTTTAATTTTCAGTCACAAGGGAGTTGGTAAGATTTTTAAAATCATTACTAATTTGTAAGTATAAGATTTTCACATATATACCTACAGTCTATATTTTGTTTATAGTCTACATAAAATTAATTCAAATTAAAACCTTTTACACACTATTTTAACTTCAGAAGATATATGAACGCGAATGAAACACGTGGGATGCCGAGAAATAGTTATGTTGCGGTTCATTATCTCTGCCTATCCTTACGGGAAAAAGGGCGTTATGGTTAGTTTGTTAGTTAGACATTATACTCTTAGTTCTGGGCCGAGGAATTCTTGTCTGGAATCACATAAAAACACAAACCAGTGGCAACCTTCGTAATGAAACTATACCACAAGTGCAAGTGGTGAATTTCAATATCACCATTAAATGTAACCAACTAATCTAACCAAACCTAACTTAATCTAACATAAGCTAAGCTAACCTAACTAAACCAAACCAAATATAACACAAGATCACCTAACCTAACCTTAATAAACCAAAGTAAAGATAAAAGAGCATCACCTAACCTCACGTTACCTAACCTAACTAAACCAAACTTAAGATAACAGAGCATCACCTAACCTAACCTAACCTAACTAAACCAAACCAAAGATAACAGAACATCAACTAACCTAACCTCAACAAACCAGACTAAAGATAAGAGAGCATCACCTACCCTAACCTTACCTAACCTTACCTAACCTAACTAAACCAAACTTAAGATAAGATAGCATCATCTAACCTAACCTAACCAAACTTAAGATAACAGAGCCATCACCTAACCTAACCTAACTAAATCAAAACCAAAAATAACAAAACATCACCTAACCTAACCTTACTAAACCAGACTAAAGATAAGAGCGCATCACCTAACCTAACCTTACTAAAACTAACTAAACCAAATTTAAGATAACAGTGCATCACCTAACCTAACCCAATTGATACGCGTTATCATACCGTAGTCAATTTTAGTAGCAGTACCTATCTGAGTATTTTGATCACGAGTAGGATCATGAGGAAAAAAAATAGTGGTTGGAAACCGAGCTTTTAAAAACGAAAAGTCTTTCGTATAAATCAATTCACGCAATATCGTTTTTTAGGACGCTTAGGGAATAAGTGAAATATGCGTGGATAACACTATTCATCATTTTTTCTTCGATTCTTGTGTGAAAATACGAATAAAACATTTACGAAGTGTTGAGTTATGGAGCAATTATTCCGAAATTTGTAAAAAAATAATGGTAGGTTTTCCCTTTCAACAAAAAGCACGCCTTCCTCATAAAATATCTATTAAAGCGTAATTTACGATCTAATGACATGTTAGGTCTCCATCTGCAATTACCTATTTAAGCAAAATGTATATATATCAAATAATAATATTTGTGCAACTAAATTAAAAAAAGTAAATTTAATAAACCATTACGCATTACAATAAAGAAATTAGTTTTAATGCTAAAGCGTGTACATATGTATTGTTAACGTGTTAAGTTATAAAACATAATACCTGTTTTATGAAAGTGATTCATTATTGTGTTTTTATTTCGTGTTGGGCTTCCTCTTTCTTTAGCCAACATTTCGGACAGCGTTACAATGTCCATAATCAGGGCAGGAAGAAACGTACCACGAGATAATAACCCAAAAATGAATCACAGTTATAGGTACTCCGTGAAATATCTCAAATCATATCTATTGTTTTAAATACATGTGTAGACGAATAATTATTGTAGGCATACGCTTGCATATACTTGCTTTTACATATCACTAGCTGACGTGTACCCAGTACCCAGCGTTGCTCGGAGGTATGAATGGTTCGGAGTAAAGTTTTGACCAAACACAAATATTTTACCGTATAAAAGAATTTGATTCACTTGATCGTGCCATTTTTTCCTAGGGAGACCCCGACATCTTCTGCCATTCTCTTCCACAATGCATATTCTTCGTACAACTCTTTCTTCGTTCATGATCTTCTTCCTCATTTTACCACAAATAATTGTTTGATTCGTGTCTTCCTCGGGCGTTCTCATTTGTTTACTAATCACAACTGCATACATAACAACTATATTGTTACTTTATAAAAATTATATTTTATCGACTCTTTATCTCATTCACAGGCAGAGATAATGTTAAAGTCTTCGTCGGGCGCCCCCGACTTCTACCATTCAAACTACACTTCTGGCACTAATTAAAACAAATTTCGAAATTTTCAGCATAATCCGTTTAGTAGTTTTGGAGTCAATATATAGATATGGTTATTATAATCGTTTTATTTTTTTTTTAAACTATGTTTTGTCCAATGGACGTCTAAATAAATAAAATCTATAAATATTATAAAATATAGTCGCTATCCGTGTCTGTCTGTTGGTGCGCTTAGTTCTTCTAAACTGCGGAACGGATTTAAGTTTTATTTGATTCATTTGCATTATCTCTAATCTAATCTAAATAGTATAATACAAAGTCGCTATCCCCGTCTGTCAAAAAATCCTATCCTGTCTGTAAACTACGCAATGTATTTTGATAGGGTTTTAACTATCATTTGGAGAATTTCCGGAAGGTCAACATACACAATACATGTATTTTATATTTATAGAAAGTAGAGAAAAGTCTATGTTTTATAACAAAGTCGTAAAAGTATTTTTTCGGGCACTACATTGTTAACGCTGGCTAAACCTTATGAGATACATCAAAATAATGTACTATGGAATCGTATATCTTAAAAAGGCCTACAGAAAAGTATGAAATGGTACGAGTATATGTCTATTTCCTAAAGATAACTCACATCAACCAATGGGAACACGTCAGCTAGTATATTACACCTAAATTAAAAGTTTAAAAATCCAGTGTAATTTTGTAAATTTGTCCATAATGTGTTCACTTCCATTAAGTACAAATTACTTGATACCGATTTTAAATCCAGTGCTAATCTCGGAAAAAGTAAAATCTATCGTCATCAAAACACAATTAAATTGCTTTTAAAATTCCAATTCATCAAAGCTCTTGTTATTTGGGCTCACATTTCAGCCTGGAGGTTTGGTGTTGAGTGCCATAATTAAATATTCGTGTTTTCATTTACCGCAAAACCTTTAAAAGCTTTTCCAAATAATTTAATATGTACACATAACGAATTGCCAAACGATGTTCCTCGGTCAGCACAAACCGAAACAATTCTAAATAAACCGTTGCAAATTGAGACTCAATAAATCGCTTCGACCTTATAAATACTACTCGTAGCTTTGATTGCGATCCTCTAGTTCGGACTTTGGAAAAATAACGGCCAAGTTTTCATGCAATTTCATTTGGGGTTCGGATTCGATTCAGAAGGGAGTATAAATAAATAGTTATCGGTATTGTCTTCAAGTGAACACTTGTTTAATGATGCGAAAGCCTTTGTGTGGTTTTATGGGAAGTGTTCTCGGTGGAGTGCGGTAAGGATTGCTCGAAGGTTTTGCCTAATTTGCATTTCAAAACTAACAACCTTCCAACCTCCGAATGAGTTCTTCTCCAATAATAAAACTTAATGGATTTAGTTTGGCTCCTCACCTCCTTATTGACACAAATTACTGGGAATGTTCCAACTCGTCCAAGGTTTCAACTCGAACAAAGGAATGGATGTTTCAAGTCCTCAGCTTACATGGAATTATCATCATTATTACAGCAGAAAGCCACTAAAACAATTTTATAATTGAAAAATTATACACAACACCGCAGATACAGTGAGCAGTAATAATAAAGCCAGGATTTGAGATTTTTATCAAAATTAAACGACCGCTGTTGCCAATCAAAAAACTTAGCTCGGCTTAAAAAACTTTGTGAAGGATAACGACTTCAACTTTAACTAATTTATTACATCTTTATCTAACTTATTTCTTTTAACTTCTAGGTATTATATTTTTATGTAATGTCTTTGAGCCTTCAATCTGGGCGAGCAGACACGTAAAAATACAACGACCAAAACGTTTTTTTGATAGTTTATAACCACCGGTTTTTGGAATTTAAGCCATACGTATTGAGATGTACTGTGAAAAACATTTAGATCAGCTGCGCTGGTGACGCCAATTGCGTGCATTTTAATAAAAACGCATGTTAAATGACATGCATATTTTCCTTCGTTTTTTATAATCTGCTTTTCAACACCTGCACTATAATTCCCTTCATACAGCTCCTACCTTAACCCGCTTCACAACGATGCCCAACTGGGTGGTGATATAGGTAAGTTTTTAGATTCTCACGGACAAAAGCATTTTTGTTGTTTGTTTTTGGGGTGTTATGCCGTGTTGCGCTAACTCCTTCTTTAGCCGACGTTTCGGACAGCGTTGCAGTGTCCATCATCAGGGCAGATCCGGTAGATTCACACATCTACATCATGCCGTCATAACACCCTAAAAAAAAAAAAAAAAAAAAAAAAAAAAACAAAAAAAAGGGTGGTGATATAGTTCCCATATCTTATATAATTTGGCAAAACATAATTTGTTATTTGAAACCCCGTGTATTTTTTACTGCCACAATACTTGCCCGGTCAGTAATGCACTGTATTGTTATAAAACACCATTTTGCTAACGTATTCACGCAAAGTGTGGAAGAAAACCTGCAACTGGATTGTAGAATTGTACGCCTCGAGATTTGGCCGATTCTCTTCTTCCCCCCCTCGTACAACTTAACCCATCCCCACCCCATAGCACCCCGTCCCACCCCACCGCCGCATGAATATAAAGATATCTCCCGAGTCATTCTCATCTCCCGCACCCCATAGCTCCATACATCAGGGAGAAGAGAATCAGATACTTTACAAGTTTAGTTGAGATTTCAGAGTGGATTCAGTAAACTCTCGGGATCTTCCATTTAAACGCGAACTTTGATCTGACAATCTGACAATCTCGACGACGTCGTTTTTTAACAACTTTAAAATGGAACACTTTTATTTTTATTATGAAGATGCGATTTGGAGCTATATTAAAGGAGAACTCCGACTAAATTGCAGAATCATCATTGGATTTATTCTAATACTTACGCACTCAAATTTGAGCATATTTTAAAAATGTAATCTATTTCATGACATTAACATTATTAACTTTAATGAATATTAGAAATAAATTTAGAGCAATCATCTTCACTTTCGTTGAATTTGCGATATGGAATTAGAGGAAACTTGAAGTATTTATTTTAAATTAACATCATAATATCATTTGGCATTTTTCGAGGGGTAAGGCTCTCGCTTATGAGCCATATCTGGAGGTCACGGGTTCAGATCCCGGAATTCACAAGGTAATTTTAAGTGTTTTTTGTGTCATTTCACAATTTACTAATTAAAAATAATATGTTCCAGAGTGGAAGATACTCTCAGTATCGCCCAGGTGAAAGACCACCATTCAAAAATTAGGGAACTCCGTCAAATAGCATTTGCCTTTAATGAGTTTTTCCTGTCAGTTGGAGAAAAATTGGCAACTGCCATTCCATCATTTCCGGATGACTGTAATACAATATATGTAGAACTAAAGACACGGCAATCCTTATATATGATTAGGACGAATAAGAATGAGGTACTAAAGTTTATCTCGAATGCAGCAGCTGGAATTGATGGAGTAACACCGTGCAACTTTAAAACCTGTAAAGAAGAACTAGCCGGGTACCTAACCCAACTTATCAATTTTTCCATAGGCTCGGGAGTATTTCCAAATCAGTCAAAGCTAGCGAAAATTATACCGATTTATAAAGAAGACTGTAAGAAGTGAATTTCTAAGTATATCGTCCACTATCGATTTTAGTAGTATTTTCAAAGGTGCTTGAGACAATTATCAAAGATAGACTGATAAAATACATCTCTAATAAGGATATCCTAACACCACACTAATGTGGCTTTTGGAAAAAATCCAGTACCCAATGTGCCACCTACGATTTTATTTCTAACATTCAACAGAACATAGACCAGGGCGAATATGTGGCAGTTATATTTATTGATCTGAAAAAAGCCTTTGATACGGTAGATCGTGAAATACTTCTACAGAAAATGGAACATTTGGGCATAGTCGGGAAATTTTTAAATCTGCTACGAAGTTACCTAGCTGATAGAGTTTGCCTTGAGGAACGGAGGAAACCTAAGCGGCTTCAGAAAAATCACATGTGGAGTGCCACAGGGCTCGATTCTTGGACCTCTACTTTTCTTACTATACATCAATGACTAAATGTGGCATCTCGGGAAAACTTCAACTTCACGCTGATGATACTGTGATTTACTATCATTGTAAAAATCTGAAGGAACTTGAAGCTCTAATCAATAAAGATCTCGCAAAGCTGGCTAAATGGCTTTGATTAAACAAATTAAGCATCAGTGTTAAAAAAAACTATTACCTTACTTTCGGAAAAAAAGATAACATAGGTTTGAATATCATTCTTGGAAATGAAAAGCTACAACATGTTCAAATTACGAAATATTTTGGGTTACTCGTAGACTCTTACCTCTCGTGGAACTCCCGTGTTGATAATGTAAAATACAAAATGTCCATCTCAACTCCACTCCACTCCCACATTAGTTATCTAGTTAGTATCTGGGGCACCATTCATTACCAAAAAAAAAAGTTCCAAAATCCAAGTCATACAAAATAGAGCCGTACGAAATATATATAATCAATCATGTGATACACATGGCAAAGATATATACTCACAGACACAAATACTTCCTTTTACGATTCTGCCAAAGTATAAAATCACAACTGAAATGCTACAAATAATTCAAAACTCTTCACACACTAACACTAAACCAGTCTTTAATTCCGACATATACCAGCACAAAACACGATCACAAAATCAAATACACTTATCATCATCTACTTACACGACTAAATTTGAAATTAACTCCTTACAATACATTGCACAGACGCAATACAACGTATTATATAGTAATCTAAAACTTCCTGCAACGAACAAAAAAACATTGGCAAAAGCTCTTAAAAGCTATTTCCTCAGCAGTTTTATTAATGACTGGTAAGTAACTGGTATTGCAGGAATTTAATGTTACGCGTTCGCCTAGGGAGGCTCGTTATATCCAAATTATATATACTGTGGTTTTCTATAAGTAACTGGTTTTATAAGAATTTAATGTTAAGCGTTCGTCTAATGAAGCTCATTGTATCCGAATTATACATACAGTAGTTTTCTATAATTAAAGTTGTGTAACTGCTTTTAAAGTAACTTAATGTTAAGCGTTCGCCTAGAGAGGCTCTTAGGTTCAAATTATATATACTGTTTATCTCTATGAGTAAAGTTGTCCCAATAAGTAACGGGTTTTACAGGAACTTAAATGTTATATGTATTGGTAAACCATAGACTATTTGCTTAACTTTTTGCTTAAATACGCGTTCGCCCAGTGAGGCACGTTATGTCCAAATTATATAAACTGTTATTTTCTCACGTAATTGTGTGCTTTTATAAAGTGTTCTGATGTTACTTTGTTTACGTGTCTGTTCTGTTTTTGATAACAAATAACAACAACAAAAATCACTGGTCTTAAGAGCCTCTCTTGCGACTGTTTCCACAACATTACTTCAAACATTACCACAAACATTGGCTCAAATATTCGAAAAGGGGGCGTTCACATCCACATTTTTGTTCGAAAGCGCAACGTTTATGTTTTCCGTGGCCGAAGGAAAACATTCTCCATGCATTCGAAACGGGGAAGGCAGGGGAGAAGATTATTTCATTTTTTAACAGCCACCGCTTAGTACGATCTGTCACGGAGCATAAATCGTTCGAGTTTTTGAGGTTATGTGCACTGAGCGAGCATAATAATTATGAGGTATTTTTAACAAATTGTACATAAATCACGTCGTTTGGATGATTTCTTCTGTCATGAACTGACTTTTAGGGGCCAGCAAATAACCGGAACAATTTTTGATAGCTGCTGTTTTGAGATTTTCAAATGGTGCATTAGGCTCCAGGCTTGAATATGAATCCAGTAAGCAAGTGAAAAGACCGAGTTTTATCTGGCCGAGTAAATAAAACTAATCTTCTTCCGAGACGCGGAAGAAATTACCTAAACCAAATCCGTCTTCTATTTTCAATTCCTGATTAAAATATTAATTTCAAGGGTTAATTAAAGGTCAAAGGTACTGTCAAACCCAAAATCTGTGTTTCCTCCCTGGTGCAATAATTTCTGCGATCGCCATAACTGCAAGAAAGTCTTCTCCGTCAAAAATCATATTGACAGTCGATAGCGAAAATGAGAGCACACACGCCTTTCTGATCAGACATCTACAAAAAAATATCTTTGGCCACGGCTACCGCGCACCAATGTTTCAACAAAAGGAGGAGGATGTGGACGAAAACCAAAGTGTTTGCGCTAATGTTTCAGGTCACGTTTCACGTATTATTTGTGGAAACAGTCTCAGGAGATCCTTTTTACAGAAAAAAACAATTTAAACAAAGGTACATATTTAAAACAATTTTCATTAATTATTTCAGTAGTTAGATAATTATTTGGTGGAGAGGCTTTCATGTAAGTACCCGCTCCACCAATTTCAATACAATTATTGTTTGATCATTTATTCCAGGCAGTCCCATTAAACTATTTACCGCAGTTCCTTTTATATCGCTCAAAGCCGCCTCGCGCATAATAAAATATCGAAAGTTTCCCGTCTTAAGTAGGGCATTAAAAATTTGACTTGCCTCTCGGATTAGTCGAGAAACACACCCACCCTGTATAAGAGTACGCCGCCCTTGGGTAGCCCGGTTGAGCACTTCTTTGACCAAGTCGGTGGCAAAAACTTTGGCCGTTATTTATTTATGAATATTTTACGTGAGCCGGGTATACGTTTTCTTATTGTTATCATATTTCTCGCTTTCAAAAAACATTTTCTAATAAAACTTTGTGCATCGTTTTCTGAGTTTTGGATTTTGCTTTGCTGGCGTTGGCATTTCAGCAAAACAAAAGTGTGAATGACTTTTCAGCTTTCACTATTTTAAAAAGATTGCTGTAACCGCAAATACCACTAAATAATTACAGCAACTCAGCGACCAACAACCAATTACAATTAATTGATCGCATAAATGACGTCTTTCAATTCTTGGAGCTTTGTTAATCTGCCTCCATTCATTTTCATACAAGTAATTTTGTATAAAAAAATTGCGTATATCAACAGTCACCCAAATTTAACTGACAGCCAAGGAGATTTGGCGAGCTTTCTTTGTCGGAATTTCTTATCAATCGTTGACCGTGCTAGAGAATTTTGCTAACTGACCATAGATCACGAATTTAGTCTATATCGTATTGACACGGGCTTCAGCTCCAGCTCCATTTGGGGATCGGTATGAAAAAATAATGGTGTGTAAAACGCCCATAAAGCATTATTTAGATTCTGGTTGGTTATCCCTCACTAGGGCTACTACTATTACTACGTTCTAAGACATTTTACAGTTCATTATGGAAAACCGTCGTTTTACATTAATATCATAGAAAATTTACTGCGTAATCTGATTGCTTTGTTCCCGTCGTTCCCCTTTTACCCCCCTCCCCTCTTATTTTAACAATGCTTAACAGTATAATTTATATTAATAAAGTTCTCAGAATTTCTTACGCGCTGTGCTTAAACTAAAAACAAACACACCATTTACAATGGAAGATCGTCTTACGATATTAATCAAGCTTATCTTCGTTTCATGTGTTGAAATAATAACCAACGTAAGTAGTGTACATACTCATATAATATGATAACAAATGATTACATTGTTTGATGAACAATTGCTACCAACTAAAGAGTCTCTGTTCTTTTGTTGATTTTGATCTGTATTTATTAAAACCATCTTTGCTGAATCGCTCATGGAAAATTAAGATCCGGGCTTTTAAAACAATGAAAATTTTTTCCATATGTTTAAAAAAGTATGAGGATGATTTGTTAAGTACAGTGTGTAACAAAATAATCACCCGATGTTCTTTTACAATATTTTTTTAATAATTTATTTAATTATAATGGAAACAATTATTCTGCGTTCTTGCGGGGTAAACCAAATCATATCTTGTTGATTTGTATTCTGCGTTTGTTTACTTCACAAATGTCAACCGAATTGACATTTGGCGCCATTTGCAAAAGTTATAGCGTTTTCCAATAGGGTGATTACTTTTGCCCCACCTGTATTTGCCAGTCTTTCAAAAGCTTTCAGTTATTAGTTATTTACGTTCTCGTGTTACTGATAACTGCTGGAATATGACGCTGTTTTATTGAAACCATTTGAATAAAACTTGAAATTGTAAAACATTAACGAATTACACTGAATTATTAACAAATTAAATTAAGAAGGGGTAATTGACGGTTTCGTTGGGTAATTGACGGTATCATCATGGACTATGGGTCAAAAGAAATATAACTAAGTTAATATCGTATAAAGGGATGAGTCACTATACATAAGATGTACCACCATAATAAAGCTAGGCTTGTGTGTAGAGGGGTATGTGTCATTTTGAAGTTTAAATTTGGATTTATTTATTTAAGGAGAAAACACAGATACAGACAATAATTAAAAGATAATTTTGTAAAACAATAACTTGAGTATTCGCCTGCATCCTAACTATTTCTCACAGATTGACTGGTAGATAACAATTTTAAATATTTTTTACATGTAAATAAGGAAAAAGCATAAAAGAAAATTATTTTGAAAATAGATAATGCTCAGTGTCAAATAAAAGTGTACAAATATTTTTTATACAAGTTTAGAGATAAATCATAAAATAGTACTTAAAGAGTATAGTGAATGAAGTAAGTGCACATTTTTTTATAGGAAAACAGCCTTCAATTTCCTACCACAAGTACTATATGTATCAAAAAATATGTCGGAATCCTTCAGGTTTTGGTTTTTATTATAAAAGTCGCACATTCTTCTGATTGGATCCCTGACACCAGCATTTGTGCTCCTCCGGCTAATATGGAATAAGTCGTTAAGCCTCGTCGTTCTTTGTGGTATTTTAAAGTTTATTAGATTGAGTAAGCCAGGACAGTCGATAAAGTTGTTACATATTTTGTACAAGGTCATTAGGTCAAGGTAAGTTCGCCGGTTAGTAAGAGTGGAGACGTTATATTTCGAGAGCATATTTGTGTATGGGGATACACAAACGGGGGTTTAGGTGCGCTCATTCTGTGGTTGAGGTAACGCAGAAATTTCTTCTGGATACTTTCAATATTTTCTTTATAGATATCGTAAAGTGGAGTCCATATGGAGGTACAGTATTCAAGTTGAGAACGGACCAGCGTATAGTAAAGCAGAAGGTAGGTTTCAGGTCTTCGAAATACGCGGCTGTTTCTGATAACAAAGCCTAGCATGCAGCTTTATCCACAATGTTTTTAATGTGCGCATCGAAATGAAGTTTGGAATCAAAAAGTACGCCAAGATCCATTATACAGTATACACGATCTAGTCAATAGTTGCCTATATAATAATTGTGTACAATAGCGTTATGATTTTTAGTGAAGCTTATTTGTTTACATTTGTTGTAACTTAGGTAAATTTTGTTTTTATTGCAAAACACTTCGAATTATTTTACATGTAGATGTTTTTCGGGGTTTAAAAAGAGTAGGATATTTTAATGTTTTTTTAAAAATATAAATGATTTAACGATGCATGAATGATTTAATGATGTATGCACGACTTAATGATCCATGAATGACTTAATGATATATGAATTACTTAATGATGTATGAATGACTTAATATGTATGAATGACTTAATGATCTATGAATGCCTTAATGGTGTATGAATGACTTAATGAGGAATGAAAATCTTAATGATCTTTGATTTTTTTTACTGTTGCTAAGAATGTGACCTTACTGTGGTACCCCGTTCTAAGGTCACATTGCACGTGATTATTTGTTGAAATTGTCAATTTGGTAATAAAGAAGTAAATTATAAATCTAAAAAATAGAAAAAAACACAACAGTATACAAGAAAGATATATATAGTCACAAAACATACAGAAGAAAAACATAAAAGTAATCTTTGTTAGGTTGCAACATTTTATCTATATTCTTCCTTCCCGTGTCAATGATTCATACCTTTATTGCATATTAAATAGTTTTATAGAAAAATATTGCAAATTTCTTTGTCCAAAAGTCGTTTTAGCTGTAGGATGGTGAAATATATGTTGTAATGAGGATCGAGTGAATCAACTCGAGTTTGTTTGTGCAAAGTTATCCTGATTTTTGAATGCGTAAATTAAAATATCTTTTGAATATAATTGTTTCAGATACCTTAAATTCAGGGAATTAAAAACACAGTTTGTTGGGGTTCTGATAACTAATAAATGATTTAAATTTAACCGAAGTCCTGATAATATTAAGAGTTAACTGATTCAGTTTATAAAATATATTGTAATGACTTATGATACCATAATTTTAACGAAAATGACTTTAAATAGTCGTAAAAATATTGTGTGATAAATATAGAAATATATTTATGTCCTTGATTATTAGTCATTTATCATAAATATTTGCTACACACGAGGAAATGGCGTGACTATAATCATGTCAAATCCTTTAAAAGAAGAAAAAACTTTTTTTGTATCTACCTTCGTGTTGATAGTATTTTTTTAAATAGCAAAAAGATGATTGCGTATTTGAAGCATTCCTCCACTGTTACATAATTTAATCGTCAAAAATCACGCCACAAATATAAATCCTCTAATCTGTTAAGTTTTATCAGGTGTTAGGACGTGACATTTGTAACCGTCGCGTCGCGTAGTGCCGCGTCGGCGTCACGTCGGTTCTGTGAGATATTTGTATGTAAAAATAATATAAACTCGCATTATCGGAGCACATAAACATTTGGCTTAATAACATGGCCTTTTTTTACTTTGCCTAGGAAATCGCGTGCGCCACACTGTACTCTTTATACATTTTCGCCAAAGTTTGTATATGTTTTACGTTACGTTACTTTTACCAGATTACTAGAAGTCGGGTTTCACTAACTACTTACCATTCTACATACTTTTCATCGCCCATAATACTAATCGAGGGTTATAATATGGATTCTTCATAGGACATTTTCAATTTATTTTTATTACTTAATAATTGCAATAGATTTTTGTTTTCATGTCTAAAATTAATTACAAAATCGGACACTGTTTCATTGATTGTATAAATAAGTCAAGATAAAAACACGCTCCCTTTTGATCTAAATATTTTATTAAAAATATGTATTTACTAACTAAATGAAGTAAATTTTCATGTTAAAAGTATATAATTTTACAACATTTTACTATACTTAACTGCAAAAAAACCAATCTAAATCGTGGGACATGACAAACGCAATGTACAAACTTTGGCGAAAATGCCCACCTAACGAAATTCTTTGAAGAAATAAGATCGGGAAATATTGTATACTTTATAATTACGAGTACATACGGGCTTGTTACTTTATAGCATTTAATTAGATTCTCTTTCAAAATTGACAAATCTTAGATACTTTTTACGTCACGCGTAGCGTGTAATATTAAATCTCAGAAATTTTCATTAAAACTTACGGAGAAATTCCCGGAAGGACAAAAAGGTCGTGAACTTTTGTGAGCTTTTATTGTTTACGTACCTACTGGTTGGTTTAAAATCATTTAAGGTCTCTATAAAATGAAAATATTTATTTCTTCTTTATGTTGCAAAACTGCGTGATGTTTTTCGAATGCACAGATGTGACGTCTTTAACTTTTGGTGGGAATGGGTGTTGATTCATTGGAATACAATGACGGAAAATGCATCAAATCTAATGTTCATTCCTTAGACGGCATGGTGAACGCGCGTGGCTTAATAAAATGTATTTATTTAAATACATTTATACATCGGATGCTACGATTGTTTTAGTAAAAAAAATCTAAATATTAGTACCTGGTATCTGATATTGGATTACCTCCTTAACATTTCACGAATCCTCGTGACTGTTATATATATAGTCTATTATTGTATTGTTCACAGACGAATATGAAATTACTTTACAATTTCATAGAAAAAAATGCGTACCTACCAAAACACGACTATAACCTAACTGATTATAAATTTACTAGAAAACTTTTATGATTTTGTAATAGAAAAAGGTAATTTATCGAAAACGTTTAAAGTAAACTAACCAAACTGAAATGCAAATAAATTGATGATTTAGCTTGTAAACATTGTTTCAAATCCTAGCTAGATAAATAAGCCGCCAATTATAACCGCTAGCTAACCGAAATTATAGTATTATGATGTCAACAAATACACGAAATTCAACATTAAATAGTTTCGAACGCAATTTAATAATTAAGTTTATGGTTTGGCTCAGTAGATTAGGGACAAAGCATTCCATCTCGCATATTTCACACGACACGGAAAATATCAGGAGACTGTCATCGCAGTGCGGATAGATATACATACTTTTGTTCGCAGAGCGGATAGATATACATACTTGAATTCGCAGAGCGGATAGATATACATACTTTTGTTCGCAGAGCGGATAGATATAAATACTTGTGTTCGCAGAGCGGATAGATAATAGATATACATACTTTTGTTCGCAGAGCGGATAGATATACATACTTGTATTCGCAGAGCGGATAGATATACATACTTGTGTTCGCAGAGCCTACCGCAGCTTCCCCGTCTTATTAAAGGCATCCATTTAATATAGTATCTCATACATGTCCTCGTCGAGAGGAGAGTGGGCATATTTCCTAATCCACCATGTTCCCGGCACTTATCATTGCCAGCAGATAAACACCACATAGCGCGGTACAGGGAACAGCGCAGGGCTCCTCAACCAACGCAACAACGTGCGCTGATTCTGGGAACGGTTATTCTTCTTTTACTTGTATATTAGGCTACTTTACGCTGAAAACGTACCAGCTAGCATACTTATTCAAACCAAAAGTATATTTGACAGTCAATATCCAAACTGCTCGTGATACTAGATCCAAATTATCCGTTTCGCTAAAACAACAAATCGAATAAATTTTAGATACTTTGTAACAAAGCTCAACAATTCACTTCTACTAGCCATTGAAGACAGAACATACGAGTAAATTATGCTAAGTAAAATATATTGAACACATCTAAAATGAACTTTATGTCAATATATTTTTCTATTTATTTCAAAAAATAATTTACAGTGGATACATTTTTAAGTGTTATTTCACCCGCCATGCTAGTAGGTATTTCCCCGTTAAATTTACAGATTGATTTTTTTTTTAATATGATTAAATTGTACAATTAATGACGTAATAATTTTACTAAGAAAATTGGATAAGGAATGTGAGAGATGAATGAAGGGAGGTAAGGTGGTTAGAGTGTAGTATGTATGGGTGATATGATTGAAATGTATTGCAGATGTAAAGATAAGAGTTATTTGTGTTTTAAAAGTATGAAGATGAAATATCTTGTCGGTCGCTTATTGATAATACGTTTAACCATTTTTTGTGCTTTTTGTAGAGGATCAATAATAACTAACTGAAAACCCTTCGAACCGCTGTAAAAAAAAACCAAGATTTAAGGGAGAGGTCAAACAACCCCGAAAATGTCCTTAATATTTGGCTAATTTATATAGCGCCGTTTTCGTGAGAAATCACCTCAAGGGCGCTGAAATCATGGAATCCAGACAGAGTACAGACTCAATCATCGCAGCGCACTGGAGAATGTTGTTGCCCCGTCAATCTAATGCTTAACGCCTTTTCCTAGCGTTGTTCTTATTATTGTATATTATTGTGATATTATTGTTTATATTTTATGGGATGTGTGGGATTGCACCAACCTCCCCATATTCCGGAATTATTATTATTAAAAAAATAGTTTGAGAACAGCCGCCCCAAACGACGATGTGGTATACTAATAGGGATCGGCAGAGAGCATAGTATATCGAGTGTTGTAGGAGTAAGGATATTTCTAAGAGTTTGAAAAACATAAGATACGAGCTTGCGAATGCGGAGACTTAGGACGGGTTGTTTCACGGAATTCGACAAATTTCAAAGCCGATTTTCAAGATCTATTAAAGTATATATTCTGTTTTTACATCATTCTTCACATTTGATTCACAAAACTGAAATATTTACAGAACTTTAATAAAAACTTCACAGAAATTGAAAATGAACTTTGAAATTCGATGAAATGTTTAACTTCTGTGAAAAAACCCGTCCTTATTGCTGATCCCAACGTAGATGTTTATCAACCAAGACCTCCAGATTTTTTATATTGGTGACTCATTCCAAGTTTGGGCAGTTACAGGAAGAATTAGGTCTTGGACAGAAGTGAATTACTATTTTTTTATTGTTGGGTTGCAACAGACAGACTGAATGTTAAAAATTTATTTAAAGCATTAAGACTATGTCGAATGTTCCTTTCCAATTTTAATGTCAAGCACAGTTTCATCCGCAATAAGATGTTAGGTTTCCAGTTATGGGTAGGTTACAGAGATTCTTAATATATATGAGGAACAGAATAAGGCCTAGGACACTTCCTTGTGGGACTAATAAGTAAAAATAAAATTGATTGAAATAAATTTACCAGATCTAACATCAAAGACTTTTGGTCAATGTCCAATTGTATATATTTTTATTTTTACTATAATATTATATTGTAAACTACAATGTTTTTGACTGTATTGTATAAAGTTTTATTTATTTTAAAAATGTTTATTGTTTAAGCTGCGCATGCTCTCAACGCAGGATTTCTTAACTAGATAGAGTTCGTCATCCATGTAGTCATAATCAAAGATTAGTACGCTTAGAACAGGCATAACCTCAGACATGGAATGATATAAAGATATTGGCGGAGTAAATTACAATCTAGAGAAATGCTTGTCTACCAAAAGGATAGAACTCAATTATTCCGTTAAGGTGTTTTTTTTCCATGATAACATATAAGACTTCCATCTACTGGAACCAGTTAAAATGCGACGTCCGTTTTATGTAAAGACACGCTGATTGGGTCCACTTACGCAACGTATTAAGACATCCTGGACAACTTAAAATCCATACATTTTCTATATAAACAGATGTATTAGTAACGCATTTGTCACACGCAATCATTGTTGAGTTCCCGAAACGTCAAAACTAAAAAAACTTTCATAACATCACACAAAATCAAAACAGATGCTGTAGATGTTATTTTTATATACTGTCTTTTTTATTCCTAGCATTCACTCTAAAACACAAGCATTGTTACAAAAGACACAAGCGTCGTCACGTTTAAAATTTCGACGACGCGTCGCCGAAACGTGGGCGGGATTAACCTCGTCCAGTTGATCGCGGGAGATTGGCATGGCGTCGCCGACGAATTTACAAAATATCGGCAAGGTGTGTCTGTGTACAAACATTCGCGCAGATGTATTGCAGTAGTCGCCAAGAAATTCAATTATCGAATATCAGATACTTGCGTATCCTTGTCAAAGAAGAATCTTAGTTTGGGAGTAAAGTAAGAAAACAAGAGGCTACACAATTTTTCATGTTTTTTTTCAGGAACTAATTCCAAAAAACAAACCTTAATCTATAAATAAAGCAATATCTGCTTTACGTCAGACTATAAATATGGCTTTATGGTCTTTGTGACAGGCTGAAAGCTTCAAGCTTCAGGACCCCTGTAATGGAGCTACGCGTTGTATAGGAGGATTAACAATCTTAGTATCACTTCATTTGGGGAGCGCTCCTTGCAAAGCCTCAGAGGCTGGAGGCTGCGAGCACTCATCCCTTATCTTGTCATACGCCTCGAGAGGGGGTGGGAGGAAGAGGGAAGGCGGGAAGCTCCGTAATTGAATAAGACGATTTAATTAAAAACAATATTGGCGCAGTCAAAAAGTCATCCCTCACGACCATAAGACGGAAGATGAGATAGGATTGTACCTATTATTTGGATGGCTTTATTAACTGAATTAATGTATCCATGTAAATTCCATGTAAGTAACAATAAAAAACTAGTAATACATAACATTATCGTATTGATGAAGAGTCACTCTTTTGAAATGTTGTTTGAATGACTTTTCGTCCTTCTCTTCTCATTCATCTCCCAATTTTCCTCTTGCCACACAAAGATTCCTGATGGGAGATTCCATATACCTCCTGCTCAAATTTTTTAAAATTATAAAAGAATTTCTTTTAACTGAGAAAACCGAATGCAATAATTATTTTATTCGCTTATTTAGCTGTAAACAATTTATTAATAACTTTCACAGGTAGCAATCACTATCATGGTTATATGTAATTATAATTATAATTAAATCACTTTGGATGCCACTTAATTAAGTATATAATCAAACATATAAACCAACTGGTTTCAGTTTTGCCTTAACCGTTCTCAGGGTTTCATAAACACATAGATACTAAATTTATTATACAATTACAGTTAACTTAGGAGGGAACGGCGAGGGGGTGGGGGTAGGAAGGAGATAGGGGTAAGAGTGGGTGTAGGAGAAGAGAAGGGGAAGATGTTTAAAATTAGGTTATTTGATAAACCTAATTGTTTTACTTTCTCCTTTCCCACACCTACTCTTACCCCTTCTATTTAACCTTCCTCCACCTCGCCACCAAACCAAAAATTTATGTTCGTTCTCCCTCCTCTATGTGTCATATCGACAACAGCACTTATTCAACAAGGTCCATAACTATTCTTTATTTCAATCTGGAACCAACCATACACATTCGCAAAATTTCATTGACATCGGTTCGGCAGTTTCGGAGATTGACGTGTTCGAACACAGTGAAACGAGATTTTTTTATATATTAAGGTACATAAATATGTATATTTTAAATACATCCATTTGAATTTCATTTTTTTAAAGAATGAATGCAAATCTTGAGTCAAAATTAACCCACTTGCCAAGATCAGATCAAGCTGAAACTCGGAAGATAGACTTGTTGTGGATGACGATGCATTTTATCAACTTTTTGTGGCAATCACGCACACATACGCGAACATACACGCTTTTCTCTAAAATTCGATTAAAATATAGCAGTTAATATACAATAGATATCGGTCTTATCCAATCCGCATTTTGTTTGTCTGGTAGAGTTGTTGACTCCAGTCTTGGGGTTGGAAAGTTCATTCCTCGGTCATTCGAAAAAAAAATTAAAAGACATTTGAAAATGGATGTTTTGTACATTAACTGTGTTTTTACGGGTTGATTTTGAAATGTACTCAATAAAGTGGTGCACGAACAATGTTATTTTACTAAAATTAACTGATAAATAAGTAGGTACCTAGTTACTTCTTATTCAACAATTATGGATTTTTTTTTCATTATTTATTTTCTAGTTAGCTTAGTTATCGAGATAATTACGCTAGTTGAAATAAATCTATTTTCTTTGCCATAAAACACTTATTAAGACTCTTATATCATGTAACAGCTTAATCGATCCGTTTTTGATTAAAGCCGCGCCATATATAAATTAAGCAATACTTGTTATAACCACAAACACTACGACAGGCAACTTTTCCATGATGCCATTAGGGTTACTTGTCGTAAACGACGTGTTGTCACAACTAATCGGAATTAAAGGAGTAAATTGACATCCCACATCATTTACGTTAAGTAGGGCCTCTTACAAAATCCCTAATAACCTAATACGGGGCACAGGGAGTTTGAAATCTTCATAATGAGGTTTTAGGGTCTCACACCGAAAGGGTAAAGTACCATAACAAACTCAGATTCCGTCGTTTTGGTGGAATTAAATATTAAAATGATCCCCTATTAAGGTTTCCTGGTTTTATGAATCATTCCCCATTAGTTCACTAAATTATTAACTCTATTTTAATGGAACCCTATTAAAAGTGTTCATGGTTCTAAATATTACATATTAATACGCTGATTTTGTAATAATAATGTCTGTGGAAGGTACTTAATTAGGAAAGTTGCTATTATTGCGTGATAAACGCCCGCCCGGGCTGGCGATTGTTTATTTTGGCTTGGTATTTATTAACTATTTCGGTTTCCACCATTCGTACGTTATTCAATATTATTTAATTTCTTCACGCTGGTACTTCAGCCAATTAACTGAACTAATTTGATTATGTGTTTAACAATTATTATTTAATTAACATCAATGTTTTACTAACTGCGCTCATTCCCAGCAGTCAATAATTTAAATTATATTCATTCGAAATTAAGGTTAATCGTGACCTATTTTTTTTACAAACACAAATTATTTAGCAGCAGTGGTAGGCAGAAAGAAAGTACAACAGAGTGATCCTACAAGGGATCAAGTGTCCAAGGAATCAACTAACATGAGGTTCGGCTGTCAGGGAGATCAACTGTTTGGGGGTCAACAGTCGGGGGGTCAATTGTCAGGGGATCAACTGTCGGGGATCAAAATGATTTTTTTATCTTCATTCGCTATCAATACTGTTACAACTATTTTAATCACACTTCAATTACACATTCTTTATTTTCTAATGTAAAATATTTTAACTCAATCCGAAAATCGCCTAGCAGCACCTAATTTATGTCATCATGTGTTTATTTAAAAACATCAATTATTGTGTTCAATAATTACTAGCAAAAAAGTAAACCGCATGCGAAAAATTCATATGATAACTAGTAAACGAAAAGGCTAGTTTCAAAATACAATGTGTTAATAAATTAATCATCATTAAAGATTAGCTGAATATCCGACACGGTTCGTGTGAATAAAGTCTATTCTTGGCTCCAGGTTGATTGTTTGGATCATTGTTTCCAAACTTAAACAAAATACAGGATTTGGGTAATCAGTTCAGTAACGTGTCAGAGGTCAATTTAAATGGTAACACCTGGCTGAATATGATAATGATGGCAAGAGTGGCGTAGCAAGAAGGGGCTATCCTAACAGAGCTCTAATGAAGTTGTACGTGTAGAAAGGCACGTACGTGAATTATGCATGTAGACAATTTAAAGGGTATTAAAAGTTCTATTTTTGCCTCATTCATCACTTTATATGCCTGGTGAAGTTAAGGGTGTGGTTTAAGCGTCGAGGAATTGACTCTGGCTTTGTTTTTAGCATCTATTCAACATGTTGTACTATAACTTTACGTATTTTAAAGATTATTTGATAATGTGGGCCCCTATTCAATAAAAACGATAATATAAAATAAGAAATAGAAATAAAATACCATAATAGTAAAAAATACTTCCAAAGAGGTTATCATAGTATCTTCTATGAGACATTTGTACATAATGATGTATGTTTTGCATATTACCGTTTTTATTCATTTAATCCATGTTTTAATTTTGTATCTCGAATGCTTTTTTTGTTTCCCTCACTTTTTATATCGAGTGAAAGATGGTTTAATGGTTTTATTTGTGGTGTCTTTGTCTAAACTTATGTTTACCCTCGGAGTTTTAGAGATTTTTTTACGCTTGTCAAATTGGTCTATAAATGATAGTTTGTGTTTGTTGAATACAGTGGGTTGCCATATTAATAGGGACACCTATGGAAAATATGTTTTTTCCACTTTGTGTTCATAAAACACAGATGTTTATAATTTTAGGTGCGGTTATTATTATTTATTTACAAGAACATTGAATTTAGAAAAATTTAACATCGTATTTGTCCTTAATCTACGATTATTTTATTTTTTTTATTATTTTTAAACATTATCGAACAAAAAGTCAATATTTCGTAATTTCGCCTTTAGCCGCAATAACAGCTTGTACACGCCGTGGTATACTCTCAATGCACAATTTTGCAGTAATCTTTAGGTCAGGAGAATGATGCCACACCCGGATGAGGGTTTCGATGAGCTGCTGCTTCACTGTGATCACCTCCTTGGCAATCTCCCTCTTGGTAAGCTCCTACAGGTTTTTAATAGGGTTCACGTTAGGGGAAGTCCCCAGCCAAGGTAAAACCTGCACATTTTTTCAGCCAGGAATGCAGTGACAGTCCTGGCTTTATGACAAAAGGCGGAGTTGTGCATAAAGACGTATTCCTGGCCACCAGGGAACGATTCTCCGACTTGAGGCAGTAATCGATTTTCCAGTATTTGTCTGTACTGATCCTGCCTCATAGTCCCTTGCACGATGTGGAGGCGCCCCATCCCTTTGGAAGAAATGACTGACCACAACATGATACTGGTAGGGTGTTTGATTGTCTCTACAAGGCAGTCCGGATGAAATTTCTCTCCTTGGCGTCGTCGGACGAACGATGATTAATCCAACAAAATTTGGAATATGGACTCGTCAGAGAAGCACACCAAAAAAGGGCCATAATCAAACTAATGGAATTTTTTGAATGCTTGAAAACCACAAAAATGTTAATTACCAGTTCTCTATAGTCATGTTTTGGTGCGCGTTGGCCCATTCCAGTAGTTTTATCCTCATATCTACTGTGAGGCGAGGTTTTATAGCTGGCCGATGACAAATGAGGTTCTCCTCAGCCAATATCCTCTGGACTCTCCTTTGGGAGACTTCGATATCTTCTTCGTTGATCATCAAGATCAAACAAGCCACACTCTTTTTGCGGTTTTGGAGACAGATGTCTTTGATTTTGCGATCAGTAAGAGGTGTAGTGATTCGTTTTCTGCCACATTTCCCAATGTGATCCAATTCAAGGGGCAGGTTTTGATTGATTTTCTTATTTATCCTGTTAACCACAGACTTTAAAATACCTGTAATGGCTGCTATATCCCTTTGGAAATGTTGAGGGTTTAACAATAGTGTCTTCACTTCCGGAAATTTTCTTGGGGACGTGTCTGAAGACCTAGCCATACTGAAAAAACAGAACATTGGACTCAATATGGAAAAACTATTCACTGAAATAAGATATTAAAAAAGAATTACAGAAATTAATATATAATTAATAATTACTTACATTTTTGTATAGCTAAACTGTTAAAACTCGTAAATATAATTATAATGTATATTTATTTACCAGAACTTCAATCACGCATTTTCACAAAAATGCTGACCACGTGCAAAAAACCTTAAATTTTCGAGGGATGTGGCACTTTGCGAGTGTTGCCACTTCTTAAAAGTGTTAGTGGTGATACCAGCAACAGAAATAACGAAGGAATGGCCATCATATCCAAGTTATTTAGAAGTAGAGACAACGTAAACATAAAAATCATCAAATATTGCAACTGTCCCTATTAATATGGCAACCCACTGTATAATATGAAAGCATCTTATATTCACCTCTAAAGTCATTAGAGACTTGTTCAAATGTGAATATAAAGAAATAGAATACAAGGGATGTTGATACACCTACTATAAAATTTTCAAAATATCATCAAACATACTAATTTTGGTTGTCTGTGATTATGTACGTGATTTGAAATATTCCTGCCAATTGCTGTTGAATTAATGCGTAAAATTATTCATGTTCAATGAATTTTAATTTTCAAAATTGTTGCTCTAAACTGATTTTAGGAACCAAGCAATAGAGTAATTACGAACATTATTTCACGTTATAATAATATTTGTAATGATTACTTCTAATAACCTTTTATTTTTTTATGTTTTACATACTTCTTTAATAGAGTAATGTAATTAACACTAGTGTTATCTAAAAGCACCAAAGGCATAAATAAATATATAAGACATAGATATATTTTAATACAAAACTTCCAAAAATTCAAAAAATTTGCACAATGACCATCGACTGGTATGCACCGCAGGCGAATGTTTTGCAAATGAATAACAACTTTTATAGTATTTTATTTTTTTCGCCACTGGATTGCGGGTGTTCATGATATCTTGAGAATGTGCAGAACAATGCTGACTGGTGTTTGGCGCAGGAACTAATTGCGCTGTAATTGTTTAGCAAACTCTCGCGGAGTTCCCACGGTGCGGTGTGATTACCTGTGCCACTATCTACCTTTATGGAGTATTTTTACTTGCGGGTAGGAGGTAAAAATAAACCTGATACTCTTTGTCTCGCATTGATCAAATATTATTGAAATAACAAGCTAATGGTTTTAATATGAGCCCAGAGAACTTGAATGTGACTGCATCTTCTTAAAGCATGGGGTTCTTTCTTCATGGGGTTCTCAATGAAAGAAATGCTAAACAATTATGATTTATATTTTTAAAAACTACATCCTAATATTGAATTCTGTCTGGGAAAAATTGGGCTTGCTTCATAGTTGTAATTAGGTATCACAAACTTTTATCTTTTTTTTTTGAGGATCTTTATGAGGAAAAATTTGAGTGGAGAAATTTGAAGGACGAGGGAGGAATCACAGAGGCCGGTAAATATTAAATATTTCCACAGCCGAGGTATTGAATTTAAAAAACGAGTCGTATTATAATGATCCCTACGGCTGAAAGTTTAAGGATACCAATGCAAATACAATTAACAAAGAATTTGATTTTTCTAAATCTGGCCCTTAGTGACAATTTAAAAATTAAAAATTATTTATTACAAAAGTTTGTGTGTGTCTTATCAACACAGTTGGTGTAACCCATGGGGTTAACAACCGGTCGATCTCAGTCGCGATCGACCGGTCGATTACGATTGTGCATTTTGAAAATAATAATTATTTCCATCTTTAAAATTTACAACTCATGATGAAAAAAAACCCTGGACAATATGGTTCTTATGGACTCATGCTTATTTGGTAATGAAGCGGTTTAGTAGTCAAATTCTGATAAACTTAAAAAAAGCAAAATCAATAATTCACGAACTAAGTGTAAAATTCTTATATAAATGTATGAAAAAAGTAGTCAATAACCTTAAAAAGTTTGGCAACCCTTAGTGTAACCCATATTCTTTTAGATTTTATAGCAAATAGAGTCATTTCATTGGAGGCACCTCTGTACGTTTGTTTTTGTCACTCCGAATTCGAATTCAGACCCTTTGTTCTACCGCGTTATTCAAAACGAATGAACCTTTCAGCCAACCGAATGGAGGCTTTTTGTCATCGAGCTCAAACCATGGGATGAATGATCAATGATCATGTACAATATATTGTGGTGTATGTTCTGTTGAATGGTTTTGTTTTATATCATATGAGTGCGCAAATATTTTGTTTTTACTTTGATAAATTCTTACTGATTGTGTTGAAATTCAATCTATTTTTTTTTAACAAAGCGTTTCAAACCAATAGAAATAAAGTTTTAAATAAATGAGACCAAACACAATAGAAACCCTTGATAGCTGAAGAATTTCGTGAAATACGATAATTTATTGTCAAATGCAAGATTATTTATTCGTCTTAAATACGAAGTCTAGTCTGGGTGTCAAAAGTTCGATTCCAAATTATTCCAATTCATCTGTCAAAACAAAACCGGTGCCTCTAATTAAATGTATCGAAGAGTTTTGACGATTATATTATTATACCCATCTATGTTTATAGTTTATATTTTAGTCAATGGTTATACCCCTTTTTCGGTTCTACACGAAAAAAGTTCTGTAAACTTCTGTCGATGGCGAAACCAGTATATTTATGAATACGAAACGGTATACATTTTTGTTTAATCGAGATTGAAAACAAAACACTACTTAGGTTAACCGAAGTTCATGAAAATATTAATTCTTGTAATTGTTCTTCCACTGTTGGCACTTAAAATAATTAACGGTCTTCTTCAAGAATTACTGAGTGCGGAAAAAACACCTGGCCGCGCCTGTATTCGTATTAAAATAAGTGTATAACGTACAAACCATTATTTCTTAACCATGGGAAAATATTTGTATTTCATTAAATTATACACTATACCCTGATACGCTTTTGTGCATTAGACGAAGCTATTCTAGATAAGTAAGGATACCCTCCGAGAAGAGATGGGAGCCTGGATTAACTAGTTATTATCAAAGGATTTGAGAGGTGAGGAAGAAGATGAGGGTCTCCAAATTGCTAGGTGGACTGGGTCAAGACCGCAATATGCACCTCAATGATATCAGAATTCCAAGCTTCGAGGTGTCGAGGGAAATAGTTTATACTTTCGTCATTAAAGCTACAAAAATAAGAACCTACTTATATTCTTGATTTTTCCGTGATCTGTGTAATAACCCATTGAGGTTCGTGCTATTTGCGTTCTTGAGAGTTCAACAGTAAAGCGATTTACAAAAGGAAAGAATTCCGGCTTTCTGTGAGCACCTTTTCTTTTTCATCGAATGGAATCACGTCATTTCAAAAGTTGGTGTGAAGAGGTTGGCATTAAAAAAACCTTATTTGATTTTAAGACAGCCACAAGTATTTGGTAATACGAGAAAATCATACAATATATACAAGTGTGATCATATTTGTATGAATTATATTTTGTCACAACATTAACTAAAAAAACAGATTAAAATACAATAAAAATATTTTATTTATTTATACCACTTTAATTTCAATTACACTCTACCGGTTTCGGAAGCACCCTTCCTTCGTCGGGAGAGTATTAAAACTAACCTATGATACAAAATATTGACAGATATAAACAAACATTTTTTTTAGGTTTTTGAGTGGGACGTTAACAAAGGGGGAGGGGTATTTGCGGGAATTCCGGCAATAATTATTTAAGGATTTTTTGATTTCAAGTGCTTCTAAGTTATCTAATTTATTGCTTTTATTATTATTACGTTAAAGAATTCTAACCCCTGTGTACTATTAAAAGTATAATTGGTTGAAATAAGATGATTGGCAAACTCTGAAAAATTATTGTTATTTAAACATCTTAAATGTTTAGTGATTATAATATTTATATTTCTGGTTGGCTTACCTATGTAGAATGATGGACAATCATTGCAACATAGTTGGTAAATGCCTGAGTGGCTCAATTTATGATCTTTATCTTTAGTGTTTTTTAAAAATTTACATGAGGTTTAATCGGTTTAGAACGCGGGTTTTATGTGGAGTGGCAATTTTTTTGTACTAACTGAAGAAAATTTTGAAGTATATAAGATCCTAGGCTATTGAAAGGGATTTGTGATTTTATTATTAGTTTCAGGTGTACCAAATAAAAATCTTTGATTATAACTTTCTGTGCGAAGCTGAATTAACTTTTAAAAGGCCATTGAATTGTCTTGCTAAAAAAATATATTACATTTTTAATCACATTAAAGTACAGTTCACGCGGAAAACAAATAAGATAAACAAACAATTGAGAAATAAAATATTACACGAAACGTTCCCAAGGTAAAATGTCAACGTATCATATTGGTCGTCCAACTGACATAATTAATTTGTAGGTTTATTCGTATTCACGTTTACGATCTCGGACTTTTCGGCACGTGTTAATTGGCGGCAATAAAATGTTTAACTGCTTCATTAATAGTTTTCCTACGTAAATGAAAAATGCTAAATGTGGGTCAGCTTATCAAGATAGCTACTAGCAGCTTGAAACTCGTGGAAACATTGGAGGACTAAGTAAACAAATCAGCATTTAATGAAATGTTTATTGAAACAATTAATTTGGTCTGACATGTAATCCAAATGCTGAACACAGCCATGTCTCTGACAGTAGCCTAGCTCTTTTTTATGTTCACCCCGTATCTGTATATATTACGCTTTCCCCAGCTCGGCCCTAATGAGACAAACTTTCTTATGTTTTAATTTGATAACCAATTCTTATAAATAAAGCTAACATGAAAATAGTCTAGTAAAAAAGGGTTAGAAAGTTAGTTTTAATAAATAAAAAGCCATATTATTATGTACATATTAATTTCGTTTGTTTGCTGAGATCTTCCATCTTATCGTTCGTTTAAATAATATTAGTGTGTTTTCTCTCAGGATTTCTTAAGAATTCATTTTGAAAAACCCATAACAGAAGACGAAAAAACATTTTTTTCCAAAAACATCTTTAAAACATCACTCGTTCATTAAGCAGTATTATTATGTTAAATAAATAGTCACTACTTTTTTCCAAAAGTTTATTCGTGGTTAAAGGGATGGATTATTCAGAATGTCAATCACCCCCATTCTTCGTTATGTAATAATATTACTTTTAACTATTTTATGGGTTTATAGTTATCAAAGTAAAATCCACGCGTGAATTACTCACCCAACCAGAGGGACTTCTATTCGGAATGATTACTTGGTTACTGAACCCCGCTATTGAGTAGCACCTACATATATAATACATTACGTGATGCTGTAATAAATGCTATAATAATATCAGTTAAATGTAAGATTGTTCAAATTAGATTTTCAAATGTTATTCATGATAATATTGTAAATGCAATAATCTTAGTATTGTAAATGATAATTATTATTCATTATTTATCCACCATGTACGCGTGAGAGGTGTTTCTAAATGTAATAGCATCACGCTACTCTAAATTATGTACATGTACAATGTTTTAAATTCATCACAGTAATGAATTGTCACCGATAAGTAGCCTAGGGTTAACAATAGTCGCCGGTTCAGTTATCTGGAGGTTAATTCATTCAACTCGGCCCTTACCACAGTTATTAAAGAGCATAAACATTTTCAGATCATTTAAAATCCATTAAGATACTTTATGCAAGAAAAATCGTTGTATTTTTTAAGTAACCTCCTGAACAAGTACTTTGAGGGTATTTTCTTTGGTGATATAATATACTCAATATGCCAAAAGAATAAATACCATAGTGTTCTAACAAAGCATTTTTCTATTTTAATTATTACTTCAACTCTCGCATAGAAGTACTCCCTTTGGGAGCGTCGGTTAGTATCACACTTGCTGCGCCAATATTTTAAAGATTTAAAAAAAGAAAGTAACTTAATTATGCACATTTCATCAATTATAATACACTTTTCTTTTCTTAATGTAGTTTATTGATTAATACATTGATTTAAACAATACTATTATAGCGAACTAACTTCTAACATGGATAATAGTCTGGTGATAATCGCGCTACTCTTCATGAAGGTTGATCCATTGTCGTCTCACTCTAACACTAGGTAAAACAATTTCTTACAAGCGCCTTTCTAAATCCCACAATACTATTCAAACAAAAATTATTCAATAGGTTTTCTACAACCCTCAACTCTCTTCTGTAATCAAGATTTAACATTAAACGAAATGTTCATTTATAGTTGTGATTATGGATATTCATAGATTAATCTCAAACTACTTCCAACACTCTTTCGCGATTACCAACCTCAATTTTCTCTCAGGATTTACTAAAATAAATTACTCTTCCAAAATTGCTTTTCAAATAAGCACTTTATTGTTATCCTAAAATTCTTCACTAAATTATAACTCACGGAAAATTTACATTAAAATTTACCACTCTTTCTTGGAACTACAATTTCCTACTCTCTCTCATGATTAAAACCTTCAAATCTTCTTCCGGAATTCGTTCTCAATTTTTTTACCTGAATTATTTTCGAGATGACAACCTTTAAAAGTCCAACAAATACGAAAACAGGAAACATTCTACCATATTTACTGACTTCAGCGATCTACGCAATTCCTAAACAAAATGCATAATTGCCATATTTAATAATCTTTGTATGTTTTTCTCGTGTTCTAGAGATGCGATTAATAATTTTTCGCCATGACTTGAATACGAAACTTCATGGCAGTATTCGGCAGGAAATTATATTTGGTTAAACAGGAAATGTAAGTGTGTCATGACTATAAATATAGTTGTTGTCTTATTTACAGGATGGAAAAACTTGCATTTTACATAATACCTATATTATTTTGGATGTTTTCTTCTAAGTATAGGTACACCGCAGTGGCGTGCCAATATCTTTTAGGGTTTTTGTTTTGGAGATTTGGAATGAAATCATAAGACCAAGTTGTGTTTATTTTGATAATCTTTATCCTGCCTTGCAACTTTTTGAAGTTATTGATTGTGTGAAAGACAAAAGACACAGAGAAATGCTACCATTCATAATCAGAACGTTACTTGAAATAACTTTGTTTTAAATAAAACGCACTCTAAGGCGCTTTCAAGTAACAATATATGTGATTAGTTGTGTAGTACTCAACCATTCAATTTCTCATCACTTTTATATATATGTACTTACTTTCCAATTTTCAAAAATTTCCAATTATTCGTTTTTTTTTCAGACCTAACGACCCATTCATGTATTCAAAAATACTGTTGATAAAATTATTTGCACGGTATATCAGTGAATCGACTTTGTTATAACAGCCAAAAATAATATGAAGATAAGCCTGAACTGAAATAAAATAAGCCTGAATTGAAATATCGTTATGTAATTGCTCTTTATACCAGAAAGCCGTGAATTGCTTTTGCCGTGATCGTTATAACCAAGTTCGACTGTATATATATTGTCATACCCAAATTAGGTACGTTGAAAGGCTGAAGGAAGTTGGTAGGGGAATGAGATGGAGAAAAGGAAATTGGGGAAGTACCTGGATAATCAGATTTGGTAAAAAAAAAACACTACTAAAGCCTTCTCACACGAACTGGCATTATTTTTTATAAACAACATTGTTTGTTTCACCATTGTAAAATATTAAGTGTAACTAACAAGAATAAATAAACGCAACTGAATTCTAGCTGAAAGCCGAAACCAAGAACCAGAAAACGCATGCGTTACTAGCGACTACGATTAAGACGAAATCTATTTCACTAGTAGATTTGCAAATGTCATTAAAAGCAAACGGTTAGAGAAATACAGAAACAAAAAAATTATAAACAATTACCACCTACTTACTATAAAGAACTTACTGATAACAATATTTTACTTGCATCTATGTAGTGAAAAGTTCAGCTGCGGACGCGGGTGGTGTTGGCTCGGCCAATCTCGGTGACAATGGTCAAACTCCGGAGGTAACGTGGCATCAAACATTCTTTATCGCGGGGCACAAAGATCGTCTTGTTTTGGTGTAAGTTATAAGACTTCACCATCAGGGAGATATTTTGTTCTGATTATATAACGCACTGTTTATAATGTGCTAATATTATTATTAGAATTCACAGTTGTCTCACAATCTTATCTTCGACTTGATGATTACAAAGCATCGACTTTTCTCTGCTCTCGATAAATATAATATGCATTTAATATATATATACATAAACCTTTCGGAAGAAAATCTCTAAATGATAGTGAAAACCCTATCAAAATACATTGCGTAGTTTACAGACATGATAGGATTTTTTGACAGACGGGGATAGCGACTTTGTATTATACTATTTAGATTAACAAAACAATGAAAGTGAATAATATCAGTGTGTAATATATTTATGTGTAATATATATGTTATTTCTAGTTAAATAAGTGAAAAATGTAATTTTATTTTATCTAGAATAAAAAATAAATAAAAATAAAATAAAAAAAAGATTAGAGATAATGCAAATGAATCAAATAAAACTTACTTGCGCGGAACATATTCACACAAACCATTTTCAAAGCTTTCATGATATGAATCTTGGCAAAAATGATTAAAACTCATTAGTTATTGTGTTGTTAATTGAGCAGACCCGAGAAATATCACGGGATATAATAATTGTAGGATTCGTGAAGCTTTAAGCTTTTATTATATTTGCCTTTCAATAGCAAATATCACAAATTTTATATTTAATATAATTATATATTTGTTGAAAAATTAGAGACACGTCAGAAATTTACATTTCGAATTAACGAATACCGTTAGCATCAAAGATAATCGAATATTTTTGGTTAGCATAAATGAACCACTCACCCCGTTAGTGAAGTTAAAAATTCGGTGTAATTTTTGACACAAGAAATGCGAATTTCAAATACGTATAGAATTATAAATTAAAATCAATAAATTTAATTATTATAGGTAGGTACCTTCATCGCTAGTCTGAATGCACACAATTAGCAGTTACTAATTTGGAAATTTCAAAGTAAATTTCAGTTTATTATGCAGAAATAGTTCACATCACAGATAACCGAAATAATTTACATGTACATGAAATTTACTAGATATTATAATGTAAATTTAGTGAATCTCATTGCCTTTCAGAAACAAATGTTGTCAATTTTCTTAATATTTTTTACAAATTCGTGAATTGGTATAAATTTAATATTATCGGTAGTAATATCAACTGAAACTCATGTATTATACAGAGTTTTTAATATAGTTTTCTCTGCGTGCAAAGTCGTATTTTCTGCAAGCTTTAACTTTTTTATAAGTGTGTTTATCTGAATTGATACACCAGAAAATTTTTAACAAAACAAATTCGCATTCCGAAAAGGAATAATAATTAACAACATAATTTTGGTACCAACTTTAACACTTGTCTGGTATGATTTATATTTATCAGTTCCAATTTTTAAAATTAAATGTAATAAAAATTTAAATAACGACTGCGCCCTCGCACAAACAGCCGAAAATAGTATTTTTGATGATGATTGTCATTTTGTGAATTGTGTATTTTTAAAATAAATAATGTGTTTTTTTTCTGGAAAAACATTAAAATCGCTATAAAATTCACTGCACACCCCTGTGACACAAACAAAGTTCACATCTGTTTGACATCGCAACAAAAACAAGGTCGGATTAAGCGGAGTTTCAAAGGATTTGCCCCGTGTGACTGAACCAGTGTCTTAGCAAAACCGGCTTCCTACTTCCCTGTTACTCTGTAACTACATCTATTCGTAATCTACCTGTACTAAATACTGCCTGCCTGGATACTTTGTAGGGAAAATATTATTTAATCCCCAACATACATTACGTTGATAACTTTTTCTAATAATCTTGGTTTCCTTTATCTTACTTAATTTTACGTGCAGAATTCATTACTTTCTTTCCAAGCAGATGCTTTTATGTTAATTAATATCTTTCAGTAAAATATTCTACATTTCAAAGTACCTCAAGAAATCGATCTGAATAGCTGAATACGTTACGGCAGTCGATTTCAAAATGGGAGTAACGAGACATCAATAAATAAAATTAAAAAAATATGTTTTATATACAAGCGAACAATGGCTATAATTTTACAGAAGATATAGGCCACGAACAAAGATAAAAAAAATTAACCAAGCATTACAAATTCATTGGACTATTGTTGTCTATCTTTGACTTTGTTTTCGAGAAGCAAAGGATTGTATTTTTATGTTTTCCAAATCTGCATTATAAAATACGAAAGGGTTTCAATTAAACTTTTAAACTAACTTTTTTTTTAAATAAACTTTTTTCTGTTCGTTTTGAATCAGCCACCCGATTTCTTTAATATTTCAGAATGAGATAGAAAAATTACGCCAGGGGCGCTTTTCTTTTCCGTTGTTTTATTATTTAATTTTTTTGTTTAGAAAGTATGTAAATAATTGTTTTTTAAACCTCTGACTACATAGTTAAACATGTCAAGCTGTATAAACCTTTCGGTTAAAAACATTGACCATCACTGATTTAACATTTAAAAAGACTGGGAGGTCGCGTGGAGGAGAAGTTTCTTAATTATTAAACGGGGGTCACGCCTTTAAAATTTAAAAACCGCTGCGTTACGGGAATGAAAGTTTGCATTTTACAAAATAGCAGATGCAGAAAAATAATTCAAATGACCAGATTAGCAAAGTTAACGACAAAATATAATTTATTGTCCTAACAAAAATACAACGTACAAATAATAATGTTGATCTAAAAGTATAATTTAACTCAAAATAGACTATATACATATTAAAATTTAATATACTTTTCAGTTGAACGGCATTATCTTCCTAGTAGATGCCTAGTATTTTAATCTAGTTTTGAATAAATCTAGTATTCACGAAGACTTGCAAAATAATTGTTGAGCCTTTGAAAGCAAGCACTCTGTGAAGGCATTTACCAGATTATCCCCTAACCTTTTAACGTTGGTATCTACTTCTGGCCTTGAATGTGAAATTGTTTTACTACCTATTATTTAACAGTTCGATGCGTAGTTTATATAATTTTAACATGTTCCCATATATCTGCAGATCATCTATATAATAATTGCTTTGACTACTGCTCGAGGCCGCTTGCCCCTTTAAATTACCTCAATCGTAGACTTTCATTTACAACTTCGGTAACAATTCATTGCACGTCTTCCTGGCTGAATATTTAATGCAAAAATAATAAATTTGCGTTGGTCTTCAACAAGACTAACAAAAATCACGTCCCCGCTCAGAATAACTATTGAAAGAAACTGGGGGAGAATCTGCGGAGGATTGGGAGAAAGTTTTCGTAGTCGAATTTCGTTTCGCCGCAGGGAGTTCGACTACCACCCGATGTCAAAACAATGCACCAATTCTGATAAACGGTTTTACCGATCTTCTTTGAAGGGATGATTCAATTTGAAAATACAAACAAAATAAACACATAAATATTAGAAAAGCAAATTGTGAATATTTAAAACAAAAATATTTGAATAAATTTGTTTTAGTACCTAATTACTTTTAATGGACATGCCACTCTTCACATGTTGTTGAAACTCTGTCTCATGTCGGAAATGTCTACCTATAGCTTTAGGTAAATCACTGTTGAATTCAACTACTAAGCTAGAATATGATGGTAACCGTTTGGATAAAATTGTATGTATTTAAATAAATTTTAAATACAGAATTATGTATGTACCTCTGAACAACTTTTTCTTTGAACGCGTATATTTCTCAGATATTTTTGTCTACCTTGTTTTATGTCTCACGGAAGGTTAAATTATATCGGGAAACTATTGCAGCTTTACCATAAAATGTATTGTTTATTCCAAAGATGTTCCATGGCTTTATAATAAAAATGTCAATGATTGTTAACCACAAAGGTTTCTTTTCAAAAGATCAATGATAATTAATAACACCACCTCTAAAACTACTTAAATGAAAGTTTTTCTTAAACAGGGCTTTAAACTCTTCATCGAAACCAAAAAAACGTTTGTGTGTAAGTCTGGATCTACAACAATAAAGAGTTTGTTATTCCTGTCTTAGTTGGTTGCTTGGCTGGTCGGAAGTTTGACCCCTAGGCTGTTGTGCCCCGGTCCAATAAAGCTTAAGCCTAGCCCGAGCCAAGCAGTAAATATTTTTGCAAGTCCCATTAGGCTGTGTTATGCCAAGACTGTTCATACAGCCGAAGAGACTGCCTCCGAATAGAGAGACAACATAGCTTCTCCAATTATCCGAATGTTTAGTCGTCAGCCCCGACAACGCCAGCGTGATGTTTGCCTAAACTAAATTAGTCCGCCTTACTGCCATTACATTTGCTAAGAGCCTTACCCTCCGAGTGAGGAAGCGGCACATATTTAGCTCAAAATGTTTGCATTGATAAAACTCGAGACAAAATGTCGAAATGGAGCAGAATTAATTTCGGCAACTTTAAGAACAGTCACATTCGAAGCAACTCACAATGTAATCAAGTTTTGTACAATTGGAAACACAAGTAAAATAATTTCTAACATTTAACTTGCAAAAGTTGGCGTACTACTTTCTCATCTTAAAGTACAGCCGGAGGATAATAAAGGTTCATAATAAATGAGCAGACATCGCAGGACCTTCAAAGAAGAAGGATACATTACGGAGCAAAAAAAATCTCAAAGGAACTGTAATATCATATACTTGCGAATGTATGTGATGCGATGAACAATTTTTAGTAAACAAGTATCATTTCAAAATTACGTAATTTATTCTTCCTAAGCAATAATCCTTATCTGATTCAGTTTAGTAGCACAATAACATATATTTTAATATAATAATATACATAAACTTGTACACTGTTAACATTTGTTACAAGAGAGCGGGTGGTTTGTACGACTCGTTATTTTATTTTTCCGGCCGGTGTTTCCTCCCTTCTTCAACATAGGTCTCTGCATTCAAACACATGTAGGTACCTACTATAGTTAATTAATTCGTTTTTCATAATCATTTCTACCTAACATTTCCACCGTGAAAATTATTTTTTTTTTTATTTTTTTATTATTTTTTTTTTTTTTTATATTTACTCCACACAGGAGGCCCTGAAGAAAATAATTTCCCTCAGGGCCTATGTCATCTTTGGGGATGCTGTGTGGAGGGTCTTTTTGTGGAGAGGAAGGAGTGAACATGGGTCTTGAAGAGTCCCATGTTGTAGGAGGGAGGAAACACAGAGGCCGGCAGTTCGTTCCACAGCCGAGCTGTTGAACTTAAGAACGAATCGTAGAAGCGACCCGTTCTCATGTGACAAGTGTCAACTGTGTACAAATGTTGGGCACGCGTTTGGCGTGTATCCCGACTACGCACCGGTGCCGAAGGGATCAATGACGCTAGTTCCTCAGAGCATCTTCCATTGTAATACCGATAGAACAAGGACAGCATACCTACCTGACGCCTGTGCTCTAAAGATTGCAGTCCGTTTGTTAAGATTGGGGAATCTATCAAACGGACCGCCCGTTTCTGCACAGAGTCAAGGGTTTTTTTCAGGTATTTTGGGGCTCCAGACCAGAGATGGCTGCCAAATTCGACAGTAGGGCGCACTTGCGATTTGTACAGGGTGAGCAGTTGTGTACTATTAAAGTATCTGCGGGCCCTGTACAGTACGCCCAGCTTCTGAGAGGCCAACTTTACTCTGGCTTCGATGGAGCCCCCGTACCTGAGCTGGTCACTTATAGTTACACCAAGCATATCAATGGAAGGCCTGTTCGGAAGATTGCTTCCGTTGAAAGAGACTAGATTATCATTTGGATCCCTTTTAGACGTAATCAGACAGGATTGGGTCTTTGAAACATTAAATTCGACGAGATTATTTTTACCCCAGGAGGAAATACTCTCGAGATAACCGTCCATTCTCTGCTTCAAAGCCCTCCGAGCCGTTGGAGTTTGTGTGCCCTTTGGGGGCTTGTCAAACAAAAAGTTATCATGAACTGTTGTCACGTCTGATGAGCGTCTGATGAGCGTCTGATGAGCATGGACCCTTGTCAATCACCAGGGCTATTATGGGGCTAAGGCAAGAAGACATAATGTGTAAAAGCATTGAAGAACCTTGATCATGTTGTCACGTCTGAAGGTGTTTTGAGATTCCGCCAGCGGTGAGCAGGTTGCGCCGGGTAGAGATTCGTCTGATGGAGTGCGCGAGGCCATCCTCAATTAAACAGCATCCATTGAACGTTTAACGGAACAATGATGATTCATCTTTGTGTCACCTCGACAGCATGCTTGGTAATCCAGTGTAGTCTCCAAGGAATTACGCTTCACTAATAAAACCATTTTTTAATCCAAATAACCGATTGTATATTTTCATCTCTTCAAGCCACAACACTCGAACAAGCACAGGCCGATCTCACACAGGAGTCGAAACGTTGGTTATGTGTTTTGTAAATTTAAACGGAAAGTCTCCAAAGGATAAGTTCAAGGTATCCGCGCGATCTTTTTCTCAAAATTTCAATCTCCATTTTTTCTCGCCTAACGCCACGCGCACCGCGGAATCGTCCTCCCGCGTATTGTTCCCAATCTCTCTACCCGCGTAATTTTTGTTCGCCCGTCAAACCGATCGCAGGGCAGTCACCCGAAAAACTCTCAACAAAACAATAATCAGGCACTACCGTGGCAATCCAAACTTGCACAATTCTTTGACGTTACAATTCCCCGCAACCCCCGGAAATTTTACGCCGCGAAGTGAAGTAAAATTACCAAAACAAAAAAAATCACGCAAATACCTTTCTTTCCCGGACATGTACATAAAAGACAAAGCTAGTAGAAATAAATAAGCTTTTACAGAAAACCATAAAACTAAACAAGTTATAAACCAAGAAAACGAAAAGAGAAAACCAATTCGCAGATTGGTGTTGCACAACCGTTATTATTATTAATATTTACATGAGGATTGTACCTTCACTTTTATATCTCTAATATGAGATTCGCAAACACTTACTCACTTATCGAGAGACAATCTCTCTGAGACACCAGTGAGTATGGAGAACTCAAGCTCCCACTTTATTCTTTGAAGAAGAAAACAAAAACACATATATATTTTAACAGAAAATAAATAAAGTAACTACCTAAACTCTCTTTCTCTCCCTATGTTTATATAAAACGAATTTACCATTCTAAGATAAAAACTTGAAACAATAGAACTTAACAAAATAAAAATCCACTAAATCTCTAAGAGATCTTCACTAAATCAATTACAAAATTGATGTAAAAAAAATGTTCAGAGCAGGGTTTACATAACTTAATGCCAAGAATTTTAGATGAGGTTTTACAATCAGAAGATAAACCTGTCTATCGTGGTTGAATCAGGGTTTACATATAAAAAATACCCAGCATATTCTCTTCGAATGAACATTGCTTGCTCAAGAAACATGACTAAGGAAGTAACCTAGATGGCATTCTAACAAAAATTTCACTTACCACGTAAGCAAAGAGTCGAAATTTCTTGGACAAACAAAATATAATTGGTGTTCAACTATGTGCTTTAGATAATTGACACAGGTTACTAGGTGTACGAGCACAATTCAAGAGATCGACACTTGTACTACAAAATTTACAGCATAACACTGGTACTAGCAATGAGATACTTATGCATATATTACTTATAACTAACCAAATTGTACTTATGACTAACAAAACTGTACAAAGACACACTCTTACGTAGCAGAGGTAAAACGATAATATCCAGACGGAATTATTTAATAGGTAAGTACGCCAAAGCAGTATGTACTTCCCTTTGTTTGAAACAACACAATTTGAGAATTTCCTTAAGAAACTAAGTCTTAAAAATATATATATTAAACTAAATATATTTAATCATAAAACTAGTACATTGAACAACTAAAATAGAAATTACATAATCTTGTGTATGAAAAATTGCTCAATTCTTTCACATACAAAAAAATAAGAATCCTTCTTTCCAAGTCCCCTGGAGACTCTTTGGATACTAATAAAACTTCGATACTTGACAAAAGTATAAGAAAACTCCAATGAACTTGTGAAAGAAGGGTTCAGACCAAAGGATAATGACAACCAAAACTTATGTCCATTATGCTGACGGAACGTACCAATGTGTGTGTGTGTGCGTGTGCGTCGCACCACTAAGCTCACAACAGTAAGAAGACGAATCGTGTCATTTAAAATGAAAATTACTCAAAACGTAAATAAGAATAAATCTCAGTAAAGTTTAAGTGATAATAAAGAATTAAGACCTAAACTAAATTAATGGGCGCCACTGATCACTAGGATCAGAGAAACATCTTTTGTGAAGATGTTCCTATTCTAGTCCAACGAGGATAAAAAAATGAAATCTATCATCAGTACACTAGAATGTTGCGTTTATTCCAAGCACAAGTCCTGAAGGTACCAAACTCCAGAACACGTGACCGGAACAAACACATAAAGAAGGGAATGAAGCAGCATGAAGGGTTGGTAGTCCTTTACACTATTTCATTGGCTTCCTATGATATACTAAACTAAACCTAATCTAAACGAACTATGTCCTTAACATGAAAATTTCCTACTACCTTGCCTTGCATGTCTGCAAGGGTATACACTAAATTAGAAACTTTGTTTTTGATAACGTTTCGCACAAACCTCGGAGCCAATTTGTGCGAAAAGAAATTGGGTCCACTCGATTGGACAAAATTTTTCCTCCACACCACATCTCCAACTTCATAATTTACCGACTTCCTACGTAAATTATAATGTTGAGCATTTTTCCTATAAGCCTGCATCAAGGCCTCCGAAACTTTATTGTAAATCGGAGCCAAGTCCTCTAATTTCTTAGCAAAACTATCTCTTGATTCCTCTAAATTCGAATCCGCACCGCTAGAGATCAAATTTTTATGAAAATTGCCATCAATTATTTGTTCACGCCCGTGCATTAAAAAAAAAGGTGTGTAACCTGTCGCGAAGTTAACCGTATTGTTAAGTGCTGACTGTATTTGTGGCAGAAACCTAGACCAATTACGTTGGTCGGACTCGGTCAAAATAGACAGTGTAGTACCTATCGTTTGGTTATAACGTTCTACGACGTTATTTTGTGGCGTGTAGTAAGCATTATAGAAAGGTGCCGGAACATTATAATCAGATAGCAATTTTTTAAATTCATTAGATATAAATTGTTTGCCATTGTCGCAAACAAATGTTTGTGGGACCCCATGAATGAGAAAAATGTACTGCTCTACATTTTTAACAATGCTTTTTGTGGTAGCGTTCCTAAGTGGGAAAATCCATGTGTATTTTGAAAACACGTCTACGACTGACAAAATATATGTGAATCCGGAATAACTTCTTGGCAGTGGACCGACAAGGTCAATGGACAACATTTTCATTGGTCTGTTGACTATTTTTGGATTAACAGAAATCCCCGCCGGTGCAGCTGTATTAATCTTATGAGCTTTGCATGTTTTGCACCGATTTACGAAGTTTTTCACATCCTTATACATTCCAGGCCAATAATAATGTAGATGAACCTTTTTGTAAGTCCTAAATATTCCCGGATGACATGAAAGGTCTGATTCGTGTTCTTTCCTCAAGATATCTATACGTTTCTCTGCAGGTACTACTAATTTCCACGCCGTATCTTTGCAAAGGGCGAAACGGGTCTTACAGTGTCTAAATAGTTCGTTACCCAGAATTCTGAAATTAATAAATCTTTGAGGTGCATTAAGACAATTAGAGAACAAGTTATTGTACCATGTATCAGTACTTGTGGGAACTGGAGCAGGCGCATCCCCTGTCGACAATAATGAGACTTCCATACGGGATAGTGCGTCAGGTACCGTATGTAATTTTCCTTTTCTATGTATGACATCAAAAGAAAATTGCGACAATCGCGTAGACCACCTAGCCAACCGACCGGTAGGGTTCGAAAGAGACACCAACCATTGCAAACTTGAGTGATCTGTAATCACAGTGAAATGAGTCCCCTCTATATATGGTCTGAAGTGATTAACCGAGTCCAAAACTGCAAGAAGCTCGCGCTCTGTGACACCATAATTTTTTTCATGAACGTTTAAGCAACGCGAAAAGTAAGACACTGGGTGTTCCTCACCGTTAAAGTTCTGCGTTAAAACTCCACCGATCCCGACTGCGCTGGCATCGCAATGTATAATGAAAGGTAAGCTGAAGTCTGGACAATTCATTACGGGAGCTGTTGTAAGGGCTTCTTTTAATTTGTTGAATGCGTCCTCTGCTTCTTGGGACCATTTAAAATTACTTACTCCTTTTCTTGAGCCAGTAAGTTTAGTTAACGGTGCTGCTACGGTGGAAAAGTCTTTAATAAACCTGCGGTAATAACCGCACAATCCAATGAAAGCTTTAATTTGCTTTGAGTTTTTCGGGATTGGATATTGTTTGATACAATCAACTTTAACCGGATCTGTCCGTAGTCCTTCTGAATCTACCACGTAACCTAAGTATTTTAGTTCTTTCTTGCAAAACTCACGCTTTTTTAAATTTATTGTTAGACCAGCTTCTTTTAATCGTTCGAAAACCTTTCGTAGTAGTTTTAAGTGAGATTCAAAATCAACCGATATTAATATTAAGTCGTCTACATATCCAAACACATTTTCATCAAATTCAGGGCCAAATAGCTTATCAATTAGACGTTGTAATTCGCTGGGTGCATTTTTTAGGCCAAAGGGCATACGCGTAAACTCGTAAAGACCATAACCAGGTACAACAAATGCTGTGACAGGAGCTGAGGACTCATCTAGAGCAATCTGCCAAAAAGCTTTCGAGAGGTCCACAGACGAAATAAAACGCGCGCCACGAAGCTTGTCCAAAATGCGTGACACGTATGGTAGTGGATATGAATCTCGCCTCATAATTGCGTTGATTTTTCGACTGTCAAGACAGAATCTTGCGGAACCATCTTTTTTTGTTACTAGAAGCACTGGACTAGACCAAGCCGATCGTGAAGGACGAACAACACCTAAAGCTAACATTTCCTTTAATTCAGCTTCTAATAAGCGTTGACGCGCTGGAGACAAAGGATAGTAACGTTGCTTTATCGGTGGTCCCGTGGTTTCTATATGATGTTGCACAAGATGGGTGAGTCCTAACCCACATTTTTCAAATGAAATTGTTTCAAATTTTTTGATGATTTCTTTTAACTTCCAATTATCTTTTGGAGAGAGAAAAGAAGCTGCAGTAATTTTTCTAATTTCATTAATGCCCCTCTCAAAATCATAACTTGTGATGTTTACTTCTGGAAACAGTTGCGGAGCTACTTGGAACTGTCTCCAAAAGTTGACCCCCAAAATAATCGTAGGTGAAAGTGACGGAATTACAAAGAATAAAATATCTTTAATTTTTTCATTAAAGGTAACAGGTATTCGCATCGTGCCTATTACATCTTGGTGTTTACCGTCTGCAGTGGTAACAAAAGAATTTAAATATCTTAATTCAAATCCTAAACTAGTAAAAAAATTATAAATATTCCCCCCAAAACAACTAACCGAAGCGCCGCTATCCAATAAACATGAAAAGATCCTATTTGCAATGTTAATATTAATATGTGGTCTGATGTCATCCTTAGCATGTTCCAGAGGCGTGAATGCCTGCATTGCACGTGTCTTAGAACACTCTAAAGATGAAAACAAAGTACGGTTCCCCTCATCCTCGTACGTAAGATGGTGAAAACCGCCCTTTAGTTTTTTGAAAACCGAGGTTGATTTTGATTTTGCCTTTTCCTGCAGTTATTCCAAGAGTGGCCCTGTAATTTACAAAAATTGCAATAAAAAGATCTATTTTTCTGGGAAGAATTATTTCGAGAAGAAAAAGAAGTCGGTCCTTCAAAATGAACAGCTCGCCGAGGTTGACTATGTGAGGGTTGCTTTGAAGTGTACATCTCTATTTTTGTGCAAGCTGAAACTAGGGACTCTAGATCGGATGTGTCGCTGGAGGCTAATACACTTGCATATTTGTCTAAAAGACTATGCCTTGCCAGACGCACCAACTGCTGATCAGATAGGGATTCTAGTAATTTGGAATTCGCTATTCTCAAATTGTCCACGAAATCAGCAACAGTGTCGTTAGGTTCCTGTCGCATAGTGTAAATTGCTCGCGTTGCTTCTACCTGGCTGTTTTCGCGTTCATAACGATCTATAAGCTTATTTCTCAATGTACTCCAATTTAAATTCTCTTTATCTAATGCACGAAACCAGTTGGCCGCCTTCCCTTCAAGAAGTTCACCAAAACCCAAAACCAAATTGTCCGTCTTAGTTTTCCTGGCTCTACTCAGTTCCTCGACCCTGTACAAAAAATCCCTGACGTCTGACGTCCCGTCAAAACGTAAGTGCCATGAATAGACTTCATCTTCCTTTCTTGCTGAATAATAGTAGTTATTTGTTATATTATTTACTTGAGGATCCAAGGATTTTTCTATTGATTCGGAGCCCCCTTCCTTTAATGATAGATTAAAATTACGTGCCTGTTGTCTCATTGCTGTAAGGGTTGCTTCTGGAACAATTTTTCTATCTTCTAAAAGTACCATCAACTCCTCCCTCGTACAACTATTGATGTTAGGAATCGCCATTTTGATTGAAAGGAAAAAAAAAATTTGAGAAGTTTTTCAAAAATTATTTAAAAACCTGAACTCTTAAATTTAAAAAAAAACAGTCTGGTGCACTAACACGTTACCGCAAGTCGTAACAAATGTGTTCAAATTCTTTATAAGTGTATAGCTCGCATTTAAAAATGTAATGACATATCAAATGATCGACAATAATAAACATTATCGCTGTCACTATGTTCAAAACAATATCAACTGACAGGTCCGTGTTACCAGTGGATTAAAACAACAGCACCCGAATATCAATTCAGTAGTTAATTTAAAAATATATATTTTGAGCAAATGAGCGAACGAAGCTAGTTCACGTCAAAATTGTACACCGTCTACCGAACAAAACACCAATGTAAAGCGAACGAAGCCACAACGCAACCACGCAATGCACACACATAAGTACTTCGTAATGCACATTATATATAACCATTAAGCATATTATTAGAGAATTTATACATTAAAAATTATTAAATTACAATTTTTAATCTTAAATTTGATACGATAGAGAGTATCCCCTTGCCATAGGCTTAAATACGAGCACCTAAAGTTGTTTTAAAACTTTATTTACGTTGGAGCGCCAATGTCACGTCTGATGACATCCTGATGAGCGTCTGATGAGCGTCTGATGTCATCTTTGTGTCACCTCGACAGCATGCTTGGTAATCCAGTGTAGTCTCCAAGGAATTACGCTTCACAAATAAAACCATTTTTTAATCCAAATAACCGATTGTATATTTTCATCTCTTCAAGCCACAACACTCGAACAAGCACAGGCCGATCTCACACAGGAGTCGAAACGTTGGTTATGTGTTTTGTAAATTTAAACGGAAAGTCTCCAAAGGATAAGTTCAAGGTATCCGCGCGATCTTTTTCTCAAAATTTCAATCTCCATTTTTTCTCGCCTAACGCCACGCGCACCGCGGAATCGTCCTCCCGCGTATTGTTCCCAATCTCTCTACCCGCGTAATTTTTGTTCGCCCGTCAAACCGATCGCAGGGCAGTCACCCGAAAAACTCTCAACAAAACAATAATCAGGCACTACCGTGGCAATCCAAACTTGCACAATTCTTTGACGTTACACTGTACTGTCATCCGCGTAACAATGAATCGGTGCACATGTCAAAAGGTCATTGATGTGCAACAAAAACAAAGTCGGAGACAGAACCGATCCCTGTGGGACGCCAGCATTTATGGAGTGCGAGGAAGAGGTGAAACCGTCAGCAACCGCCTGAATCGACCTATCCCTTAAAAAGTCAGCAATCCACGTACACAGGGATGCGGGAAGTCCGTAAGAATGCAATTTGTTGACAAGTCCTCGGTGCCAGACCCGGTCAAAGGCCTTGGATATGTCTAGTGCGACCGTTTGGGTCTCACCGTGACATTCCAGGCACCGCCCCCAAACATGCGTCACATACGCGAGAAGATCACCGCACGAGCGGTTCCGCCGGAATCCGTATTGACGGTCGTTGATAATTTTGTTCTTCTCGAGGTATGTGAGCAGTTTGTCGTTGATCACTCGTTCCATCACTTTGGACAGAACTGATGTGATCGCTATGGGGCGGTAGTTGGCCGGGTTGGAGCGGTCACCTTTCTTGGGAATAGGGTGAATTACCGCTTTTTTCCAACCAGAGGGCACAGTGCCACACTTCAGGGACATTTTGAAGAGCTTTGTCAAAACTGGAACTATTTCCGCAGCACACCTCTGCAATACCAGGGCAGGTATTCCATCAGGTCCACTAGCTTTGTTAACATCGAGCCCCCGTATGACGTGGAGTACATCCCGATGCCGGATCCTCAGCTTTTTCATATAGAAGCCGCAGTGAGGAACCGACGGCGGAACAGCACCCCCGTCGTCGAGGGTCGAGTTTTCCGCAAACATTTTCCCTAATAAGTTAGCCTTTTCGGTGGCGGTGTTTGCTAGTGAGCCGTCAGGTCTGGTAAGAGGTGGAAAACTGGATTTGCAAAAATTTCGACCTATTGAGCCCGCAAGCGACCAGAATGCTCTGCTGCCATGCGGGCAGGCAGCCAGCTTTTTGCTGATCTGCAGGTCGTGTTCGAATTTTGACCTATTGATGATTCTCTTGCATTCCTTTGCCGATTCGTTGTATGCTGATCTGCTTTCGGGCGTTCGAGATGTGTTGTAGGCTCGGTAAGCTGCGTTTTTTCGTCGAACTGCTTCGGAGCATTGTCGACTGAACCACGGCTTTGAGCCCACACCAGTTTCTTTAGTAGTCGATTGTATGAAGCCATCCATCGCCGAATTGATGACTTCACCAATCTCCTGGGCACATCTTGGAGGGTCCGAAGTCCGAAAACAAACAGCTGACCACGGAAAAGCATTGAAATGGGCCCGCATATCGAAACAATCTGCTGACCTATAGTGCCACACTTTTCTCCTCAGCCTCTCATTGGTTGGTCTGAGGCTAACGGGGATTGATGTCGTCACTAGGCAGTGGTCAGATGATCCCAGAGGCGCTGTGACGTCAATCTTATAACCGTGTGGCACAGTAGTTAAGAATAGGTCTAACAGATTGGAGCGGTGAGTCTGGACATCAGGAACCCTTGTGGGCTCCTGAACCAATTGCTCTAATCCGTAGCAAATGGCAAAGGATTCCGCCTGTCGGCCAGCCGAGTCCGTTGGGCCTGAGAACTTCAACCATGGTTCGTTATGAACGTTGAAGTCCCCCAGAACAACAAACTCGGCCGAAGGGTAGCGGGGCAAGAGATCATCAATAGTATCGCTCAAATGTTTGAAGAGCTCGGAAGTGTCTGATTCGCTATGGTTCGGTGAGCGGTATAGACATGCGTAGAATCTTGCCGTACTGGCAAGATTGACGCGCACCCACATAATGTCGAATCTGGAGTTTTCCAGACTCAATAGTCGCACACAGTTGACGTCAGCTGGACTATAGAGGCAGACTCCTCCTTTCAGTCGGAATTTGCTTGCCAGGGTAAAGCCCGGGCAGTCCAGATAGGAGGAGTCTGGCGGCTCGGCTATCTGAGTTTCGGATAGGAAAAGAAGGTTGGGACGTTGGGACAAAAGATGGTGATGGACGGAATTTAAATTTGTGTGCAGGCCGCGAATGTTGGCAAAATTTACCAACAGTTTTGGCCCGCACCGGGGACGCCTGCTACTCGCCGCTGTAAAGATGTTAGGTTTGTTTTTATGTATATTCATGATTTTAATTTTTTTTTTTTTTTGTTTTTTTTTTTTTTAAGGGTATGAAGTGAAAGGAAGGTCTGGAATGGAAAGGTATGAGGGGTGGGTAGGAATATGGGGTTCAGGCTATCCAGGAGTGATGAGCGTTTGGTTCCAGCCCACCCACTGCGGTGCTAGGCGATAGGCTGGGAGAGTCCGGCTGGAGAGGGCATCCAATGCGCCCCAAACGCTGCTGCTGGGTCCCCTCCGGTCACGAACCGGCACAACAGCAGTGGCGGGGTTTTTTCACTCGCTGATGGGGCAGCCCACCCTTAGTCGTGAGCCTGAGGGTCGGGCCCCTGTACTATCGAGCGGCCCGGACAGCGGTAACCGGTTGTAAAGGGTCTCCCTCAACCAGCATCTCCCAACCGGCCCGCCACGCAGAAGGTGGGCCGACGCACCCGCCACCAAGACCTGGGCAAACCTTAACCCATGAACCCGGGCACCCCTGCTAAGTCACCAAACGTAGCGAACCACTTGGGGTGACCTGTGGCAGAGGTGTTGGTCATCCAATAAATGGTTCCCAGGGGGCGGTACCCATTCCCGCCTACCAAATTGAAGATATGATATTATATTTGATATTAAAGAAACAAACAGTACATCGGTAACAGTGATGAAACAATTTACAGATATTAATTATTTCAAGTATGTATATTCAGTAATTACCAGGTTTTATATTATTGATATGATGCTACTCTGAAATTTGGGCAGCGATCTGAAACAAAATTATTTAATTAATCTTTCTTTTTATATTTCTTTATTGGAAGCATGCGTCGCGACAAACAGGAAGTATTGTATAGGACAGAGTAGTACCTTTCTATTAGGTTTCTTTCCAATCCGTCTATCCACTGTATATGCATACATAGTTATATAAAATACAGGCATATAAAAATTAAATTCGTTTTTTTAAATACTTCATAACGCAAGTGTTGAAATAACTAACCGAATGAATAATTGTTTTCCACGTTTTAATATGATTATCTAAACGACCAGTGTGATTTCATTAGAAGTACTCCGGTAACGAATTCCAGCATTTGAACCAAATGTTTAAGGCTGTGCTTACCTATGAGGTTTAATTAACTTCCTGGGGAAGGGGTGTTTTTATAACGAAGGCAACTTCGGTATTTCATTATATAGTTTCACCCCCGTGTCACGTTTTACCGTCCTACCCCTGGCTTTCTTTACTCTTTGTTGTTCCGATCCGGCTTAAAAATACAACCTGCGTTTGATCCTGAAATTAATTGAAATTGTTTCAGCGGGTATCCGGTGTCATCTGAGCGGAAGAGGCTTTATTTATTTTTCGGGCGGCGAAGGTGTTGTCGAATGATGAAAAGCTTTATTGTTGGAAAATAAACTTCTCAGCTTTTGTTTTTAAAATAACATGGAGCAAAATGACAAATTTTTCATGGTATAGGAAAAAATAGTTTTTTTAAATAAGATTAATAAACGTGATGCTATTGCATATTCATATTTTGTGAGGAATTTTAAACTTTGATTTTCTTCACTTTAGAAACCAAACTTTTGAACTCCCGTCAAACTTCAATTTCGATCAAATTTAATTTTATTACTCCTTTATACAACCATGGGTCTTTTGTAATTTGTTTTCTAAAAATTATAGTTTTAACTCTTTTGTAAATTGTTAAAATTTACACAATGTTTGGTAATAAAGGTTGGTTTCATATAGTTTACTCAAGGCTTAGTGATAAACGATGGTTTCATATAGTTTACAATTGTGGAATATACAATAATTAGTACCATTTTGGTTTTTTTGATATTTGAACAATAATTCTTGGACCGTTTCTGATTTTTATCAAATTTTGCCAGCATAACAGCATAAGAGTGTCATTGTTGTAGACTGATCAAAAGCTTAAAATGTCTACACAAGAGACCCAACTGCTCCCTACAGTCACTAACCAGTGAGAATGCAGCATCCCAAATTGGGGTATGTTGCGAGGCTGAAGGTAGTGGAGAGATGAAGGATATGAGAGAAAGTAAGGTGGGGAAGTACCTGATTCTTCATTCATCATACTCCACCAAACCCATTTTTAGATTAAATCCAAACAGGAGGCCCTTAAGAAAATAATTTTCCTCAGGGTGTATCTCATCCTTGGGGATTACTGTGTGGAGGATCTATTTGAGGAAAGGAAGGAGTAAACACAGGTCTTCAAGAGACCCATATTGTAGGAGGGAGGAAACACAGAGGACAAACATTTCAAGAAACGTTTCGATTCTAAATGCTCTTTCACCTTGGCGGTACTCATATTATCTGCCACTATGTAACATGCCGCTAGCATGGTATATACTATTTCAAATTTATCAATTGTGATTAAAACTAATTCTTAAAATGGCGCTAATACTCGACTTGCTCGCTAATTAAACGTGACGCAAGTTCAAATAACTGAACCTTTACCAACAATTTAATTTTATTCTATACCAAGGATAAGATACAAAGGATAGTTTGGAGGTATGTTCTGACCTTCTGTGTTCCGTCATCAAATTGACGGCCACGTCTTGTGCCTAGGGTAAGAAGCATAAAACTAGTTGAACTATACGATGCAAGTTTATTTGATAAAACTTCTTATCAAGTAACATCTATACAAGCACGAGTTGCTTGTCAAGGGAGGTCAGAGGTAGGAACTGCCAATCACCCCCCTCCCCCCTCCCACTTACCAACGTATTGCAGGGGACGGATTATCAAAATGCTTTTTTAAATCTGTTATAGTTTTTTGATAATTAACTTTTTTAAGAAATCGTCGTCTTTTGTGCTTAATTCCGTCGTTTGAATAAATAATAAGACCTAAAAAACTTATCCCATTTTTGTAACAGAAACCACTTCATTTGATATTTAAACTATAGCAGCATTCTATTCTAAGCCAACGATGGATTAATGAAACGAATGACAATACTCCAAAATAGAGCTACGAGAATTATAATGAAGTAAAATAAAAATACTAAAATGATGAAGGATTTTCATTGATGTCGTAATTTTAAGAAATTTTACATCAATACTTTATCTTTAACTCGTAGAAGTCGACAAGAATATTCAATAAAAAATATTTTTGTTAAGGCCAGCATTAACACAAAACTATACTTCGTAAGAAAAGACATTTTGATTTTTGTATTTAACAACTAATAGAATTAATCCATAGGCAAAATGAATGTACTTTTTTATCTGAATCCGCACAAAAGTCCCAACTGCTCCCGACCGTCTGGAGCCAGTGAGACAATGGTATCCCCAATAAGGGTATGTTGTGAGGCTGATGGTAGTGGAGATGAGAAGGGGATAGGTAAGAAGAAGATGTGAAAGTATCTGGCTATTCAGATCTGGTCAACAAACACGGCTTGAGCAATGGTATCCCCAATAAGGGTATGTTGTGAGGCTGATGGTAGTGGAGATGAGAAGGGGATAGGTAAGAAGAAGATGTGAAAGTATCTGGCTATTCAGATCTGGTCAACAACCACAGCTTAAACAGCATTCTGAATAGTGGTCTTACACCAGGGCGATACTGAGAGCATATTCCACTCTGGAACGTGCCGAAAATATACGATACATTATTTTAAACGAGTTGAAAATTGAGTTGCGCACGCCAGGATTTGAACCCGAGATCTCCAGCTTGCGAGTCGGGAAACCACGAAGGTAATCACAGGACTCCGGCTTCTAAAGGAATCTACTAAATAATTCATGGCGATGAATGAATAATTGAATTTCTAAGAAAAATTGAAAACCTCAATAAATGTGTGCGCAAACACAAACATAATACAAGTCCAAATAATGAAATAAAACTCCCCTTCAGAAAAAAACCTATAATCAAAAGCCTTCGATGAACGGGGCAACGAAGATATTTGACGAAATACCAAAAGAAATAAAATTAGTAGAAAAATAAACATATTTAAATTTAAATTACGAAAATAAGTCATTGAAATTTTATGCAACTGATAAACAACCATTTTTGACACATTAATGGTTGTTTAACAGTTGTGATAAATTTAAAACACGTTTATTAGTAAGGCCCTTTGACAACTATATATATTTTAAAACAACATAAATAAATTAATAAATAAAATTATGAAGAATTTCGGAGAAATAAACTGGTCGCACTTATCCTAGAGCCAACGTTTCAAACAGCCTTGAAATGTCAATCATTTGTCAACTCCCGGATCCGGCCGGGAAATACAAATCAAGGTATTTTATTTTAATTACCATTTCCTTTCTTTAATTTTAATTCCTCCTCAAAAAATTTTCCACGGCTAATAAAAATAAATTTCATCTAAAAAATGGATGATAAAAAAACATGATATTTTAGAGTTGTCAGTTCTAGGGAAAATGAAGACATCTTTTCTAGGCTTGTCTAATGCGCCGCCCCCTCCCATATCTCCCAAAAATATTTATAAAACTTTTGGTTCGAAAATCACATTTTTTTGCAATTTTTTCTGGTTTTCACCATTCAAGGGTATTCTAGCCATCATTTAAAATTATGGAGTGAGAAAAGTATATGTTAATATAATTGAAATGGGCAAATTTCGTAATTATAATTATAAGAAAGGTTCTAGCAAAAGAGTCTAGTAATTTCACATTAAACCACTAAAAACTATTTTTAATACGTGCTATTTCTTGGGTAGCACTCATTGTAACATATACAATTTAGAAAATAAGACCCTTCGGAGTGGCCCGTAAAACGTGTCCCTTACCGCAGGACGTTTAAACACCCTCTACTAATATCGAGTGCACCTACGAAATATGTTTATAGTTATAGTATCTAGACCGGGAGTAATATATCTCATAAGGAATTTATGTGTACAGATATGGTTCCGCCACCGCGCCGTGGAGAAGGACGCTGAAATGGGAATGCACCGCGGCGGCGGTAATATTCAATGAGACGTCGCACGTCGGCGTCGCGACGCCTCTATGGGCGTCTTGTCCCATCGCGAGGCCGGATGTGCATCTGCGACGCCAGCTGCCGTCGCCCGCCGTCCACCCCCCTCCCTCTCCTCCCTACCACATACTACCTGAGCTACCGCTACGCCATTTTCGCAAAACCTTTGATACCTTCATTAAATCTTTTACAGTATGGGAATCTTTTACAGATAAACATTCGTCTTTGGGCTAATCTGATATTGAAATCTTACAAGTGCCATGTCTTTGGCTAAAACCTTTTTGTAAAATTGGATGATACTTGATTTGTTGATATTTCAGTCTCAAAAGTGTAGATGCAAAATAAATTAACATTTCTTGCGTCCTTCAGCAGGCAGATAATTCAATAGATCACAGCTGTTTTTTTAATGGGTTTTAAATGGGACCGTGTTTACAATTACAATTATGTAACCCAGCAGGACTAGGAGGGTAGTGCAATCCCAATCAGCCATATTAAATTATATATATCGAAAGAAGTAATAAAAATGACAAATAAAAATATTATTAAAAAAATACATAATAGGTAGGGAAAATATATTATAATATATATCTAAAACATTTCATGAATAAGACAAATTAAATGACCGGCCATCAGTATCCATCGCTCATTAAGTGGAGAGCTGAGCCTCTTGGAAGCAGCCACGATGATGATGTTTGTTGATTGTCCTGCCCCGGAAGCTGGCTAGTCACCGGTGAAGTAAGGAGGGGGATGAGCGCTCCCTCCCTCCTGTGAACATCGTGGAGGCATTGCAGAATCTTGGTAGTTGCTTAAGTTGTCTGTGTGTGTTGTTGTAGCACACCCTCAGCTTGTCTCATCGCGCTACTGGATATTGTGTCCACAGTTGCTACAGTGGTAGAACCGCCTTTCACATCATTCCGGCCCTTATACTGATTACTCTCCTTTTTCGTTCCAAATCTTCTATTTCCTTCATGTCTTCGGCAAGGATATGTCCCAGATATTTAACATGTGAGGCCACACGTAGTTCATTTCCTTCTAGACGGATTGGTGGAACATTTAGTGGCTTCTTGTTATGTTTGCTTGTTATGTAATACTATTACAGTATTGCTGGCAGATATGGCAACAAATTCGTGAATCGTTGAGCTCTTGTGGGAAATCGTTTGCGTAAACATTAAATAGAGTGGGATTTTATGCCCACTTGTCCTACTCCGCTTTCAAGCAATAAGGGTCCTGAAGAAGCTCTTGTCCATTGAATGTAGTTTTTCCGTTGTCCGTACCAAATAGCCATGATGTTGACAACTTCTGCTGGGACATCTCGCTTTATGAATTTTTCCAATAATAAGTGGTGGGAAACACGATCAAAGGTCTTGCTTAGGTCAAGAAAACACCCATAAACGATGGTGTTTCTTTTTTTATAGTAGGCTATTGTTTTTTTTTACTCCATAAATAGCCATATCGTTTGATGAGGCGCTCTTGAAGCCGAATTGATTATCCAGGGTAAATAGTTTGTCTTTTACTAGAGTGAATAAGATTTTTTTTAAGTCTGGAAATCATTGGCATCAAGAAGATCGCTCGGTTATTTCTTAATATGAATCCAGTTGATTGGATTTCAAGATTGGCATGATAACAGTTTGAGTCATGTCCATCGGCATATGTGTGTGTCTTAGGATTTTGGAGTATAATGACCATTGAAACTACAATTCCAAAGCGTCGTAAACCCTTGAAAAATGAAATTTCATGAATGCTTAATGCTGAATGTACCTGGAAGGTGGCATGACTTGTCACTTTAAAATCATCCTATTTTTCAATCACTAAAAATCATGAAAAAATATTTCAGGAATAAGCACTGTGCCACGGTGTAATTTAACATATTACACCGCAGTTTCGTATTGAAACCGCCCGTAAGAAGGTGTCTACGGGCCGGCGCATGAATGTGCAATGTGGGTGAAATAGAAGTCGTAATAAGTGTTAATGCATTCGCTACCGCTACCAAAGTATTAAAGTATTAAAGGTATAAAGTGTACACCCTGCCTGTGTACTAATACAATTTTTAATTTTTTTAATTAGTATGAGTGATACTTTACTAAAATTTGGCCGTTCGATGACGAAACTCGCTTTAGTCGAAGTTAGTCGCGTTAGTGGTGCATTATAGAATTGTGAGTATTTGCTTATTCCAAAATCTCAAAGAATCTTCCAAGTCAAAGCTTGGGTTAGCATCCATTTATTCATATCCTTGAGAAAAATATATCATTTATTCATTTAAATAATATGATATAGTTCAAAGTACATAAAATATTGACTTAAAATAAATTGAAACAATGACACGTAACAGCGTGAGAAAATTGGATATTGACTGATATTGAACACCGGAGGGAAAGGTGAATAAGTGACGGGATGAAAATTTTGGAGACTTTTACAGGGGATTAGATTTTCATTCGAGCAGTTACTTCAATAAATTATGTATGTATGTATCTAACTGTCAAAAAAGTTATACTGTGAGTTTACCAAATTAATATGGTTAATGATCAAAGGGTAAATAAAATACTAAATAAAACATACCTGTGAGTTCGATATCGGCTTGAAAGCTAAAACTTGTTATTAAATTTGTTAAATCGCAAATCGGGTTACTGTCTAGTTTACCGTTACTTCATAATTAAATTCGGGGAAAATGTATTAGTTATATTTTGATATTCCCAATTCCCAATAATTTACACGTGCGATGAAAGCTGCTGTCGAGAGGGTTTGAGTTTTCAATGAAAATTGAATAAATTTACAAGAAGAAACTAGACCGAATTAAAAGGCAATACCAAATAATGTGAATTAAGGTAAACATCCCATTTTTTTAAAATAAAATTTTAACGATAACAGACAGCAAAGATATTGGGCACAGATAGTGTGATAAGAGTATTTTGTTACTTTAAAAGCTCGTGTTGGTAAATCTGGCTTCAGAATTCAATTTGAATATGGCAGTTCCTTCCCCATCAAAATCAAGCAATTAAAAACTCCGACGGTGAAAAACGTTGTAGGTACTGTAGTCAGAGTCTATAGAAAGTTAGTACACACAGAGATGTACATATATGTAATTGTAATAGACAACTAAAACACGGAGAGTCCAGTGAAAATGCAAAAAAAATATTAAATATCATAAACATAACACAGTGTAAAACTTTAGGAATAACTGTAAAAACTTTACTAAAAAACTGTTGTGAAAAAGGGCCGTTTCTGTGGCAAGGACACCACTGTCGGAAGGACACTCTAAATTTAAAATCCACAGCATAAAACGTTGTGTAACCGGTGTATCAAACGTCAGTGTATCTAAGTTTTGTATCCACACTCTGCCTAAAGAAACTTCATCAATCAAATAAATATAGGGGTCTTCATGCCAGGGGAGGTGAGGAGGGGTTCTCGGAAGGAACGCCGGTAGCAGTGGCATGGGTAGGGATGCTGCGGCGGCTGGTACTCCATTTCAATTCGGCGTTACCGGCACTAGATGTGCAAGGCAAGAGTTGTCAAAGCGAGGAATCGTTCGGAGTGGGTATATTAAGAATTCCATCCCTCTTGGCAGGGGTGGAGAACCTTGATTATTGTGATACACGTGTAAACCCGATAAACCATTAACAGGATTTCCATAAAGGTTTTTTATTCTATTCTTTTCATTAATGAGACTCAAAAAATAATTATTTGATCTCCAAGAGGTCGAGCATGGAAGCAAGAAGTTTTTAAAAAATTAACAGTAGATTATACCACATTTATAAGTTGCTGGCACCGAAATAATTTCGATTATACATTGTACCTAACAGGTTATTTTCGCCAATTTGATAACGATTCAAAAGACATTAAAATTAAAAAAAAAAAAAAAAAAACAGAAATGTAACATTTCGTCATAAATGCAAACATACAATGGGATTCGATATCTGTATAACCTCTATATCTCAACGTTTTAAATCAGAGAGAATTCTGGGGACTGCGGACGAATTAGAAAGAAAATAACAAAAATCTTTTTTGAAAAGAAGTTGTGTGTCAACTTTGTGGTCCAATTAATTGCAGATTTGCTTACCAATAGATTTTCCATTTTCTCCTGTTATTTGGGTTCGATCCGAAAAAAAACTGATGTTTAAAACCCGTCATCGACAAGTTGACTCCGTTATGTCTTTTTCGTTTCAACTAAAATAATGACAACCTATCTTTAATTGACTTCTTGTTTCAACATTACGTATGTAAAACCCTTTTCGAGGGTTTAACCAATGTCTACATCTGAAAAATACTAATGTAATATATTTGTAAACTGAAAATGTGGAAACAGAAGTGGGAGCGGAAATATTGATAATTCCATTTCGTTCAAACTTTTTGTGTTTTCTAAAAACTGCGTATGAATATTTTAATACTTTTTTTTAATTAGCTCTACACAGGAGGCCCTGAAAATATGATTTCCAAATAAGTCATATGTTATCTTTGGAGATGCTTTGTTGGGGGTATTTTAAAGGAAATCAGAAACAGGTATGAGTGGCGAGTAGGAATCAGGAGTGATGGACGTATGAATTAATTTCTCCCACTGCGATAGAGTTATATTGGAGAGGTCAAAAGGTCTCCCTTAAACAATATCTCCCAATCAGGCCCACTACGCAGTATTTGGGCAGAGGCATTCTGAACACACTTCACTCTTTGAACCAGGGCTTCCCTGATAAATCACCAAACATAGCGTTGGTTATCCAAAAGTGTGCATTTTTGTCATTTCTTGTGAATATGTCGTGTGACATTTTGAACCATTAAAAATAACTGGTTATTCTTACAATATACAGCTCTGCTACGTATTATAAGTCACCAAATGCAGTGAAACACTTGGGATGATCTTTTACAAGGTCGGCCGTACCCATACTGACCTCCCAAATTAAAATGAATCAATTGTTTATTATTGCTTGTTATAAAAAGTTTGAGTTTAGACTTACGGAATTCAATACTTCGTTTGTTTGAAAGCACTGTGAAACAATACATGATTATTACTTTAATGGTGAAAACCTGAGATGTTATTTTGTTGGTACTGTACAAAAATATTTTATGATACGGTGCGTCAATTATCTTTTCCATAATCTCTCCACAACTATTGAAACCGCTCTTACGCCAACGATTATCTACCCCTGACTCCACGTACTCCGAAAGCGATAAACCACTTTCCCACACATCACAGTTGCAATACAGTTTAACATCTGAAAGGAAACCATCCGTATATCCCCCGCATTCGGGACATTTTTAATATTTCCATAAATATTAAATAGGATTCAATGGCGCCTCTTATTCGAGAATATCTGAAAGGAACACAACGATGACTCTAATAGGAAATTTAAATGCTAATATTGATTTGCATAGCTATGAGGATGAACGGCGAAGAATTACGATTTCTTCGGATTCCTGGAAATGTAATTGTTCTGGATTTTTTTTTTGCTAACACGCTGTTATATAAAATTCCAATTTGAAGCACGTATCTTTAGTTAACCAGTATTTCCGAAGCAGTGTCGATTGGTGAAATCTGACGCCTAGATATTTTCACAGATATTTCTCTGAGGAAATATTTCCATGCAAAACGTAATTTCCGCCAAGAGCATGCACATTTGTAAAAACCAGTTACAAGTGTATGGAAAGGAGACATGTTGGTTGATCCATATTATTTAATCTAAATGTTCGACACTGAACAGTTAACCTTGTTAAACACGATGTAAGAAAATTAACAATCCACAATAATACACCCTTGAAAAAATGCAAAGTGGAATACTAATTAGATCTGAATAAACAGGTCCTTCCCCACCTTCCTCTTCCCATGCCTACTACCTTCAGCTTCACAAAATACCTCAATTGGGGATGCCATAGTCTCACTGGCTCCAGACGGTTAGGAACAGTTGAGACTCTTGTATTTCGTATCGTTTGCAAATGAACGAATGAATTTTACTTATGAAAACATCTCTTTTCTACCAAAAAGCGTTGACATCGTTGATTTCTTCCATTCTGAATTTAACCGCAGTTTTATCTCTAAAAAATCAAGCAACATCTGTGGTTTGGCTGTTGAAAGTCCCTTAGGAGCCGGAGTCTTGCAATTACAATGTTTAAAAACTGTGCCCACTCACGTCACAAAGAACTGCAATTGCAGTGTTGACCTTATACATTCATTTTTCCTTTGGATGTTATTTCTACTGGGTTTGTTAAACACAAAAATCAAAATGTCATTCTTTTATCTTCAAGTTAGTCCAAACAAAAATGAAATTTTATTTATTTGAATATTCATGCCTGCTACAGGTTAAGTCTTTATTTGCAGTTAAGGCTTATTATACGAGGCATATCCAGAAAGTAAGTGTACTGAGGCTCTCACGACCGAATGAATTTTATTTTCGATATGTTGGCTACACTTACGTGTAGCCTGACTCTTCCACTCCGCAACGAGACCTGTTCAAGGTCAGTACGTTGAGAAGTGTCAACGCGACAACACGTTTCGTGAAAAATGTCAATCCAATCTCCCGCCAAATGCGAAATACGCGGCGTCATCCGTTATCTCGTTTGGAAGGAAAAACCTCCGTTTGAGGTTTATAATGAGGTTAAAACTGCATATGGTGATAAAGCTATGAATTGTACGAGTGTGTACAAGTGGTATCGCGAGTTTAAAAACGGTTCTCACGTTTTCACCCTCCACCAAAAAGTTCAAAACCACAATTTCAGCCAAGAAAATCGTGGCATCCGTGTTTTGGGACTGTCAAGGCATAATTTTGATTGAATATCTGCCTCAAGTGAGGATCATCAACTCTGCAAGATACTGTGAGACCTTAATAAATTGCGGAAGGTGATTCATAACAAGAGGAGAGGCATGCTGACAAAGGGAGTCAGCCTGCTGCACGACAATGCCAGACCACACACGGCCAACGCCACGAAGGAACTGCTTGCTTCGTTTAAATGGGATATCCTGAACCACCCCGCGCATTCCCTTAACCTAGCACCTTCAGATTATTATCTCTTTACCTCCCTGAAGCTGTACATGGGTGGAAAAAGGTTTTTAACCGACGAGGAGGTAAAAGAGGAGATGGAAAAGTGGACGAAGGTGTTGGCGGGAAACTACTTCGAGGAAGGCATCAAAAAGTTGATCCCCCGCTTCACCACCTGCATTGAGAGGAATGGCGATTATGTCGAAAAATAGCTTACATATGTACTACGGCAACCATGTAATTTTTTTGTTTCAATAAAAAGATTTGTAACCTACAATAATTCAGTACACTTACTTTCTGGATACGCCTCGTATATATATATATTATACATATTAAAATCAGCATTTGTTTCTTTCGGAGGGGGGTGTAGGCGAAAAGCGACCGAGCTGCCCCTTAATTCATATCGACTCGTTTATTGATTGGTTACTTTAAAATACGAATTGAGTTGTATCTTTTAGTTGTGACAATATTTTAGACCAGTGGTTCTTAACTTGGGTTCCATCAAACCCCATGGGTTCGGTGATTCAGTCTCGAGGGTTGGGCGGAGGTCAAGATACACCCTCGACTCATATGATTCGTAATGACACCACCCGCTTGTCCATCATTGCCTGCCGGTGATCACGCAACATCGCTTGGCCCATCTGTGCTGCAGGGAATTTGGTGCGCCCAGTAGTCAAATTGTAACTGTCGTGATGGTACGTCGTATTATACTTTCTTAATATTTTAATCCCTTCATACTAAAGTGGTCAAACGAATATGTACAATATGGATTCACATGTATAACAAATATAATTTTTATGTGAAAATCATGTTTTAATGGTTTTGTTCATTTTGTGCATCTATGTATAAATGCATAGCTATGTTTTGAATTTGAAAAAATCATATTTTATTTTTCCAATTAAGAAAGGTTCGGTGAATCCACATATGAAACTGGTGGGGGTCAGTACCTCCAACAAGGTTAAGAACCACTGCTTTAGACGGACTCACCTTAATTAAAAACTTAATTTTTATTGTTTTCGAACGGCATCAGTTTTTTGTATTGTATTGTAATAGTATTTGCTTAAAACATCACTCCTATGACAGAAGACATAGAGGGTGAAAGACAAAGTAATACATAAGAGCATTAAAATAAAACGACTTTAGAATAGACTTTTTTTTTATTTATTCACGCCATGAAGACTTTCACATGCATACAATGTTTAAGGTAAGCTGATCAGAAGTACAATAATGAGTTTACATTACATAGCATTATAGGCCGAGTACGGACAATATAAGCAGGTAGAATACTAGTTATCGTTGAGAGTAGTTGGACATTCGAGTAATAGTTGTTCGATAAATAAATATAATAATAAGACTACAAGGTACTTAAGGTACTATGACAATAGTGGCGGAATTATATTTTGTAACATTGTTGATGTTAGTAAAATAAAAATTATATATTTAATTATTGAGGACAATATTAGCGATTTCTAAACGAAAATCTGAAACAGAAAAATCATAAAAAGGTACGGTCACATCGTGCGGTGAAAAAATGAAGACAATGTTGGTAGTTCTTATTCGAAGTATGATACAGTTAAAAGTGACCGAGGGGGATAGGGTCCCATTAGCTCAGTGGTAGAGCAGTGTCCCGGAAAGACAAGGGTCCTGGGTTCGTGTCTTAGATGTGACCGTATCCTTTTCTGATTTTTCTGTTTCAGATTTTCGTTTAGAAATCGCTAATATTGTCTTCAATAATTAAATATTTCAATTTGATGTTTTACTCAATAAAGTTATTCCGAAAAATAAATAAAAATTAAATGTTTATTGTTAAGCATGTCAGTATTAAGCCAACTATTTTTTTTCTTTTTTAAGAGAAAGACAAACATTCCCGGGTTACGAATAACCTAACAATATTCTACTATCACCACAGTAAGCGGAAAATGTTGCTTGTGTTGTGATGGAGGACTTAGCCAGCCGAGGAATTGAACACACTACGCCTGGGTGGGACCCAAACGCTAATTCAACTCATCCACCAACCTTTATAATACTAGATTGTATATTATACATAACATAGCTTAACATTAGTATAAGAATAAACAATAACGGTTTGTTGTAAAGCAAATTTATAGAGAACCAATATTTATTACGCCCGATTGAGTGTTTGATGAAATAAAATGTGCATGTAAGAAAAAAGATTTTTTTATATCAATTAAAAATATTCTAATTATATTGATTTTAGTTTGTTCAGTGAGTGGTGGCGTTAAACATTGATTATATATATTTTTTTATTTACATACGATACGATTTTTACGATTATATATACGGTTACAGCTACTTTCGAGAGTTAATTGATTATTTATTTTAGAACATTTTGATCAGATCTGAATATCCAACTACTTTCCAACCACCTCCTTCCTCTACACCACATACTTCAGCATTTATGAATTTTTCAAATGGAGATTCCTTAGTTCCACTCACTTAGGGCAGCAGGAATTTTCCCGCGGTGTCTGACATATTATAACTAACTAACTAACCATCACGCCGTTTCCCCGCAGGGGTCGGCAGGAAGGACGGACCGCCAAACAACTCGGTCTTGGCACACACTCCTTGCGTCATTTACATTCATACATTGTTATATTATATTATATCATCATATATCCTTACGAGATGTAGACATTTTCAACCATAACTTGATATCATATAAAATTCAGCTTAATAAATTAAAACTTTTATTTTATTCGACTTTTTTGTTGTGAAAATTACATTATTATCACCCGTAGTGAATAGTATAGCTATGCGAAAAGTTGTATTTTTTCTATTTGTTTTTAATTATATGTATTTCTTTATTATGTTTATTTTTTTGCCATTTTGCCATAAAATGTTGTGTAGGTAAAAAATACTAAATCAACATTTAACTCAATGGAACTTAATTGGTCTAGAACATATAATGTTTATTGTTATAATTTTTTACTGTACGACTGTTTGCTTCCTAAATAAAAAGAAATAAAAAATAGAAATAAATTAATAAAAATATAATAAGTAAAATTGCAATCTTTCATCACATCTCATAATATTCCTTTGGTTAGTAGTCAACGAACTACCAAAGAATTTTTTTAGAAAAGCGATCAAATTTGTGAAAGTAAATTATAAAATATTCATGTTGCGTATTTATTGCTAGATTAAAAAGTCAATTAAAGACATTATTTGAAATACGTAAGCGGGATATTAAATTAATATTTTTCTTGCGAAACCTAATTTAACAGCAGCTTGTTTGGAGATGGAATCTTTGCATATTTTAAACATTTCAAGCCCTGCTTTCATTGCTTCTGAATGAATATTCATTAGTACTAAGAGAACTCCCCATGAATCCCAATGTTTAATAAAGACTTTCTTTTGTTATTAATCAAGTAGGCGGTGGCTTCTGCGGAACATTATAACTTTTTAAATTCGAACATGAATAATTATCGTTGGAAAAAATCTGAAAAAGCGTTCAGTGATTTGTGAATCGAGTTTCGTTAATTTACCTAGTGACTGCGGCTTTATCATTTAGCAGAAAAATAATCAAAACATTTTTTTTTGTTGTTTTTTTTAATAATAACAAAATATGTAACTGTAACAAAGAAACAAATTAAAAGACAAAATTTAATGGTACCTACAAATAACCGAAAAAAAAATCAATAACACAGAAGGATGATGTCTGAAAAAGGTGTTATTGGAATCTGCAGCTATCTTTAAAGGAAGGACTGGGCTGAAACTCGTAAGCATTCTGAAAGTTGTAAAACAGTGGCTCGATAAAAATCTACTAACACTAAAAATATCTTAAACTAAATACGTGCATAAGATTCAGTTCAACTACAGTGGGATCACAAGCGCGTTGCGCATTGTTCAAGTGGACGGAACCATACAAAATCCACACACGTAAGTCGAACTATAATTCCTATAACATTCATTATAACTGCAACTGTGATTTCTTTAATATATATGGATTTAACAATCCTCACCGCAGTAGGTACTTCATACATTGTGAAATGGAAATCTTTTTTATGTAAGTAACACCGTCCCAACTATCCGGACCAGTGAGACCATGGCATCCCCTAGTGGAATATGTTAAGAAGCTGAAGAGAGTTGGAAGGGAAGAATGTGTGGAAGAGGAATGTTACGGGTTTGGATACCGTCACCCGGAACCACTTATTGGATAACCAACTCCATTGGTTTAGAAAATTGGCAGGGGTGCCCGGGTTCATCGAGTGAAGTATGTTTAGGATGCGCCTACCCACCATCTGCGTGGCTGTCCAGATCGGGAGAAGCTAGTTTGGGGAGACTCTTTGACCTCTCCAATTGGTCTCACGCCCCATCGCCTCACACCGCAGTGAGAGGGATATATTCACACGTCCATCACACCTGGACACACTGATCCCTAGATTCCTACCCACCTACCTACCTACCTTTTACCCTCCCAGAACTTACCTCTCCTTCCTTCCTTAAAACCAAAAAGTAAAATTTGCCCTTTTTTCTCAGGTTCACCATCGTGGGAAATGTTAAAAACATATCACAAGAATTAAAATTAATTGTTTAAAATGGTCATAGTACTTCACTACTGTCGTTGCTTCTTTCTAAATGACGACCATATGTAGGTATTGCATTGTTTTGTGTTAAAAATTGTAGAAAATTACTCCTTCCTTTCCTTAAAAACGACAATCCACACTGCATCGAAGATGACATAGAAATTATTTTCCCAAGAAACTACAAGGGAAACATACATGCATAATATAATCTGATAGTATTAATACTTCAGCGTCTGGACGGTGTAGGCCCTCTGATTGGTCAAATTTAAATTGTCTGTTTCGGTTAAATTCCGCCAACTTGAAAATGACACGATTTCATACTAAAATAGGATCGCCTCATAATAATACGAGATTTCTTCAAAAGCATCGTTTCTCCTCATATAATTTTTGGATAATATCAAAGAAAATATATTTTAGAAAGTTCATAATCCATTGGATTAATTACATTACAGTGAAAATTATCCACAGTTACGTAATTATGTTTGACGTTTATAAAAAAATCACGCGATCCTTCAATGGCCGATACGCACGGCTTTAGATTAGATCGCCGACAGAGCGCACCTCTGGCGGTCTAAAAACGAACCAAATGAATGGCGCGAATATTTAAATATGCAGCTCACAATATTTGAGTACTTACGATTAACAAGCAGATTTCTTCAGGAAGTTTATCACTTTGTAATGGCATTTTTCATTATAATTTATATTTTTTTTGTTTATTAATTATAACTGATTTTATATTGACATGTTTTCTAATTTCAAAATTATTTATTTGCGATGCTTTATATCCTGAGCGAAGTATTTTAAGACCTGAATTTTTTATCGAAAGTGTGATCATTATTCAAAAGATGATTTGCAAACTCAGATTCACTATTTCCATTTAGAGCCGTGCGATATTCTTTAGTTCTGACTTCAAAATTTCTATTGGTTCTACCTTTGTAAAAGAAATTACAATCATCCCAGTTGAGTTTTTAAACTCCTGATTTTTTTGTTCAACTGTCATTCTTATTAAGAATATATTTCTTCATTGTTATTAGTGTAAAACGCCAGTTGAATAGTATCAGGATTGTTTTTATATATAATTTTAGAAGTATCGTTATCCACAAACAGAATTCTACGCCATTGTTTATTTCTATCTTTAGAAAGACCGTTTGAAGAGAATATGTTTAATTTTTTTATTTAGTATTTCAACTATCAATTTATTAGAATAACCGTTATTAAATGCTATTTGTCTTATGGATATATTGTTTTAAGGTTGTATGCTATTTGTTTTTTTCAGGTCTTAAAATACTTCACTATAAATAATATATAAATTTTGGAAACGAGGAAACATGTTAATATAAAAGCAGATATAATTAACAAGAATTTTTTTATAAACTCTCTTTTAAATATTTTCCCACTCAACTGGTCTTTCCCGTCTAACGATATTGTAATTCCTAATTATTATAAACCCAGCCTACTCTTACCCCTCCCCCCTCCCTCCTTCCACTTCTTCTTTCCCAATTGCAATCTATATTTAATTTTTGACTTCGGTGTATACACAATAAAATGTAAACATTATATTTATTTATTTATTGGACAATTTGCATAGCGCCGCTTTTGTGAGATATCACCTCAGGGGCGCTATATTGTAATAATCTACCTTTATATATAGATTTTTACTCTCCTGATGATGTTGTATATATAATCTAACTTTAAACTTTATTAGATACAGTAACAGTTGTAGGTAAAGAATTACCACCAGTTGGAGTAAAATTAACACCTTTTAATTAAACCGACTTCTAATCTCATCGCACAATTACCCTCCTTTTATTCATAAACACGGGTACAATTAATCAATATGTAATAATCTATTATTTAAGTCAACTTTGTTATAACTATCTTTAATTGTGACAAACTAAACGATATTGATTCAACTTATAGACATTGACGGTTGTAACACATATTTAAGCACTGCAAGTCTCCTATGAGCTAATTATATTAGGTACCTAAGATAACAGTTAATATCAGTTGTAGACATGTAGTCAATAATAGTGTTTCATTTGAAATAATCCATCACAAATACGTAAAATTTAATTTATTCAAACAACTGTCATTCTTATTATGCGTAAATTGAGCATGTTATTATTAATTAACTCCTTTCTGTTCCGTGTTTTAACAATATATATACTCACCCTCTCTCTGTGAACGTCCTAATATCTATCTATTAAATGTAACTGTTGTTAATATCACTTAAAATGGGCGAAGCCCAACGAAGAGCCGCCCGCAGGGCCTAGCAGAAAAAAACCCGCGGAGCGGGTTTTTAACTGCTAGTATTTATTTTTATGGATTTACAAAAAAAAAACAAATATCTTAATAATTATTATTCCAACTAAGGTATTGGATTTTTTTGAAAATACTTTTGGAAAAGTTTGGTTCTTATATCGGTTTTGAATTATTGTATGTGTAACTCTTGTTCAACGAACTCGTATTTGCTATGAATTTAAGTTAAATTTTCAGAATAGGATCGTATTGTTCGAAGAATTTAGACAAACGACAAAGCATCTACTTATAGTATACAGAAATATATACTTATATTTTAACAAAAAAATATTTGAATTCCGTGTTTGAAATGTGCACATGTTTATTTTGTTTAAATTTATGAAGATTAATAATAAGTAAAGTCAGATTTCGTCAGGTTTTTTTAAAGGTGTTTTTTATGTGTATTTCAATCGCACAATTATTAACCGTAATTTTTCACGAGTCTGTTCTAGTAATTTATTTATTTATTTATCTATTACACGCCCTAGTGGACTTTTTTATAAAAAAATGACAAGTTATTTGTATCAAAGTAAACACAATAAAGAAAAATTTAAAGATAATGACAAAAAAGACCAAAATTTTATGCCTTACATTCGTAAGGCGTAAAATTTACACATGTAGGGGTGAATATGGTATTTTGCAGTTGACATTTTAGTTTTTTTTTTACAGTCCACTTTCGAAACGAGGTACCTTTGTCTATTCAATATGTCAAGGCGATCAAAATATTAGCAATCAATTTCTTTGGTTTTACAGTTCACATTCTTAATGAGGTACCTACGTCTATTCAATTTATCAATGTGTTTAAAATAATACCGATCAATTTCTTTGGTTTTAAAATCCACTTTCAAAACGAGGTACTTTCGTTTATTCAACGTATCAAGGTGTTCAAAATAATTTTATTCCCATCAATTTCTTTGGTTTCACCGTCCACTTTCGAAACGAGTTTCCTACGTCTATTCAATGTATCAAAGTGTTCAAAATAATACCGATCAATTTATTTGGTTTTACAGTCCACTTTCGAAACCAGGTACGTACGTCTATCCAATGTATCAAGTTGTTCAAAATAATACCGATCAATTTCTTTGGTTTTAAAATCCACTTTCAAAACGAGGTACTTTCGTTTATTCAACGTATCAAGGTGTTCAAAATAATTTTATTCCCATCAATTTCTTTGGTTTCACCGTCCACTTTCGAAACGAGTTTCCTACGTCTATTCAATGTATCAAAGTGTTCAAAATAATACCGATCAATTTATTTGGTTTTACAGTCCACTTTCGAAACCAGGTACGTACGTCTATCCAATGTATCAAGTTGTTCAAAATAATACCGATCAATTTCTTTGGTTTTAAAATCCACTTTCAAAACGAGGTACTTTCGTTTATTCAACGTATCAAGGTGTTCAAAATAATTTTATTCCCATCAATTTCTTTGGTTTCACCGTCCACTTTCGAAACGAGTTTCCTACGTCTATTCAATGTATCAAAGTGTTCAAAATAATACCGATCAATTTATTTGGTTTTACAGTCCACTTTCGAAACCAGGTACGTACGTCTATCCAATGTATCAAGTTGTTCAAAATAATACCGATCAATTTCTCAGTTTGTCGTATGTATTACTGAAAACACTTTGATAAATTGCGAGTTTTTAGTTCGCATTTTAGGTTTTGTGTTGCGCTCATTCAATACTCGATTCCTTCCCAATCTGGCGGCGGAAAATAACAATTTGTTCAAACAAATAATAGGGATCAGTTACTCAGCCATTAGCTTTTCCTGTTCCCGTTTATTTTCTTCCGCAGTTTCGGCTAATGGCTGATAGCACCCGGCGTTTCACGCGATTTATTTTACAGAATGAATTAAACCACTTTTGGGACTTAATTATCACTTTGAACTTAAAAGTGATGCAATGGTTAGATGGAATATTTAATTGCTTTGATTTTTTACTACAATTAAGTAAGTTACTTTACATTAGCCCCACATATGAAACCATTGATAAAATAATTTCCCTCAAGGCCTATGTCATCTTTGGGGACGCTGTAAGAAGGGTATTTTTAAGGAAAGGAAGAAGAGGAAGTCCTGGGTGGGAAGGAATCTGGGATTAAGTATGTCCAGGGATGACTAATGCTTGAATCCATGTCTCCCACTGCGTTACAGGACGATGGATCAAGAGACTCTGGCTATAGAGACGTCAAAATTTCTCAATCAACCGGCCATTTCCGATTAGGTCCACCGCGCGGTTGGTGGGCAGACGTATCCGCCGCCAACACCTGAACAAACCTCCCCCCGTGAATCCTGGCACACCTGCTAACTACTCGGGTGACTAACTATGTGACAGAGGTATTGGTTATCCAATGAATATTTCCCGGGCGGCGATACCCACACTCACCTCACAAAATGAAATGAAGGATTTCCCAGATTGTTCAATATTATCAGATCTCAAACCAATTTACGCGCTCAAGGAGTTAAGTTTTCTGTACAAACAGCTAACTCCAACACGAAACCAGTTAATAATGATAGAGATCCTTCTCTTTTTAATGTGACTTCATGACAATTATTTGTCAATATAATTCATTCGAACGATATACATTAAACGTATGAAAAAGACATATTTTACTTAAGGGTTTGTGAATGTGATAATGCCATTGGACTCTTTCAGATATATACATGTTCATTGTTTGACAAATTAGTGTGCTTTTTTACTATGGTGTGCCATTTTGCACACAAAACGGTTATTGATTTTTGAATTTTTTTATCAGAAGTTAATTTTTCCTTTTGATTTCCAGTAATCGACTATGCAAAATTTAAATAAATCGAGTTCCAGCTCTATAAATAATATCCCAGCATGACTGTGACCAAAATCACGTTTAACAATCGGACAGGAATCTCGAGTAGGAAATGAAATTCCTAAAAAGAAAGGAAAGAAAAACGGGTTTGTCCGACACAGTCCGCAAAGCAACAAGTGCTACATATCAAAATTGGTTTTGAAAAGAGGAGTGGAAGAACCGTGTAGAAAGAATAGATAAGATAATATGGTATTCGTGGCTGGGGAACGTTTGTCAGTGGACAAGTTTTAAAGGTGTGGAGGATACTTTCCGGTTCACTGAGGATCGGAAAAGGATGGTTTCCATTGAATATTTCCTCAAAAACACATTTCATAAGTCCGATAAAATAATTTGAGGTATCCGTTTTAGATCCAGATTTGTAAATTAGTATTACCTTAGCAATTTTAAAGCAATCTGGAAAAGTAATACAATGGTTAATTAGTTTTGATATTGGAGAAGCCAGCACTTCGGAAGGACTAAAAATTCTATATATAAATAAACCTGCAAATATCGTGACGCGGGATCTCAAAGTTCGAGAGTTTTAACTGACATCCAGATTTGGGCTTTGTAGTTAAGATACCACCCCTCGCTGATATTGAAATGAAATGGAAATGATTCAAGTCTCCCTGTGCACATAATGTAAGTCTGTTATATTTATCCTGCCTAATTCCGAGTGCCCGGCGCATGCGACTGTTCGACTGTTCGTGCCTCAGTCCTGATTGTTTTACTTTATGGAATCGCAAACTTGATTTTCCCTCTGCGATGTAAATTTCTGTTCAAAGTTTATTCAAAATACGTTACGGGAAAATAATTCAAAATGTCGCCAGCAGATTTGGAGACACAGACACCTAAGTAAACAGCGCGGGTCCACAAAGCAGGCCCCGGGGCTGTGTTTGGTGTATTCTTGTCTTTACGTGTTTGTCCCTGTCCCTCGTGGAGTTTGATACGGTAGAGTTGGGAATACTTGACGCTTCTTAGTTCAGTTATGAGTACCGTCCGATTCTATTATAATTATTATAATGCCTTTACAAAATTTAATTCAAGTTCAAATCTATCATTTGAAAGGACAATTAGACTGTCTCTGAACTTTGAGTACACTCTCTTATCTTTCAGGAATGAATGGAAACGGTGTGCTCACAAATTTCATTTTACAACCCGTAAACAGCAGTTAAGTCTCACTCGCTATAACCACAATATTTTTGTTTTTTTTCTGCAAAAGTAAGCACACAAGCTAACTTCGTGTAAAGAACATTCTCGTTTTGAAATCCATTTCCTAGTCTCTCTGTTGTTAAGAACGAATTTCAATTAATTTACATACAACGTTTTTCATCATGGACGAATATTAGATTACGCAGCATGCGTGCAGACTAAATACTTGCTAAGGGTATGTTCGTATTTTTTTCATTTTTGAGAGCATAAATGTAATTTATTTTTGTACAAACAAGTCTTTACTGCTAAAAAATATGTAAGTACCTAATCTAAAAGAACTTGGTAGCTTTTTTCTTTTCATTTTATGTAGGTAACCTCATTATTTTTAAGCATAAATCTAGCTTCCTTTTATTATGAAGTAGCTAAACTAAATGAGTAGATATTATATTTATCAGTCTGCAATAGAGTTTTGATACCAATTCTGAAATATGGAACTGACAGGGAAAAAATAAAAGCCGACCGAATGCGAAGTCATTTCGTTTGTGTGAAAAAAATGCTAATTGCAAAAGATATCAAGGTCAAAGATCGCGTGATTTATAAGATTTAAAAATGGAGCTTTAATGACTTAGGACCGAAACACACTAGTGTACCCAAAGTATATCTTGCGCAGCTCATTTTACGTCGCGTTACGCGTATAAATCGCGCTACACACAAATTATTGTCCACGGCCTCACCATGCGCATTATATATAGGTCGATACGCCAATCGTAATAGGGCCTAGAAGTTTCGTTCGCATCTTGCTTCAAATATAGCTATGACTTCTAGCGGATCAATATTGGCTTAGCGCGCAATCACACAACCACGCAGAGGCAGCTCGTATTTTGCGTCGCGTATCTTGCGCAGTCCGCGGCGGACGATTCGCTTAGTATGTTTTGAGCCCTCGACAAGATTTTACGGAAAAAAAAAATTTTACACCACTATAATTAAAGACAAGATTTATTTATTTTACTCAGCGTTTTTACAGATTTACTTACTTAAGTTGGATGTAAAACATTCCATTATCTCCGCCTAACCTTGTGGTTAAATGACATCAATGTTATTTAGAATACTTGTATTGCAAAATAGTTCATCATTGAAAACATGAGATTAATTAGACTGGAAGATTATTGATCTAAGACACTGTATAATGACAATTAAAGAGCCAAATTAAGCTTTGCTAGTCTACCTAAAATAAGTATACTGTCTGTGAAATATCAGGAACCCAATATATATGTTAGCTCATCAATTTATGGTTACTGTTAAGGTTTAGTTAATATAATATAATACATGTCTTCTTATTTACAAAATAAATAATAAACTCATACATACAAATACAGAACTCATTAAAACGTCCCAAGTACACACACACTTTACACGGCAACACGATAAAATACATTTAAACACCATACATACTCATTATGGCAAGCAATCCATTGGTTACGAGGGAAGCAACATATACAATTGCCTCCCAGACGAAATTAAATATGAAAAAAGTATAGGTACATTTAAAAAAAAATTGATCAGTTTTATGCTCAATCAACAAAACAATGAAAGTGAATAATATCAGTGTGCAATATATTTATGTGTAATATATATGTTATTTCTAGTTAAATAAGTGAAAAATGTAATTTTCTTTTATCTAGAATAAAAATAAAAAAAAAAAAAAGTTAAAAATGCGATGCGCGGACCTGTTATATTGGACAAACCTACTGTTGAATTTGTCCCATCAAAATCTCTAAAATAAAGTGGGAATCTGGAAGACGTAAGTAAAGATTTCGTGTCAAAAAATATTCGACACGCCGCCCGGCGTAATTAACGGTCCCACGGTCGAATTTTCCCAAGCAGGCCTGGGAAATTGACCTTTCCGTGGGGTTTAATTAATTTATTTCTGATGAACGTATTACTTAAATCTCATACGTTTCTAAAGGAATATTTCGGGAAGTTACTAATTCAATCGTCTACAAAAATAAAATCTGGTGCTTACCGCTACTTTTATAGTTTTCAAATTTTCAAAATATTTTGCATTAAATATTTTAATTGTAAGGTACTGTTTTTATTAATCCCAAATATGAATAACTTATATCCGTAGGAATCGGTCTAAAATATATATATTATCGTTAAGAATTCGTCTGAATTAATTAAAATGTGAGCTTAGAGCAAACCTCTGCTATTAGAGTCTTGTGAAAGTGTTTCGGATTTTTGGATTTTGGATTTTAAACGTCTTCAAAACACACATTTTAAGACGTTTTGGCTCGATATTTAAATTATCCATTGATATTGATAAATAATGTGTGCTACCAAAGTACGCATAAATACATTTTTATTTGAATGTGACTAAGATTTTTTGACACAGTATTTCAAAATAATTATTTTGTGATTTTTGACTAATGTATCAGAAAAAATATTTTAATCCTGATGGTAGGAGTCGACCTGACTTTTGAATCAGTCGTATGGCAACATTTTTACCAGACATAATTTGAATCTATAACTAACACAATTTTGTCCAATTTTCGTAGGATGAATGACTTTTAACCCTTCGGGCTAATATGCTCGCTTTTAGGAACAGCTCACGTAGGTCTCATGGATTTTTTTTGTATTTCTTATACATGAAGTATGTAACAATTTCCAGAAATTTTTGTTTTACTGTGTTTTTAAATTTCCAATGTACATTTGTTACTTAAATTTTGTTTACTTTGCTACCGGTTTCAACACAACCGTGTATTTAACTAGCAATCTTAAAACTAACTTAAAAATTATAAATCGTCATGTCTCCCTTACTGCCAAGGTTACAAATATGATCTAAACTGTGTTAGAAAGAAAAAACACCACGCTTTGTATTCTAATTCGAGTAACTAACCAAGAAAAATTAAAAAGTTCGCATCTATGAAACAAAAGTTTCCGAGCGCAATGTGAGAAATATTTATGAAAATTTGAATTTTTTATTAATAATTTTTTCATATTGTTTCGTCATTGGAAATTTTATTTAGAAAAAACTTCGTGTGAGTCATTTTTATAAGTATTTGTAATTTCGGTAATATATTATATTTAAAAATTGTGTTTATTCCTAAAAAAATGTAGAAAGCGTTCTTCATCACCTTTCAAAAACAACCTTTAGTTTTTGTGGATAAATTCAATTTCGGAAATGTTCAATTTGTTTGTATTTTATTGCGAAGCGGAAAACCCTAAATTTCTAACAAAATACGCCAAATGCCTGAGGCCTGTAAAACAAATAAATAACTTAAGACATTAAATACCAATCTTTAAATCTGGATATTTATCACCTGGACTTGAGACGAATCAGCTTCGCGACTTTATGTAAGTCTTATTGGCCATATCATACTTTAGACCTTTTCCCAGCCTTTATATATTATATTGATCGTCAACCCATCGTGTCGTGGCCATTGCAGTAGGTAGGCATGGGGAAGACCTGTATTTGCTGTTAGCCACAACACGACAATACTATCTACGCCCACGAAATTGCGTAATGCGTCTTGTATACGTTGGCCCAATGCACTGAACCAATGCGCTGGCCCAACGTGTACAGGATCACTTGGCCGTTGCATGCATTGACCGCTAACCTAACTATTGTCGGTTTTCGTGCACCCTTCATCTTGGCGCCAACCCGCCGACAGCGTTCACACGTTGGCCCCGCCTTCAGTTACAATACGCATTCAGCGGATAAAGAAGTGTCGATTACGAAAAGTTTCATGAAGTGGCTTTAGCCGTATTTGGTGACTTGATCTGAGTAACAAGGGACTCCCCTCCCATCTTACTCTTCCCCATCTCCTTTCCCTCCACACTACTTTTAGCCTCACAACATACCCCAATTAGGGATGCAAAAGTCTCACTAGCTCCAGACTATTAGGCGCAGTTGGGACTCTTGTGCGGTACTCACATTGAAAAAAGATCAAATAGCTAACACAGAAAACGGTACATACATTTTATTTTTGTTTATTCTCAAAAAAAATATTTAAGAAAAATAACGATAGCAAACTTTTATTTTTACGTCGACGAGTAAATTTTTTAAGACGATTTATAATGTGCCATTTTCGATTTGCCGCCTAAGCGAGATGATTGTTTTTATTCGTGAATTGGCCAAGAGTTGGCTCCAATGCGTAACATTATTAATTCTGATATATCTTTAATATCAGAATTGAAATAAGTATTCATTTCAAACAAGGGATAAAATAGGCATTAATATTATTGTATTAACTAATAATTCTTAAATGAAAAAACACACTTCGTAATACACCACCGAATGAATAAATGGCAGCCAACCAGGTTTCGCTTATCAGGCCTTACAATATATTTATATTTAGTATTTTGTTATTTTATTTTAGGGAAATCATCAATTACAATATGGTTGGTTTATATTTGTGCAATTTACTGAGAACTAATTAAAGATTTCCTCATTATTCTTATACATTATGTTTTAAATTATTACCCAGTATATATATATATATAAATATATATATATTTTTTTTTAATGATAAACTAATGTTAATAAGACAATTTTTTTTATGTATAGCACAAAGGATAACAAATTATTATAAACCATAATTATTTTTAATCGGGAGATATTTTCAATTTGTATGGATATTTCAAGAGACTAATTATTGCTTATAATCAGTATATTTATAAAAATTAACAGATATTACATATAAATTATATTATTGTTACAAGAGATCTTCCATAATACATGTTATTATATTTGATGTATTTTGGTTTAGTTAGTGTACAAGTGAATACATTTTTATATACAATTTTCATACATTTTTAATAGAAATTTTATATTTATTTTCGTTGCAATTAAAGACATCTACTTCGGAAAGAATTTTATTATATGTTTACCACAGTCTCTATTTAAGTTAGAATTAGTTTAACTTTTTTTTCATTAACAAGAATGTACAAACGTGGGTGACATTTTTTACATTGTAATAGCTTAAATCTAGAGTCTGTAACAGAAGAATACAACGATGAAACCGACAATAACCAGCAAGAGTTAGTAGAAGATGTTGTGAGTGATCCAAACAAATCAGATGTCAGATGATGAGCAGCACAGCTTATATGAACCTGAAGAAACAAGTGATGAAGATAGTGAACGCGATAGTGATAGTACATTACAGCCAGCTTCTCCTTGTCAAACCAAACGTGTTAGAAAAGCGCCACAATTTTATACTTGCCAAAATGTGTACACTGCAGAGACAGAACCAGGCACCTATAAGGAAGCTATGCAGAGGAGTGATGCCTGTCAGTGGGAAGAAGCTGTAAAACAAGAACTGGATTGGTAAGTTTTTAGATTCTCACGGCCAAAAGCATTTTTGTTGTTTGTTTTTGGGGTGTTATGCCGTGTTGCGCTAACTCCTTCTTTAGCCGACGTTTCGGACAGCGTTGCAGTGTCCATCATCAGGGCAGATCCGGTAGATCCGAAGATGTGATCTACCGGATCTGCCCTGATGATGGACACTGCAACGCTGTCCAAAACGTCGGCTAAAGAAGGAGTTAGCGCAACACGGCATAACACCCCAAAAACAAACAACTAGTCTGACAAGGATATTGAAAACACTTGTAGGAAAATTATTGGAAGTTTAATGTATGCGGTCTCAGGCACTAGGCCAGACCTTTGTGTAGCTGTATCTATATTAAATAGGTACCAAAATAATGCAAGTGATGTTTTGTTGACTCATTTAAAAAGAATTTTAAGATATATAAAATATACTCTAGAATAAGCTGATTTTAAAATATAATGTTGATGGGCTTGTTGGGCATTGTGATGCAGATTGGGGTGGTGACACACGAGATAGAAAGTCTACCACTGGCTACTGTTTCAAGTTCTCCAATTGTATTATATCGCGGTGTTCTAAGAAACAGTGTTCCGTAAGCTTATCATCAACCGAGGCAGAGTATGTTGCAGTCAGTATGGCGGCTAGTGAATCTTGTTGGCTGTCAAGTTTATTGAAAGACTTTAATAACATAAATGTTTGTCTTGTACCTATATACTGTGATAACAAGTCTGCCATAATGGTTGCAAATAATGATAATATTAAAAGACTAAAACTTATTGATATACGTTATCATTTTGTCAAAGATTTAATTAAGGAGTGTAAGATATGTTTAGTGTATGTTAAGACAGAGGATCAAATAGCTCATATGTTTACTAAGTCACTAAACAAAAACCTATTGTTTCAATTTGTTACTCAATGTGGCCTAATATAAAATCTCTCAGTTATAACTAAATAACTAAATGGTAGTTAAAAGTTATAGATATAGATAATGTAAGAATGTGTTACATTGAGCGGGGGTGTTAAAACATACAATGTAATACATTATTTTCTATAATAATAATGTTAGTTTAAAATTTGACAACATGTTGTGTGTGGCAACCCATTTGATTTTCTTTTGTTTTTTTTCTCTATGGTCTGTACACTGCTGTCATCTTTCATGTAATACGTACATCGTCAATAAAACCAGTTATTAAAAGTGTTATATTTTAATTTAATAAACACAGAAGATTACAACAAACCCCACACAGAAGGCCTTGAAGAAAATAATTTCCTCATGGCCTATGTCATTTCTGGGAATGCTGTGTGCAGGGTATTTTTAATGAAATGTAGGAGTGGAGGTTTTGGGAAGAAAAAATGTATGTGGGGTGGGTAGGTAGGAATCTATGATAGAAAGTTACGAATCTTGCAATTCGATACAATCATTTAGGTTATTTATGAGTTTTAACAGTTTAATATCATCGGCAAACAATTCTATTTGGGGGTGTTTTCAACATTCATTAAATCATCTATATATAAAATAAATAAAACCAGAGATGATACCCTTGTTGGATGCCTGAGGATAATTCTTTGAAATGAGATTTAAATTCCTTTATTGCTACCGCTTGTGATCTATTAAGCATATATATGAAATTACCCAACGAAACTAGTTAGCACGAATACCAATAGACCAAAGTTTCTTTATTAATAATTTTCGATTGATTTTATCAAATGCTTCGGAGAATTCAGTGCAGTTGTCCATGTGATTATAAAATAGGTAAATATAACGAGATTGCTTTCTATACTTCAGCCTTTTATGAAGCCATGTTATTTTTTTAGTTATAAGATGATTTAGTTAAAAAAATTCCTTAAAAAACAAATTACGAAATGGATCCTTACACACGGAATACATTACAACTACAATACCCATTCATTCTACACTCTATCAATTTAATCACCTTTCAGACAAAACATAATATATCCTTATTCCCTAACTGAGCGGTATAGTATGTACATATTTAATTAGTGTGATCTATTTACTAATAATTTCTCAAATTTTTCATCTTCTTAAAATTCACTAACTTTTCCATTCTCTTCTTGCAACCCAAACTAGCTTTAAATAAATTTTCTTATTTTTCTTTTTCTCTTTATAGTAATGTATAGATTCTTTACAAACTGTAAAATTCACCCGCCATAACACAGGGTCATCCCTAGCATGGAGGGTGAAATATCACAAAAACCATATGTACCCTCTAAATCATGTATTAATAAAATTAAAATTAAAATATGATGGATAAATTTCTTAGGTAAATTTCTAAAATAGGCCAGATATGCCGGCCATTTTAGATAAGGCTTGATAGAAGAGAGGATATTTGTTTAGAGAGGGACAACCAAAAAATATCTCATCTAAAGTTCCCACTTGTTCAATCTGAGTTTCTAAGCACATTATATAGAGATTATTATTCAGATTATTTGGATAGTTTGCCAAGAATCTAAAATACGAGTAGATTAAAATATGAAGACTTTGCCTTTAAACCATTCATTATCGGATTGCTTTATTGAAAATTATAATAATTTACCACCCTGAAAATGGTTTTTCTTTCCCCTGTTCTTGCTTATAATAAGCTGAAAATAATTACATGGTCGGTTTATTTCAAACAATAGTACTCTTTATGACAAACTTCTACTAAATTGGGTAACGAGTTAAAACTTTTTGCCTTTAAATTTGTATTTTTCTTGGCCTAAAACTTTGAATAATTAATTATAATAAATTGAAATTGCTCAGGATCTTACAAAAATTGAGTGCTTTTTCATGTAAAGGAGGTTCCGTTAAAGAGGTTTATTTTCTTTGATATTGTTGGCAGTTTTGTAATCTTTCTAACATTGAAAGAGCATGTTTATAATGTATAAACTTTTAGTATAGAAGTGAAAGTTTGTTTTTGGAAAAAGCTAATGAGTATCTTCAACGAACATATAATTATGCAGTACGTTGTAACAAAGTTTTCTAGAAGGTACCAAAACCTAGTGTAGTTTTTATATACCTGTACCTACCTACCTTTTATATTTCCAGGAGTGATATTGAAAATCTATAGCAATGCGTATATTGTGGTCCTTGAAATAATTTGTAATATTTTTTTAACTAGGTAGGTAGGTAGGTACCATGTGGTAGTGTACCGGTTATTTTCGAGAAAGTATACATACTTTACAAAGTCAATACGCCAAAACGTCTGCCTCACACTCACACCCGCCTGATATCTATAATCTACAAAAAATCCCTAATATTATCGAAGTGAAACACAAATGTTGAAATAGACAAAATTAATATCACAGTGGATAAAATCCATGTCCGACTGAACAAAATTTAAGACAAAATTTAAAAAAAACATATCAATTTTTTTTTAAATTTAAAAAAATAAATTCATAACTTTTGTGTTTATTCCAAGTTAAAAAACAGTAATATTAGGGCATAAAAATAAGTAAGAAACGGTTTTTTTTTATAAAATATGGTATTTTGGTCTCCCGCACAAGCCCTAAAGTTTGTTAATTTTGATGAAATTTTGTAATTTTGTGTACATATATGAATATTAATTTTTAACGTCTTTATCATACTGTCTTCCATATTAAATTGAAATTTCATTTTTCAACTGTAATAACATTTATAAAATTTTCACTAGGCCTATGTAAATACTATACATAATTTTGATTTAAGGTTTTGAAGCCAAGATGAAAGGACGAATACTTAAACAAGTCAGTAAATTTGCAGTAGAACAAGAAAACTGCCACTTATGTCGTATGGAAAGTAATCAGCAACATTTTGTACTTAGTTTTTATACTACATTTTATGACATGTTATAACCTTTTATACTTTTGTAATAAACAACAGTAATAGCAAATAACATCAGTTTCTTTCAACACCTTTCTCATACAATTTACACCGTCCAACTATCTTTTTTCAGGTATAAAACATATTATATATATATAGTATATATGTGCTATATATTTTTAGTGTATGTATATAAGAATTATGTATATTTATATTGTCTCATTTTATGCCTTCTGTAAGAAAAGTACAATTAATTCCGGTGGCTTAAACTTTAAAAAAACATGGTTCATATATGTACACAAAATTACAAAATTTCATCAAAATTAACAAACTTTAGGGCTTGTGCGGGAGACCAAAATACCATATTTTATAAAAAAAAACCGTTTCTTACTTATTTTTATGCCCTAATATTACTGTTTTTTAACTTGGAATAAACACAAAAGTTATGAATTTATTTTTTTAAATTTAAAAAAAAATTGATATTTTTTGAAAAAAATTAAAACTTTAGGCCTTGTGCGGGAGACCTACACATTTTTTTAAAAATCCAAAAAAAATTGTGGTAAGTTGTGGTACCTAGTAGCAACTTTATTTCAACATGGAATTTGAAAACAAAAAAAAAGTTAAAAATCGATACACCCTAGTATACATAAACCAACCGGTTCTAGTTGACCCCAAATATTCATCGGGGTTATTTTTGTTATTATGTGCTGTTTAAATTATAATACAACCACAATGAAGCTTTGTATTGAATCGACAATTATAATATATGTACTCAATGAAGTGGCGACCAAAGGAAATATTTTTATTTCTTCAGTAATCGATTATCAAAACATGCCGATTATTTTGATTAAATAGTTGTGCATAAAAAGTACTTTTGTTTAAAATATATTCAAATTATTTCCTGTGAAAAAAGAAAATATCGTCCAGACAAAATACCAAAATTAATGTTTTTAAGAACAAAATATTATGCAAATGAGGCTCTGAGGAAAATAATTTTCCTCTAGGCCTTTGTCATCTTTGGGGATGCTGTGTGGAGAGTATTTTATAAGGAAAAGAGGGAGAGGAAGTTCTGGGAAGATAAAGGGAATGAGGGTTGGGTAAGAATCTAGGGATCAGTGTATCCAAGAGTGTCGGACGTATTAATATATTCGTCCCACAGCGGCGCAAGGCGATGGGTCGAGAGACAGCTGGATAGGTCAAAGGGTCTCCCCTCTCCGTGGAACACACCTCACCAGATGAACCCGGTCACCCCTGCTACATCACCAAACGTAGCTAACTTCTTGGGGTGACCTGTGGCGGAGGTGTTGGTATAAATGGTTCCCGAGCAGCGGTACCCAAACACGCATCTTAAATTGAAATGGCTTTGGACGGGTTTGTTGACCAGATTTGAACGTCCAGGTAATTCCACACCTTTCTCGTCCGTATCTCCTTCCCCTCTCCACTACTTTCAGCCTCACAACATGCCCCAATTGGGGTTGCCATAGTCTCACTGGCTCCGGTTACACATACGTTTTTGTGAATTTACTTTAGTTTGCTAAATATGTTTTTTTGTTGGAGTAAACCCGCAACAAAGGCATTTACGTAAACTACTAAAATCTGAATAATATTTGTAAGCTTCGGACGTAAAAGGAGTATTGTGACGTCACCAGTCACCGTGTCACGTTTAAGTGCGGCCCTCCATGTTGTCAGCCGCGGCTCGTGACGCATGGCGCGTGACGCTTGACAGGTGACAAGAAGTGTCACTGGAATGTCACGGAATGTCACGCCAATGCATTAACTAAGACAATAGAAAGTTGATGTGGCGCGGCCTTGTCACAACTGATAAGATAATTTATGGTGAATCATGGCCAAATTGTGTTAAATATAATACGCTTAAACTATTATTCCCTCCAAGAGAATGCGTTCAAAAAGAAGAAGAAGATGGTCTGTAAGGTTGATGTGTTCAAATGTTAAAAGGAGCGCGTTAATATTATAAAGCGAAAATAATTAGGCAAAAATTGTGAAAAAAATTAAAAAAACGGGACTCTTTTATAATAAAAATCTTTCGAAAGCTACATTGAAATGTACACTGTGAATTTTTTCGTACCTTTAACATTTAAATAATAAAACAAAATGTGTTTTTAGTAATTTTCGGAACATGCTTTACGATTTTTTTTCTATCAAGGGAATTTCATATAATTACCATTTCGACTGTACAAATAAATATAGATATTTTTTTTTAGAAAAAACAAGTATTCATGAGAAATATGTTATAAATCAGTAGATATACGGAATGTGGAGGCTTAATATATTTATAATATAATACAGGGTTTTCCAATAAGAGGTGTTATTTTGAATAGCCCACTATTTCGGTAGATGTTACTTTTAAAGCTGTCATTTTTGACATTTGACAAGTAAAAACTACGTTATTAATAAAAATGGAACGATACACGCTTCGACAACGCATTTAAATTATTAAAATTCACTTGAGTGAATCAAATGCAAATCATCTTGAGTGATGAGGCCCATTTCCACCTCGGTGGCCTTGTCATCAAGCAAAAAATTGTCGCATCTGGGGCACGTAAAATCCAAGAATTATTGTTGAAAAGCCTCTTTATTCTCAACGTGGGACTGTTTGGTGCGGTTTATGGTCCGGCGGAGTTATTGGACCTTATTTTTACGAGAATGAGGCTGGAGCAACAGTTACGGTGAATGGATTGCGCTATCGAGAGATGATTAATGATTTTTATGGCCGGAATTGGATGGTATTGATCTGGACAACGTTTAATTTCAACAATACGGTGATACGTGCCACACAAGCAACGAAACCATTGATCTTTTACGATTGAATATCAAAATAACACCTCTTATTGGAAAACCCTGTAGTATTATATGCGCCCTTGAGATTTTTCACAAAAAAACAGTCCTACGAAATTAATTTAACTATGAAAATTAACAAAACACACATAATTTTTTTTTCTCTTACTGTAACGAAGTTTTATCAGAAATGTTTTTACTTTGTTGAAGTCTTAATAATATGGAAACCCACACATATTAATCGAATTATAAAACCGAATTGTTTTATTATTTCAATTGCAGTTCGTACCAGTTTCACTGAACTGGTAATGTTATTCTCCCAGGATCTAAATATAAAAGTGCATTTTTTATAATTCATTATTCTTATCAAGCAATTTTTAAAACACCCTTTTAATTGATTTATTTTATTTTTTAATAATATTACTGTACTATCATTATTTTTACTACCAAAGCCCTTTTTAATTTCAGAGCAAATAATCAGAAATTATTTATGGTTATTTCCCTATTAAGTTCCCCTACTAATGTGTTATGTTGTTTAAATTTGAATAAATACCGTTAAAGTGGGGCATTGATTTTTGCAAATTATTAATTTGGAAAAAAATGTATACATAATTCAGTGGTTCATTCAATCATCTCTTTTGTGGTCTAGGCACAATTGATTATAGTTTTACATTTTGACGCAGTAATTGACTACATGTTCCTGCTCAATTCAATACAATGTTTTTTTGTAAACATCGCAGTGCAAATATGAACGGTCAACACAATCATGTTTTTCATGGAAAACAAGCGAGTACAATTTTCAGATTTTCAGTTTTAGCTCTGTTGTGTTTATTGGTTGCAGGTTGCTAAAAAGGCCTCACGTTAGTTAAATTGGGCGCATGATTTTACAATTTTACTTCAGGATATCACGATAATGAGTAGATAGGTACCATATAATAATTATTAATAGGAAAATACATACATAATAGGAAACTGGCGCCGGCAAAATTTATTGCTTCCTCTGAAGTGTACATAGATATAGGTAGATGTAACTGAGCCGGCACGAGGTATTTTGAAGAAAAGTTAAGATTTCTGTAATATTTATCTAAATGAATATTTACTGGTAGTTCCGTGAACTGGAAGACCTCGAGTATAAAAACCTTATATTTCTATTTTCTCTTTTTTATTGAATCAAAACGAAAATTCCATTTAAAATCATAAGATTCGTAGGTATATAATATTTCATTATAAACCACACATTTTACGTAATTAAAAAAAAATAAGGAATTATTCAATTTACCCAAAGAAACGTCACAACATCTTTTTTTAACTTTCGTCAAGCTGTTAGGTACTATACTATTGAAAACATGCGAATGAGAAAAACGCATTTAAAAAAAATCTTTACTGAACCATTAAAATAGCCAGCATCTTGAAACGGAACGTATACGCAAATTTACAGAAAGATAAATGTAAAATGGTCGAGTTAAAATAGGACTCAGCTATGCTCAGTCGGTAAAAGGATTATTAATTCTATGTGACGCATTTTCTTGTACCAAATGTAAACGTGATACACGTGGCAACTTTAGGCAACCTAGAGCGGGGACGAACTTGGTCAAACGTATCATCGGCTTATTTTGTCACGTGGTGAGCCGATGTATGAAACCACTCTTAAACATAAACCAGAAGGGGTAGGCAGAAATAATTTAATACAGTGCATCATCTTTGCTTCATCAACTTCAATATTATGTACTTCTTTTAATCCACAATTTAATTCATAGTGTATACATGGTAGCTTTTTAAAAGCTAAGAGAAAGTGTAGTGTTCTTTTTTTCTAAAACTGATTCATTATATGTCTGAAATAATAGAAAAGAAAATAGAAAGCATTTTAAGAGCACGTATCATTCGGTAACACATGTGGTACTTAACAGCTATAATAATCGTGCAATGTCTTTTTGGGTTGTATTTGACTTATTGTTCCATCAATTTTCACATCAATTAATGTACTTCTGTCTTCCGTCATCCGCTCTTTGCGTTCCCTATTCATAATGTTTACATTTACCTTGCAAGTGTCTTCTCTTGTATTACGGTCGCACATAGATTTCCTAATCAATTTTTCTTTATAAATATATAAGTTTATTGAGTTTCCATAGCAAAGCGTAAAAAAGTAGTCCGCTAGGCCCTTACATGAAATTATTTTTTAAATGTCTTTGGTTAGGCCAGATGAAATTAATATTTGAAAAGCCGAAATATTCAATGAATTCATGATTCTTACAGAGATATAAGTACAATGTAACATTTTCAGGTCTCTTCAGTAAAAACACTCTTGAACTTTCCTGATTTGTATATTACAATGTAATAATCATATGATAATTACAAATATCTACACTGAAAAACAAAGGCCCAGTGCCTCTTAGGCATTCGTATGAATCCTGCTTGCTTGGCGGTTATAAAGATATCTGTTTTTATTAACAAAGGTGACTTAAGATTTTTCAAATAAAGACAAAATAGATTTATCTTGTGAGCCTGGAGTAGAACTAACTGAAAAACTAGTCAATTTAGTCATTTTCAAAATCCCAAGACTTAATTAGAATATAAATAAACCTCACCCTTATACAGGCTCCATCCATTTATATAAGTGTAGTAAAATGAGAATTTCCTTTTATTTTCTGGTAGTTTTTGCGCCCCAATGCTTCACCCTTGTCCAGCTCTGAGAAATATGCCACATTTTCCAATAATTTGAATAATTCATGTAAACCTTGCATTTAGTACAAACACAGGAAGTGGGTTCATGTACAAAACAGTTTTTACCGATTAAAAGCTGGCAGTAGTACCTATCGGGAAATGGCGATATGCACGAATGTGAAAGATATATTCTACTATTGGCTAAAACATCGTGTCCTAGCTTTCCGGGACTAACAAATGACATTAATAAAATATTAATATTTAACGCGTTGCCGGCCTTTCATGAGCTGCCTGAATACGAATCATTATAAAAATGGGGTCTTTTATTATTCAAGGCTTCGGAAGCGTACGAATTGAAATTGTTGTCGGGCAATTTACATTTTCAAATAATAATAAATGCAATATTTCCCATTATGTCGTAAAATAAAATAGGTATTTTTTGCAGTGACATACTTCACTCGAGCGTTTTTATTATACAGTAGAATATAAAATGTCCCTGTTTTAAGTGCTCTAAAGTTTTAAATTCTGCGCTCGTAATCAGCTTAATTGACCTATTTTTTTTTGGTTCACAAATGTAGGTTTTAAATTATTGTATCATTATCACTATATTCTATAAAATCGGTTACTAATATCGAGCGCCTCGGCACTTCTCCGATTTAGTGTGTCCAAAAACTCACAGTACAAGCGGAAAACTGATGAATAAAGAACTGAAGAAGAAAAAATTGATTGCATTGCATTTTAATTATTCTATTTTTCGGAAACTAAAGGGTTAAAAAACATTTTGAGCGGGGTCTACGCTTCGAATCATTTTAAAATATATTATACATTAACATCTTAGCGATAGATTTTTTTTAAATTTGTTGTATAAATGTATGACTCAATTACTCGAAGACAACAACTCAAATCAAAAAATGTTATAGTACAAAATCGACTCCAAATAATAAAAGTTTTAATGGTGGTGGTAGAAAAAAAAAACAATAAAAAATGGTGAAAATAAAGTCGGTAACTCTCCATTACTATGAGGTGTTACACTTTCCTCTTAATATTTCAAAAAATTACCCCGTAAAAAACAAAGTTATTTATTACTTTAATTCATCTAATTTAAAATGTCTTTAAACTAAAAAAAAAAAAAAAATTTGATTTGCCTGAGGATTGTACCATCTTTCCAAGGGATCGGAGTCGACCACGCTACCGATTTTGCCAGAAGTCATCCGATTTCAGAGATTTGCTTATAAGGCTGGGCGTGTTTGTGTAATTGACATTAAAAGTTGATAGAATGTATTGTCGTTGACAATGAGTCTATCTGCAATGTTTTAGCTTAATTGGATGTCGGAAAGTGAGTTAATTTCCGAGTTTTAAATTCATTCATGACCGAAAACAAAAGTGGATTTCAATTAGATGTATTAGGACGTTTAAAATTCAAGCTGCTAGACTTATTAGAGATTTCTAGTCGATATCTTTAAAAATTGCCGTAAGTTGAAATTTTAATTAAACACAACATTGTTATAGCTAAATGCCTCATAACGAGACTGATAGTATTTCATAGACAAACAGATTTATTTAAATTTTCATAATATTTTTTACTAGTTCATCATTACAACATTTGTTAAATCGACTGTATGACAGTTTCAACATGCTTTGCATTTATACCCCCTTGCGAGTCGTGAATACTGATAGTAAATGTTTATCTTATATCTTTTTGTTGTTGACTCTGCTACGTAACACGCTGTATTACTCTTTGAATAAATTATTAAATCGTGTCATAGAAAATTACGCAAAAGCATGCATCAATTCGTTATGCGCTTATAGTTTATTATGTCCTTTGGTAGTTTCATATAGTTATTATGCAAGGCAATCTAGACTCTAGAGATAGGAACGCTTCTAAGAATACGTTACTATTATTGCGTACGTAATTTACCCTATCAAGCAACGGCCGACACTAGTCTCAAGTCTCAATGGACCTCGTCAACAAATTAAAAAGCAAAATAACAGTATTTGTTTGTAATGTGCATAATCGAGATCCATTTCAAAATAGTATTGTTGTATCCTTGACAAAAAAAAATTGAGCGTCATTTAAAATGCGTATCAAAATATTCATTTGGTTTTAGGTATTTACTAATGTAGTTATGTTCGGTGTACTGGACGGGAGTCCGCACAAGACTGTAGATTTAGGCGCCGGGTCCAAACCGTGTCTTCAACCGATGAGAATGCTCCTTTACGGCCGATGATGATGATGATAGTTGTATATTTGATGAAATCTGCCTCCCGCACCCAGGCTTGGTGAATAGTGGGCACTGGGTGTGCTGTCGTCTCTGCTCGCTTCTGGTGTTGGCGGTTTTCCAGAGGAGGGCCGGCTGGTCTTGAAGAGGTAACACCAGAAGATCTTGGAGCAGAAGACTTGGCGAGGTGAGGCAGATGTTGGGCAGGAGTCACTTGTAGATAAATAAAACGCTTGGTTTCGGTGGTAAAGATGAACTGATTTATTTTATATATCATATTGTTACATTCTGCGAGGTGCAGTCCATCTAAGGACTATTTCTCGCGGCCTGAGGGTAAGTCACCTGGGGGATGGTTTTTTTCTGCCCTAATGCTTGGGCTGCCTTGACAACTTGGGGGCTTTAAAATACTACGCTTTTTTGTATTTTATACTATATTTATTGTATTTGAGACTGAATTTTTTTGTCGGTATTAGTTTAGGATTAAACTAATCGAATACTATCTTTTTTGTATCGGTTGTACTTTGAATATTCTTTTTTTAGAGCCAGCATTAGGGTGGGTAGATGATGGATACTGGGTGGGGGTAGGAAGGGTTCTCGTAGGGGCTAGGTTTACCTAGGCACGAAATGCTAGGGTTCGGGTGGGAAGTTAATTTTTTATAAAATGGTATGGCTAAATCCACCATGTGTTTGCGGAGTGGGGGGATGTTCGAGCCTTTATTAATTATGCTGTTTCGTACGAACCAAGGGCTTTTGGTGTACCGTCTGAGTGAGGCATTCTGGAATTGCTCGAGTCGCTTTGTGTTTCCGCTGGCCCATATAGGGCTAGCGTAGGTAATGATGGGGCGAATTTGGGATTTGTATATGAGGAGTTTATTGGATATTGAAGTTTTTGAGTTTTTGTGTAGTAGTGGTGATAAAGCGCCGGCGGTTTGCCGGGCTTTTGTTAAAGTGTTTTTGATGTGGGGTGACCAAGTTAATCTCCTGTCTAGTGTGACTCCAAGATATTTGGCGGTCTTTTGCCATGGTATGACTTGGCCGTACATCGTGATGGTCCCTCTCTGAGCGGTAGTTCGTCCATTTCTGGAGAAATAGACGGCTACGCTCTTTGAGGGATTGACGTCTATGCGCCAGCGGTCATACCACTCTTGGAGTCTGTTTACGTCTTGCTGAAGGCGATGTGTAACCATCCTGGGCGAACCGTGGGTGACCATGAGGGTTGAGTCGTCGGCGTAGAGCATTACTTTGGAGTTTGGGTTGTCTGGGAGGGGGATATCATGAGTGTAAATGTTGAAGAGGGTGGGGGACAGCAGGGAGCCTTGGGGTACTCCTGCTGTCATGAAACGTGGGGATGAGATTGCATCACGGTATCGCACTTGAAAAGTGCGGTGCCGAAGAAATGATTTTAATACACCAAGCAGTTGGGGATCTATGTCTGTTTGGTGGAGTTTGAGAAGTAGGCCATTTATCCATACTTTATCGAAGGCTTTGGCTATATCCAGGAAAATGGCGCCTGTAGATCTATTGGAGTTGAAGCCACCGATGACTTGCTCGGTGACCCGTAGTAGTTGGTGGAGGGTTGAGTGCTGGGCTCTGAACCCGTGCTGTTCGTCGGGTAGTGTGGATTTTTCATTAATGTGCTTGATGAGCCTAGTGAGGAGGATTTTTTCATAAATTTTCCCAATGTTGGAGAGGAGGCTGATTGGACGGTGGTTTTCCCAGAAAAGTGGATCTTTGCCCGGTTTGGGGAGTACTATGACGTGCGCGTGTTTCCAACTTTTGGGGAAATAGCGCAGTCTGAAAGCTGTATTAATAAGGTTGACTATGGCTAAGATGCCTTTTTGGGGGAGGGCTTTAAGAGCGAAGTTTGTGATTTCATCCGGGCCGGGGGCTTTTTTGTTTTTGCGGCCTTTTATGGTGCTGCGTACCTCGGCCGGGGTAGTGAAGTGGATGTTGTCAGGGGGGAGGGTGTCAAAAATGTGGTTTACGTTGCGGTTGACGTCGGTGATGTGGTCGGGATCTGCGTGTTTGTAACTGGGGCTAAACTGTTTTTCAAGGCTGTCTGCGAAAGATTCGGCTTTGTCGAGTGCGTCAAATACTAGTCCGTTTTCACTGTGTATTGGGTGGTTTGGGGTCGGTGTAGATTTTAGTTGTCTTGATAAGCGCCAGAGGGAGCCGTCCTTTGGGTTAATTTCTTGTATTTTTTTGTTCCAGGATAAGTTTGTGTTTTCGGATAGTCTTTGTCTAATTTGTTTTTGTAGTCTATTAATGGCAGTCTTTATTCTGGGGTCTGGAGTTCTAGTGAAGCGTCGTTTTAGAAAGTTTTTGTTGGAGATGAGGTCGGCTATGTCTTTTGGTAAGTCGTCGGTCGGGTTGTAGGGGAGGCGTACGGGTAAGGGTTTGGATGCGTCATTTATGGCGGTTCGTATTGTGAGGGCGAGATTGTCAACCGCAGCGTCAAGTTCGTTGGTACTATTTATGTTTGATTTTATGGTGATGTTTTCGTCCACTTTCTGCATAAAGGCCGTCCAATCAGTTTTTTGTTTGGCTTTTGAGGGGGGGGGGTTGGTGAATTTATGTAGGGTTAGCAGCACGGGGTTGTGGTCGGAGGAGAGTTCGTTAATGGTTTGTATGCTGTACGCCCAGGATGATTTGTGTATGAGGGCGATATCTAGTACGTCTGGGGTGTGGCCACGTGACGGAAAATGTGTGGGAGTCACGGGGCCGGCGACTACTAGATCGGGATGGGAAGCGGCGAATTTGTGAAGGATTCTTCCGTTTTTGTTGGTGCGCCTACTATTCCAGGCGGAGTGCTTCGAGTTGAAGTCTCCGGCTAGAATAGTAGGGGTGGGGCCGTCAAGAAGCAACTCGAGGTCTTTAGGATCAATTTCTTTTTGTGGGGGGTTGTATATTGAGTTGATTCTTAAAGGCCCGGAAGATTTTGTGAAGATGGTAATGGAGGTGCTCTCTAGTGTAGAGAGGGTAGGTGTAATATTGTGTTGGTGTGTGATTTTATTGTTCACGTAGATGGCTGTGTCACCACCTCGTGAGTGTAACCGGTCATTTTTGTACAGTGTGAAGTTGGCGATTTTTGGTGCTTGTGCGGCTGTGAAGTGTGTTTCGTTTATGAGTAGTATGTCTAATTTGTGTGTGTTGGTGAATAGGCGAGCTTCGAGCAGGTTTTTGTCGAAACCATTGGCATTCCAGAATGCCAAACGGAGCGCGTGGGGCGGGGTGGTGGTGTTAGCCATAATTTAATTTGATAAAAGGGCAATAATCTGGGGGGTTGCAGAGAGCAGTATACTAATGTAATCTGATGGATTTTGAGCTGAGAGAAATTTTGGTAGGAGATCGGCGAGGAGTTCGCCGATTTTTTGTAAGTTTAATTTTTTGAGGAAGTCTATAAATGAAAAGGGTGCTGAGTTTATTGGGGGGGGGGTGTTTGAAGAACCTGAGGGGTTGCGGGTGGGGGGCGGGTTCATGGACTGGGCATAGGAGATGGAGGGGTTGGTGGGCTTGGATGAAAAGGTGACTTGTGGGTTTACCTCAGGTCGGCGAGCGTAGCGGGTGGAAGGTGCGGGGCGCTTTGGGCAGCCCTGGTAGTTGGCGGGGTGGGGTCCGCCGCAGTTTGTGCATGTGGCGTCTCCGTCCTCCCGCTTGTGGGGGCAGGTGGCTGTTAGGTGGTTTTCGGGGCACTTGACGCAGCGGGGGGGCAGGTGACAGCCCCTCGCGGAGTGCCCGAAAAGCTGGCAGCGGTGGCACTGGGAGGGGGCGGTTTTCGGATTTAGGTATTCCACCTTGATTCGCAGCTGGAAGAGGGTTTCCAGCTCAAATATTTTTCTTCCGGCTTCGCCGTGGTTTAACTGGACGAGAACCAAGGGGGCCGCCACTCTGTTGGGTCCTGAGCGCATGCGGGTGACGCTGATGACAGGGAGGTTGAGCTCTTCTAGCTCCTCTTGTATTTCCTCCGTGGAGGTAGACGGGGGTATCCCGCGCAGGACTGCTTTCGTCGTCTTATCTTCATAGAGTTGGAAAGTGTGGAAGGGCACTTGGGCTTCTTCGAGAAGGCGGGTGGCTGTGCGAAAGCTTGTGGAGTCTTCTGTATTTAAAACGTAGCCAGTAGGGATTGCCTTTGAATTGGCGACTTTCACACCGGCTGCCTGAAGTTTTTGGCGCATTTGGTTCCAGTTGGTAGTGGTTCTGATGATGATTGGAGGGATTTTTGCCTTGAAAACTTTCGGGGCGGCCGCGGCGGTGGGGTCTGCGTCTGTGGTTTTTGAGCTGTGTGTTGAGTTTATAGCCTCCGACAAGATGTTGCATATTCATTTTGTCGGTAGTACTGGTGATAGTAGTCGCTTAAATTTGCGAGTTAGAAAAGATTTTGAACGCTTACATGAATGACAATTACATAGTTTAAATGCATAGTAGTTATAGGAATGTGTATCTTGACAACTAGATTTTTTGTTTGTCAAGATACGACAAAAAATAAGAAATGTTTGTAAAATAAATGTGTAAAAATGATCTCAAGCGATCAAATTTGTAAAATATGTTAAGTTAGTATTTTTCCGAGGTCCCCCGTAACATAGCGCTCAGAAAGAGATAAGATTCACTATGCTACGAGGTTCCTGGATTTTTGTACACGCAAAAAGGGTAAAAAATATTGTTCAAAAATGGGTTTACATATGGGTGAAAAACAGCTTTTTTAATATCTCCTCAGCGGTAGTATATCGAAAATAGTGTTTATTTGACTACCGCCGAGGGGATGAACAAGTAAAATATACATATTTGCAATGTTTAAAAATTGATTTTTCTTAGTAAATTTTACATAGAAAAAATGCTGGACATTGATCCACGCGGCAGGTAAGCCGGCGATGTGGTATCGAAGCCATTCGGAGTCAAAGTTTTCAAGCCGCTTGGGCCGAAAATTGGACAAAATGACCAGTGGCGGGGAGTGGTGATTTTGCCAGTGGCGTGGAGTAGGGACATTTTATAAAAGTAAAACAATTTTTATGAAATTAAATAATATGGTCAACTACGTCCGTTACATTCGGTATTCTTTTTATTAAAAAATAACTTAATAACGAAATTTGGCTGAAGTGGTTGTTAATAATACATCCAAAAACAATAAATAAATGCAGAAAATACAGCAAAATGATTTACGAAATGAAGGTTCGAGAATGTTCCGAAGCGCGTCACGTAGGCAAAATAATTCGATCTCGATGTCGCGGTTGCTGGTACTGTACTGACCATTTCGTTCACGTTGTCGCTTATCTAGGTGGAAAATAAAACATTCTCGAACATTCCAGTTGCTACAGAAACAAATATTAAAAAAAATAAAAGAAAATCCAAGAAGCTTGGAAACTTCTAAAATAACGTTCGAGTCAAGTTGTGGCGTACCACTACACTAACAATCGTCAATTTTAGAGACGATCAGAAATTTACGATTCATACAACACCGTTAGTAAAAAGTCAAAAATTTAAACAAAGAAAAGCATTTAAAATATGAAATTTAAAAAAAATTACAATTTTGATACCTACTTTATCGTTTCTCTGAATTATTTCCACAGTCATTTCTAATTTTTGAAAATGACACTAATTTTTTTTTTGTTTTTCCACTTATAAAATCCCAGCCTCTTCAAGACCCTACCTTTACACTGTATACGTGGTGGAGCTCTTGTGAAAAAAATAATAATTTAATTCAAAGCAAATCCAAGCTCTGGAGATCATTGAACTGGAGTTACAGGCAGAATCACAACCGAAATGAGTACTTTTATATTTAAACTAACTTTTCTAAGTCCATCTTATTTAAACATTAATAGATACTATATTTTTTAAACTGCTTGACTGAATGCAGTAAAAATTAGATCCCTGAGGCGTATGTGTAGTAAAACCATGTAATATCGTGTGAGAAATGTGGATATAGAAAAAGAATATTTCTAACAGTATTAGCAGGTTGCATATTAATTTAGATAATCGGTTTAAATTCATTTGAAGCTTTTTTATTTCCACTTCTTTTACACGATATTATTTGTCGGATATTTCGATACATTGAGTGAATTAACTGCAAATAGAGTCAAATTTACGAACTCAAAACATAGTAAATTTTATCTCCTCCCCATTTACTCGCTTATAACCACTGTCTTAATTTAGCGGAGGAATATGAACCTCCTACTTTTTGCATAAAAGCTCGCGAAAAACCCCATATTAACATTGGAATGTTGGTATTAAACTTAAAGTGTGATAACATAGATGTTGAAACCTCATTCATAATGTTAAATTATTCTGCTGCCATGCTAAACGCACTGGCAAACTTAATTTATGCCTCGCTTGATAGGTGGGTATTAAGCCCATAATATGGAAAACTTAAAGCTTATGTAGTATTGCGAGTGCATTGCTATAATTCCTGCTCCAAACTACTAATGCCTGATTAGCCTCCCCCCCTTAAATATCAGTTGAAAAATTATGTAATCCTAGAGAAACTATTTGATAATACAAATATGTATAAGAGAAAAGAGCGAAACAATATGTATTTAAGGAACACTCTTATTCAGGTTTGAATTAATTAAGAGGAACGGCTGTGCGACCTTTTTCACTAAAAACTTAAATATTGATATAAGGCATAAGTACTCAAACAAACTGAATATTTCTTTATTTTTACGTTTGAAAGTAGCTATAACTTTGTGATTATCCATTATAAATAAATGAAACAAGATAACTTTTTTTGAACCACTATATATTTATTTTTTTAATATACCTGCAATATAGTTTCACGTCATCACAGTACTGAAAATCCTATTACGACCACCATAACTACTGTACTGTATAACCTTCCACTAGTGATAAACTTATAAACTTTCCTCAGTTCTCTAAAAATAGGGGCTTCAACACTGTAACCGCTCTCAATTCCGTTACAGAATCAAGTTATAGTAAAATAATAATTTAAGTAATAAGAAAAATTAATATTTTTGTGTTATCGTTCGAGATAATGAAAGGGTGCGGAGCGCGACTTGGAACAGACAGAATAGACCAACTACCAACTAGTAATCCTGGGCCTTGGTAACATCAATCATAGAGGCAAAAAACTACGGGGGACATAGTAGTTTTAGAATAGATATTCACTAGATGTCAAATTTAAAATTTTATAGCTAAATAAATAATATACTGTTCCTATAAATAGATTGTCAAATGCTAAACAAATCGTAGTTTATCGAATCTAATTTAAAAAAATAACAATAATTAAAATAGGAAATGTTTAATTTTTAACCATAATCGTAGTTCAATCGAGGAAAAAATTAATAACTTCTGAAACTGGATCTAAGCTTCCACGCAATTTTGAAGACATTTCACAGCTGATAGAAGCTACATTTTTTTAGAATTTGACATAATTCAAAACACCGGACTCGATATACTCGAAAACAAAAGCTAAAATCTAAATAAGTTATTTAACACAATCGTCTCCAAATGTGATGTAGATTAACCAGTTTCCCGCTTGTACTACGAGTTTCCAGATACCGTGTATACGAGTATATGATTGGCTCGTTTGGTCGTTAAACTGAGATATATATTTAAATTACATAAAGCTCATAAAACGCTACGGCAAAAATTTAGTTTTTCAAATTCCGCTGCTTAAGATAAAGATTTTGGAATCAATTCGGGGGTAGTCAATTCGTTATGGCAATTATAAAAAGTAGGTTTTTTGTTGTGAGGCTTACAAAAGATTGTTAAATAGAGAGCTGTTAAATTTGAGAATAATTTTGCAAATCGTTAAATTTTTAATGCTTTCCAGGTCGCTCTTCATCTGAAAACCAATAGGTCATAGGTAATTGAATAACTCGATCCATTATTTTTGGCATGCCTAAAATCGCCCAAAAATATTTGTACTATAAAATGAATATTAGCTTTGCATAACCGGCGGCCATATATAAGTATTGCTGAAATCGGAAACAGCTGCACCATGTTGTTAAACTTTCGTAACAGAGTTGCATTACCCGATACTTGTAAGTTGTTTGTAATAATATCCACCGTGGCCCGATGAATTACTCGCTAATTATTACGTAAATGGGTGTCTATATTCCCTATGCATCTTTGTGCCAAATATAGAATGGTGTTTTAACGCGGATTCAATTACCATGTTCAAAATATTTTCTAAAAGGATCAATTTCTCGTTGTTAGTAGTAAATTAAACTAAAACTGGTGAAGACAGAGCGAACGAGTTGGTACTAATACGTAACTAATAACTAAGGATTACTGTTAAAGATAGCTGAGTGCTAAAAATACTTTATTTTAAATTAAAGTAATCAATATATTTATTATTATGCCTTGAATTAAATGACTTCCCCTCGAAATAACGTTAGACCTTGAAAAACTATATAGATACTATTAAAAATATTTATAAAACACTTTATCTTTGAAAATATCTGTTTTTTACATAACATGAGGAGGCCCATAGGAAAATATATCACTCCCACTGCGGAGCAAGGCAGTGAGTCGAGAGACCAGTTGGAGAAGTCAAAGGGTCTCCTCACACCAGCTTCTCCCAATATGGCACGCCACGCAGCCGGTAGGCGGACGCATCCAGAACAGACCTCATCCGATGAACCCGGGCAATCATGCTAAATCACCAAACGTAACGAACCACTTGGGGTGACCTATGGCAGAGGTATTAGTTATCCAATAAAAGTTTCCGGGGCGGCGGTACCTAAACCCGCATCCCAAATTGAAAATTCCGCTTGTTCGAAGCAACAAAAAGTTTATCAAATGTGGTTGAATTTCTAAATAAATCATAAATATAAACAAACAAGTGGACTGTCGGAGGAAAACCGATTATAAACTAATAATTGTGCATGTACCCCATTACTTTAAACAATAGGACTGAAATTCTCTAATTCTTGTAGGTTAGAAGCTAAAATATTTGCATAGCATTGTCCTCTCAAATCTGCGAAACGCCTTGTCAGAAATACGGAAAATACCATTTTCATCGTGCATTTACTCGTAAATCATATTCGTCTATCCGTTCCAGTCGTTAACTATTCCAGTGCTCAGTGCATAACCACAACATCTCCCCGTAACACAATAATTTATATGTGGCTTCGTGGCCGTAATATTGCGCCGGTAAGGCATTCGAAAGGTTGCGAGACTTCATGGTGGGAGAATATTCAGTTATGGAGGTGGAATTCGGCTAAAATTATTATTGCAATTATGCATTTGTGCCTCGGAGCAAAGGGGTTTACCATTAGGTACCGAACTCTGCGATCACTGACCTCTAGTACCATGTTAAGATGCACTATCTACGCACCTAACTAAAACATAGATTGATAGATTGAAGTCATGCGTTGTGGATACATAACATCACATTGTTTAGTCTAGATTAATTCACTTTTCGTAATGTTGAGACATAAACCATACCACAGAAAATATATCCATTTCAGATGCAGATGCAGTAACTTGACTAAAGGAATGAGAATGAACTTTTAGAAGTAAGGGTAACACAAGCATGGTCAAATTGCTGAATTGACCGTAACTATGATAGTAGTGGATATTTACCAGTGGAGACTCCAGCGAGATTGTCAGCAAGGGTTAAAACAAGAATCACATCAATCATAAAGCAGTTTTAGCAGAAGAAGTAAATCTAAAACTTGGGATCACTGTAAGATAACCGTAAAAGCCACCCCAAGAATAATACATCATATTCGATCAAGAATCACAGCAAGAGTCATAGTAAAGATTCCAGCAATTGCTTCCTCAGCGTAGTAGTAAAATACTTGTGGAAGAGTGCAAAAAAGTAAAAGCCCGATCCGATTGAAATAAAGGAAGTATCATATTATAATAAAAGCCATCTGTCAAGGATGACAGTAAATATCACAGAAAAAAAATCTAAAAAAGGATTAAAGAAAAAAAATGGAACCAAGCTACTTTTTATACCTATGGAGAATTCTTTTAAAATTATTATTGCAATTCGCAGAAGATTTAAAAAACTTGTTATTTTGTTTACTTCTGGAAAATCTGTTCTCTTTATTGGTTAGTATTTTCAACTTATTTCTGGTTTTCAGTATCCCCATTTCTGTATCGATTTGTTGGTGCTATGTTTGGTTTGTCACGTACACCATTTCCGAAATATTTTTAGAAAATAATCAATTTAAAAAATATTATAACAAATATGAAAGTACAGGATTTAAGTTTTCTACATGTACTTAGGTACTGTTTTTCTAAGCTTAGCGTCAACTGCAGCAGTCACAGTACCAAAGTTCTTCGAGCTTTTCAATAATAAAAAGCTCTACATTAGCACGCTCTGAAATCAGTGTTCGCCTCACCACGTGAACATAATTAATCATAAAAACTTGTTTGAAGCGGTGCATTGGAGCAATTTTGTCGCCTCACGCTATTCCGGTTGAAGCAGAGAATAATGCATTATTTGAAAGGCATATAACTATCGCACATGCATCGTAATTCCTCCACGAAAGTTGCATATTAAATGGGTTGATCAGGCGGCCTCCATAGCCTAATAGCTACCAATTTTTATTATTTTATTTATTTATCTACATTAAATTAGATTGGAAGTATTTTTATCGATGCCTGTCTCACTAGGAAATATCTGTGTCGAGACAGACTTAGGATGTTCATAAATGCTTACAAAATAGATACATAAATAATACTTAAATATTTGATTGGAAAGTTCGCCGATACAGGTCTTGTCACAAAAGATAAATAAAATACATGTTTTCCTGTTCACGTACGCTGTCAGCTAAGGGAAGTTCTATGATTAACTTTCAATTAGATGGAATCATTTTACATTCAATTTAATGTCAAAATAAAGAAAATGTAGTTATGCGAATATTTGGAGTTCATATAATGAGCAATGAATTTTATGAATATTTACGAATCTTCAATTATTAGTTAGTGACAGCGCGGGTGCGACGGTTTTTATTAAGGATTTGCAAATAATTTTGATTCCCTGTAATGCTTTTGATTACACTTCATTATGAGATATTGGAATCAATTACTTACCATTTCTTCGCTAGCGATAGCTGATAGTCGGTGCTCTTTCCACGTTAGATTGTAAGCATTACCAGAGGAAAGGAATTGTTAGGATAGGATATGAACTATCAGAAAAGCAATGGATGCGGTGAAATTTGGGTTAGAATCGTTTTTGAAAAAAGGCGAGATTTCAGCAGTTTGATAGATCATATACATATATTTTAAGCTGTCATACCCTTTAATTAAATATACCATTACTGAGAGAAAGTCTAATAAACAATTAGTTAATGTTAATTAAGTGACCTACCAGGTAAGTATGGTACTGTATATTATCTCCATATATAGTAAGTAATAACATAGATCATGTAGAAATTGATTATATATTTGTACAGCGCCCTTGAGGTGATGTTGCACATAAAAGGTGTTATACAAAGCATCCAAATTATTATTATTATTTGAGGTGATTTTTCACAAAAACGGCGCTCTACAAATTATCCAATTATTATTATTATTATTATTGTTATTTCGCGTAACATGAACTAGAGGTACCTACACACAATACTTTTCTGAAGAGTGTCAAAAATCAAGTAGGTAGGCACCTAACTCGCGCAAATAGTTAATTTTGACTTAACATCTTTAAATAAGATGACATAATATCAGGTGCCCATTTAAATCGATAATATTTATTTATACATCGATCCGTTTAATTCAGCCGTCATGTAGAATTCATTAGGCATAAAAAGAAAATTTAATAAATATTGCATTAGACGGACTATACCCAGTCCTTCAAGAAGATGATGTCAAAAATTTAACGGTATAAGGATTTACCTACTTTACAAGCTACACTCGAAATCAATGGCCATTCGATTAGATATAACCTGGCAGAAATGATTTTACAGTTATTGCGTGTGACACACATAAATACGAACATTTTCTCAATATTCGGTTTAATAAATATATAGCAATAGTAATTACAGAACCTAGAAGGCAAATCACTTCATTGAACGGATTGGAATTAATGCAATTGTGAAATTCCGACGACAGCTCTTATTCGCTCGCATTCCATCGGAATGTGGAATTCTAGGGTAAAATAGTAAAAGTCATGGAATCAAATAGTAGTAGGGCAACATTGCATTAAAAAATTAATCCACCGATAAAATTGCTTGATTAGTTCTACCCACTAAAGAACATTTTCTCAAATTAACTTGTAAATTAAATAATTTTAAGATAGCATTAAATTTATAAAAATAATTAATTAAGGTCATCACCCCATTTAAGTAAGTAGTAGAATATTACTTCTCTCAAAAAAGGAAGATTTTTATCAAGACGTTAATACTGCCACAGACATAAATTAAATAATAAAAAAGAGAATTTGACTAGATCGATACAGAATCAAATCAAAATTTAGCACTAAGCAAATGCAAAACAATTAGCTTTTCTCGGGGAGTTAACCTTTTCAATACCAGAGCTCTTTCTCAGGAACATGAAAAAATATATATTTGTTGATTTTTTTAAACAAATAGCCCTGTATTTTGCGTATCGCTTGTGAAGGATATTTGTCAGAGCGTTTATTTTATTGTTGGGTTTCAATCTTTATTCCAGCGACAAATATTGTAAATATAATGACAGATCCACTTTTGCTTGGACTGTAATGCATTATGATTGTTATGTTATCTTTATATATATATATATATATGCGTGTTACAAATATAGAATTTTATTTATTTATTTATTTAAACGCCATAAAATGCCGTTTTTCAATAGAATGATACATTGGATTAGTAATAAATTACAGAACAAGTAATGTGTTTACAAAAATACTATTGCAACTGATACCGTTGTTAATAGAAGTGCAGTGAGACAATACATAATTAAAAGAAATATCTAATGGTGTAATAATAGTTGAATGAATACTAGATTTTTATAAGACTTGACATAAATCGAGGTATGAGGTGTTTATGATAATAGATACTTATTAATATAAAATAAATTCCATTGAAGAATGTTTTAATAACACAGAATATTTCATTTGAACAGAATATTAATAAGTATAAATAAGTGAGATGTTAACATGTATAATCTAGCAAAATATTATAATAGTGTAATTAGTAGTGAGATTATTGTTACCTTCAAAATTAATTCTACTTGGAATAGCTGGGCAAATATCATCAATTTGGCTTTAATAATTCAGGGCTCTCAGTGATTTAATGATACTTTTGGATAAGAAATCCTAATTTTTAATAAAATAATACAAATTATAGCTGACACTATAAGATATCTTGAGTAAATAGTTTAGGTGTAGTAAAATATAATACAGGACCCGCACAGAAAAATATTATCATGACTAACATTGATTATTGTGATTGAAGTATTTTTATTATAACCTTCTTATAACTATTGTTCTTATATTATTGAGTTTTATTTTCAAGCGAACTAGCTATAAATTGTTCATATAAAAAATAAAAAAATATTTATGTCAATTTATTTAAATTAAAATTTTATTGATTAAACTATTGTTTGCTTGATAGTTTTCTTTCCAAACCAATAAAAAATAACGCTTTGAGGCCAGAAAATATTAATTTTAAATTAGAAAAAAAATAGTCGACATAAATTTAGAAATAATTTATTAATTAAAAGGTACAGTGACAAACTAGATACAAACGAATTATAAGTTCTACACCAAACACAAAATTCAGTCTCTTTGTGATGAGATACAGTGACAAACTACGATACTTGTTTTATGTACTCACTTTTCCACTCGGTTCTTCTCACAAAAAATATGCATATGTACATTGAATAAATCAAAAAATATTTTTTTAAATCTTCAAATATTCCAGAAAGTACCAGATCTGAATAGCCAGGAACTTCCACACCTTCCTTCTCCCATCTCCTTCACCTCCTCACTAGCTTCATCCTCACAACATTGCAGACGGTTGGGAGCAGTTGGTACTCGGATCAGTTTAGCTTATTATGTTTAATATGCTAGGTGATAATGAGGGAATTAATTTTTCACAGGGCCAGTGTTATATTTTGAAATGTGTGGAGGGTGTGCTCTTGTTAAGAACGCATTCGAACTCCATAAAAAAATGGTTGACTGATTTTGTTCAATAATATTTATTAATTTAAAACTTTTTATTTCGTTGATGCACAAGAGATTTTTTCCTTCAGTTTACTGATAATAATCATAATACCTATGGAATTATATATACATTTAACAACATTTTCCTCGTAACATTTCTGGGAACAATTATGAATTTATATTTGTTATGAAAGTTCCTTCAACAGCACCATTTGTCTTGTCTTGCCATGGTGTGACAGAACATTATTTGTTCTGGCGTGTGCCATCCTGAATAAGTCATAACGTCTACTACAGATGTAGTTTTCAGGCAAGAACAAATTATAGTTTTCTAACGGAATGAACCACCAACAATTAGTTCGAACAATTAAAATTCAAATATTTACAATTCGCTTTCTGTTAATAATAATTTAGCATATTATGACATTTTTGATCGGTGGCTGAGTTGACATAACGTTTGAATCCACCCCAGTCGTAGTGTGTTCAATTCCTCGGCTGACTAAGTCCTCCATCACAAAACAAGCAACATTTCCGCTTACTGTGGCGATAGCAGGAGATTTTCAAATATTGTCAGGTTATTCGTAACGCGGGAATATTAGTTTTTCTTTGAAAAAAAAATGTATTATAATAATGTATTATCATCTGTTATGCTTTTAATTTTTTGGAGGCTGGGTGGTTAAAATCGTCGGGAAACACCACCCAGGCGTCGCGATTTTGATCCTCTGTCCGTCAATATTGCACTTTTCAATGATATTATATTAGTAGGAGTTAATCGTTACTGAGATTTTTTTCCTTTTTTAAATCAATTATTATTAAATAAACATACAAACTAACTTCTAATGTCGGTGCATGGTTGAGTGATTTTAAATTGTATTTCGCAACGCGTAATGGGTAAAATTAACTAATTAACTTAAAAGAGGTAAAATTATGGCTGAATGACGCAGATATTGAAACGCTTTTTCTATAAATTTATCTATCCTTCTACAACTCACTTGCTATAACTTTCTAGACTGTAGTGCATTATGTTTTCTCTTTACTATTTATAATAACTAAAAAAAACTAAAAACTTTTTCACTTACTATACTTATGTATTTTATACTTTAGGTACTTGAAAAAATTGTAATCATGTTTATATCACCCACACTCAGGTAGTGCCTTAGTGGGTTTTCATTTCTTGTTTATACCATTTGTTATTATATATTATGTTATTAAATACTATTTGTTATTATGTATTATATGTGTAAAGAAATGAGAATAAATAAAGTAATATAAAAAAATAAAATAAAAAAATATTGAACCGTTAATTTTCCAAATCGGAATTGTTAAGTATTAGTATCATAATCAGACAAGTCATAAAGTAGGTACCGACATTATTTTATTAAATAATAAAAAATAAAAATGATGCAGATATTTGGATCAATTAATGGACTAAAGATATGTTAGCTATTTCATTTTTATAAAAATATTCATAAAATGTTTGATTAGTATAAACCCAAAATTGTCTTGTATTCTTTTATTATCATTGGTTATATGCAGTAATTTTTCAAATTTACTAACATTCCATAGATAAAATTTCTTCTTTTAATGGGTAATGAATGATCTTGAGATCCTGATCCATAAAAGCTTCACAAATCCTACAGTTAAAATATTCCGTTATTTTTCACATTTCCCGTGGATTATAATAACCATTGTGGAGCGCGTTCGATATTTCCTTGCTTATGAATATCCAAACATCAAAAACTCTTCAGTGCTGACCTCTTCTTGAATTTATTTGTGAATTCTCTCATGGAGTTTGATATGAAATGAATCGTCGCACTATAACAAAAGTCGTCCCTGATTTTACAAATTAAAAAAGGCACACAAATTAAATCACGATCAGTCCTGAAATAAACAATACGTTCAAGTGAAAACAAAAGAGTTTCAGAGGTGAAATATATTTCCCAAATGAAAATCTGAAACATATAAAGATTCGGTCGCAACCAAGAATTACTACTGAATATCGGAATTTAAATTATTTTAAATTAAAATCGTATGTAGCGTTTGATTAAACCATTTAAACGTGTAATCCACAGCTGAAAACTTTTAATTATGCCAAATATCACGGAACTGGTAGGACTCAATGGCGAAAATTTGTAAGGCAGAATTCTGTACAAAAAGATTTGAATAATTCATCAAACAGGAGACTATTCAATTCGCATTGTACCGGTACTTCCAAGTTTCACATTTTACTCTTCCCTTTTAATTAAAAAGTTCGCATTGCATTTACTGGTCGCTCGCATACTTCGAATGCAGCGGAGCCCGTTTTGGCGTGAACGGGATGAATTATTGAGCGGCCCGCAAGCACTAGTTATTTGAACACTCGTTAATATTTCACGTGGTGCGGAACCGGCGGTCCTGGCGGACCCGGGAACTGGGAAGTGAAACGGTGCGACCGATGAATTGCATTCTATACATCTTGATGAATAGAATAGATCAAAACGACCGGTCTTTGAAAAAATTTAAAATATTGCATCGCCGAGAGATCGACATGATTTAAGTCGCACTGTTCCGAGTCGATTTCTTTGTAATGTAAATTTGTAACGTTTCTTTGAAAACAACTATGTAGAAACTTAGGTACAACAGAGGTTCATACTTGTAGTTACTATGCTTGCGATATAATATAATACGAATATGTAAATAGAGAAGAAAATATAGAAAAATGTTATGTTTCTGCCGCTCATAAATAAACTACTCACTAGATCGATATCTTCGGGCTTTATTTATGAAACAAGTTGGTCCGCCATTTAACCATAGATATGCCAATATTTAGACAAATTTTATGCAAGCGACAATACAACGTCACACACCATCGACGTGGATAGAGGAAACTCAAAAAAAAGCGCGAACATAGACTAAAATATTTTAAACATAAAGATGTTTGAAATGTCAAAATATTTTCACGATAGGAAAATGAAAAACTCAGTAAAATATTAAGCATTGTTATTTCAGCAAGACAATAAATTAAAGAAACAGGTTACATCATTAGTGAATAAGGTAGAACGATGGAATTCTACCTAGAATGATAAAATTACGATCCAATACGACCTCACAATAAGCACATTCCTTTCAGAAACACGGATACTGTCTGAAAAATAAAATAGATTCATTTCTGTAGTGAAACTAAATTAAGGCCATTACAAATTTCAAGAGATTCTCACCTGTTTTTTGGTTACAAACACGTGTTCTATTTTGTGTTTGAGATGTCGAGATTAAGCATTGGCAAAGCGTTACGAACGACTCGGCCTTTTGCTTCCAATTGACAACTGAGATCCACAAACTGACGGACATCTCGCTAATATTGGATAAACAATATATCAAATAACTACATGACATCGGCGTAGTTCGAGATCAAAATATCAAATAACCATAGATATACCACTCAGCCAGCACTCAGCAGTCAACAGTTTTTTTTCCAAAGACCTCATCAGAGTTTTTCATTGGTGGGTATAATTAGGCAACAATATGACATCACAAGCCATAGAGATTGTCGTATCTTTTCTACGTTTCCAATTTTCGATTAGAGTTATACCCACCTTCTGAAGCTTTCTTGTTGAAAAATTACACGATTTTTAATAATTCCAATTTTGAAAACGAGACTTAAATTCAAAGCAAATCCGAGTTCATTGAACCAGAGTTATTCAGAACGGACACACAACCAATATTTGTGTTATGATGATTTGAAATAAAAGTGTTCTGTCTCTTTCCAAAATGGTTTTCTCGATATTTTAATCTCCTAAATTAAAACACGCTAAAAGAAAATAAGTTTTTTCCATTGGTAGTAAGCTACGTCTTAATTTTAAAACTACAACAGAAAAATTATTTCGATTAAAAAATATGAAAACACTTTTTGTGCAGTAAATTTCATGAAAATTGTCACAGTATTTCACCTCTCTTTAGTGCAGGCTGTGGATTTTTAAACTCAATTAAAAAAGCAATTTCTTCATTTTCTATTCTCAATGGGTGGGACAGATTTTAATGACTGAAATATTGATGGTGTATGGAAATTCTAACTATAAATTTAAAATTAATTAATACGCACATTAAAACAGAACAAATTGTTTGTGTTGTAAAATTATCAACTCCGCTTTTAATGGCCCCATAACTTACATCTTTTAATAGTTTGGCTTTTAATGTAATTCGCCATTATTCAGATTCAAAATAAAATGTTTTCAGTGCATTACTACTTTAATGTTAGAATAGAAATAGAAAAAAAGTGAAACAATAAACGGTGAGTAAAAACTTTTACAGTAAAGCGATTTTCTTCTATATTTTGGTAAAAAAACATTAATCTATCTACCAATTTTTACAACTGATAAAAATAAATTTGTGATTTTACGAATTTTATTTGATTGACGAATAAAAAAAAATATAGAAAATTTCTAATATTTGGTAGAGCAAATTAAATAACTATCTGAAATAAGTACCTATACATTAAGTGGAGCACTCCCAGGAGGGAATGATTGGGAATAATAAAAAATTAAAACTAACAAAGACGGGAAGTATTATATATGTTATTATAATACCCAATCCTCCATAATCATTTCATTTGATAGTAATAGTATATTATTGATTGTACAGTTTAGGATTGTTGTAAACAGAGGATATGCCTGTTGAACATTTCAAACAGCATCTCCGATGGAAAAATATCCAGATGAAAATTTACAAACTTTTTAAAAATTAATTTTTATTCAATTTTCCGCCCACACTTTTCTAGCAATGTTTTTCTTATTTTCCAGCAGTCAAATTTTATGTAGCCAAATCAAATATATAGCAATTTTCCACCTTTTTTCCGTGCAATTTTTTCCGATTTTCCAATTTTCCAGATTTTTTTTTCAGAAAAATAATAAATTCCCAACATGGAAAATTTCCTAACTTTAAATAATATCAAAAACATAAATTTAATGTATAATTTTTTTTTTAGCGGCCAGAATCGCTTTTATGTGCACATTTCTCTAATTTAATTTCTTAGAAAATGAGACTTTGTTACATAAATTATTTTTAATTTCTCCAGTGAATTTCAAGTGAACGAAGTTATACTACGGACATGTATGATGCAGGCATTCAAAAATGATTTTTAAGTAAGATAGAAAAATGAATGACAAGAAAATGTTTGCACACATTCCAACTATTGTTGTTGTACACACAAAGGGGCTTAACTTCACTATGAGGAAACTTCAGTTAATTGGGCGAGTCTATCAAAAGTCTATGAAAAAAGTGAGCAAAAAAACCAGTACAAGGCTCAACTTATTCAATAAGCTAGCTGGAACGAGATAGGGATGCGACGTCAACACCCTATAACGGCATCCATTGCCCTGGTTTTCTCAACAACTGAATACTGTGCTCCAGTCGATGTGTGAATAATCGTTAATAATGTTAGACCGTTATTATAAGCGAAAATAGAATTAAAAATCCTCTCAAATATTGAATAATTAAACTTTTCCCATTGGCATTATAGGTAAATTAGTATAGGGTTTTCCAATAAGAGGTGTTATTTTAAATAGCCCGCTATTTTGGTAGATGTTGCTTCTGAAGCTATCATTTTTTGACATTTGACAAGTAGAAACTACGTCATTAATAAAAATGGAACGATACACGCTTCAACAACGCATTGAAATTATTAAAATTCACTTGAGTGAATCAAATGCAAATCATCTTGAGTGATGGACCCATTTCCACCTCGGTGGCTTCGTCAACAAGCAAAATTGTCGCATATGGGGCTCGGAAAACCCAAGAGTTATTGTTGAAAAGCCTCTCTATCCTCAACGTGTTACTGTTTGGTGCGGTTTATGGTCCGGCGGAGTCATTGGACCTTACTTTTTCGAAAATGAGGCTGGAGCAACAGTTACGGTGAATGGATCGCTATCGAGAGATGATTAATGATTTTTTATGGCCGGAATTGGATGGTATTGATCTGGACAACGTTTACTTTCACTAACACTAACAAGACGGCGCTACGTGCCACACAAGCAACGAAACCATTGATCTTTTACGATTGAATATCAAAATAACTCCTCTTATTAAAAAACCCTGTATATAAACTTTTTAAATATAATGCATATAATAATTATACATGCGTAGTTATTATTTTTTTAATGAAAAACTAATGGTTATAAGACAAGAATTTTATGCAAAGCACGAAGGATAACAAATTATTATAAGCAATAATAAGTCGCTCAAAATATCAATACAAACTGAAAATATCTTCCGAATAAAAATAAATGCCGCCGACAGGAAATGAGCCCGCAGCTTCTGATGGTAAACTTTTACTCCGACTAATTATTGTTAATAATATTTTGTTATATATGCGTACTTAAAAACTACTATTAATGTGATCGGTTATTTCTTTATAAACGTACCTTAATAGCCACAAACAAATATTTTATTTTCATGCAATGTTCATGGAGTGCATGATTAGGTTCTATAAATACCGGAAAATGACTTTCAGTAAATCATTCCATTGACACTCTGGTGACAAGTCGATTGCGTCCTTTCCTCTGATGATGATGATGCGATCTTGATTGTAGCAACGTAATTTCCTTTTGTTAATCTCACCTAACACTGCCTTTGTCTTAGGCGACGTGGAGTGACGTTAAACTATACCAAATATTATTTATTAACGTTAAAGCAAATAATTAAATATGCCTAGCAGATAAATTCGAGGAAATACTTTACTCGAGGTGATAAGCCTTAAGGTTAACATTTTTAATTATTATCTTGTTAAAATTAAATTCAGTAAGAAAGCAAGAATTTTTTTGTTTGCCCTGCCTACTTTAAAAAAACAACAAAATCAGAACACCAAAAGTCAAATGTATTATTAACTTAACTACGAAATTTACAAAAAAAATACACATATTACCGAATCTTGGCAGTTTTGCAAAGTATTTTGCAAGCAAATGAATTTCGCAATATAAACACTAAAGTGCACATATAACGAGACGCCATAGTATAGAAAATAGATATAGAAGAAGAACATTTCAAGTGACTACAATATAAAGGCATAAAATACATAGACAGAGATACAACACAGTCAATTCACGAATAAGTACTCAAAGGCATACGGCATACTTAAACACACTCATATTGATCCAATTACATGCACACCATCAATGGATAGGCATTAATGTATTCATAAACAATATCAATTTAAAAGATCTTGATCAGTGAGCTTTTTATATGTACTGGAATCTAATGGAATATGGAAGTTGCAAGATAAGTTAATGTTCGTTGCCTGATAGTGATAGTGGATTCCGCTAGTGATGAATTCAACGTACTTAGAGGCATGAAATATTTAATTTTGTAAAAAGATAGCGATTTAATGAGTGTATACTTTTTTTACAGAAGAAATATTCACCTTTTTGGATTTTGCAGGAGTTTTTGGTTTCATTAAATTGGCGTTTGAGTTTGAGATATATTATTCGTTTCGAGTCATTTTACTTGTTAATAGAAATCGGTTAGTGATGAATGATCACGCAATTCGATGATGACTTAGTATGGTTCATGCTAGAGGTAATGTTAAAAAATATATAATTCGGTGAAAACATCTGTTTATAATAATTAATTATAACACATCAGCACCATAGGCCCACTACTTCGGACATTTAAAAATGGGATTAGTATATATTTTTAAATTACAAGTTTTTAACTCCTTTTTAAATTTCTTTCTCAGTTGTTTTCTTCAAAAAAATATTAAATGTAATCAAATGAAAATGACCGGTCTGTGGCTGAGTTTACATCGTGTTCAATTTCTCGCCTAGCTAGTCTTCCATCACAACGCAAGCAATATTTTCCGCTTACTGTGGTGGTAGTAAGAGATTATCAAATATTGTCAGGTTATTTGTAAGCTGGATATGTTAGCCTTTCTTTAAATAAAATATTTTAAATATATATATTTATCTTTATCACCGGAAAGCAAGCATTTTGCAACAATAATATTATTGCAATCCAATAAATTATTTAAATTGCGTACTCAATCAAAACGCGTCGGCACAGTGTTTTAATTAGACGTGTCAAACATGGCACTAAAACTGCCACTGATCGAAACTAAGCAAATTATAAATGATCCCGGAGCTCAACCAACATGAATATTTCAAAAGGATAATCCGATTAAACCCTCCGCACTTTTGAAAACCCAAAACATTTCACCCGAAAGCAAAAGCTACATTCTTCTTCGACTTATGTAGAGATTTTGCCGACCTCCGTTTAGTTCTGTTGACAAAGGATTTACCAAAAAGAATTTCAAGCAATTTTACAAAACGCACAAATGAATAATCAAGATTGTTGAACAGAACCCAATTAGCGAAGGGATGTTTCTAACTCGGATGACCATCAAATCGACTATCAGCGCCATTTTGAGTTTCTAAATTTGAACGGTCCCCCTTGAACGCAGATTATCTGCTTGCTTCATCAATTGATCTGGTTATTGTGACCAGCCGTCACAGCGCGAACAACTTAATCAAATACTTATGTCACGCCGTGTCAGGAGTTGGAATAATAGGAGAATATGTTTGATAAGATATATGCATGTTTATGAAGGCAGGGTTGTGTGGCTGTCAATCCTCTCAGACTACCCCTGCGGGTAAACGGCGTGACAGTTAAGATTTGAGATTTTCACGGCCAAAAATCTTATAGTCATTTATTTTTGGGCATTACGCCGTACACATCTGCCCTGATGATGGACACTGCAATGCTATTCGAAACGTTGGCTAAAGTGGGAAGTAGCCCAACACGGCATAATACGCCAAAAATAAATCACTACAAGCCACGACAGCTGTTAGTTAGATAATCTAAGAAAGGGATTAATCTCTATGGGTATTGACGAAGATAACGTTCTATCCATATTTATAATAATATATATGTATAAAGTAACACATTTTAGCAATCTGTCATAGCAAATCGTGTACTAGAATTTACTATATGCTGGGTTAATCCGCATAATTAAAATTCTGTTCAATAGCCAAATGGGTGCGACTTAATGCTAGCAGTGGTACAGGCCAAGTTCGATACTTACAACAATTTACTCGCTTTTCAACAGAGGTTATACTTACATATAAGGTCTGTATTTGTTTTTTAATTATCCCGTGGTTTCCAATCTTCTCTACGTTGAAAAAATATACCGACTTGGAGCATATAGTTACCTCCATTCCCAAAAGTCTTCCAGGAGACGACTCCGTGAGGAAGAAGCATTGCTCCTCGTCAGACTGTCGAAGCCTAACTGCATTGACATGGTATCCTAAGCCGCCTTCGCATTGAGAAATATTTTATAAATGTTCATCCATAATTTCTTCCTCACTCTAAGGTTTTATCATATTGAATTTAATGTGTACATTTTCGTTTAGTGATCAGATTTTCCTTGGAAAAAGATTTTCATCTATTATTTAATCTCCGACCCGTTGAGTAGGAGTGAATAAATACTTACAGAATATGTAACCTGAGTAACCGTAATTTTATGAAGAACGAATTCTTTTGAGCGAATTCTAAGAAGTGCTGAATGAAAAATAGACTTGAATAGAATATAGATTTTTCCAGGAAGCTTAGAAATATTCATAAATAAAACTTATTTCATCATAAATTTCATCAAGTTTAAATCATATCAAGTTATTGTCAAACAGTTTATTTTTCAGTTTATTTTGAAAAAATGAAGACAATGTTGGTAGTTCTTATTCGAAGAATGATACAGTTAAAAAAAGTGACCGAGGGGGATAGGGTCCCATTAGCTCAGTTGGTAGATCGGTGTCCCGGAAAGACAAGGGTCCTGGGTTCGAGTCCTAGATGTGACCGTATCCTTTTCTGATTTTCTGTTTCAGTTTTTCATTTCGAAATCGCTAATATTGTCTTCAATAATTAAATATTACAATTTGAGGTTTTACTCAATAAAGTTATTCCGAAAAATAAATAAAAAAACGTTTATTTTTGCTACTTATAAGTTGTTACCTCTTCAATAGATGCAAAACTACTTGGTATCGTCATTTTAATTATATGAAAATTAAATCCACCACTTTTAAACATGTTGCCCATCTCGCGTAATATTAAAAAAAAAATTACGAAAAACATTCAATTTCTTAAATGTCAACAAAAAGTCAACCTAATAAAAAATGTTTAAATCTTTCTTCTTATTATTATAAGAGGCAACTTTTCCGTACTCGAAACCTCATTTTCCTAACTTTATGTACCTACTATCTACATTATGAAATATTATTTTTAATTTAAATAAAATTAATCACTTTCTATACACCACTACTGAATCAAAATAATCCACATGTTTCGAAACCAATGGTTTCTTCGTAAGGATGGACAATATGGGCATATATGTTTACAGGACTATTTAATCAAAATAATCCATAATATGTTTCGAAACCAATGGTTTCTTCGTAAGGATGGACAATATGGATATATATGTTTACATTTATGTCCATATTGTCCAGTCCATGTTTACATATTTAGATTAAATAGTGGTGGAAACAAAAAGATGATTTTTCTTCAGTGACTTTGCAAATATTGAAATTATATCATTATTTATTATTTAACTAGCGACCCGCCCCGGATTTGCACGGCTGCAATGCACTAATGCGGTATCATTAGAGTCCGAGCGACACATGTACAATCCAATCCATTATTTGCGCTTTGACATTGACAGTTTATAGTTGCAAAAAGTGACATTCATTTTTTGAATAACTTTTTTAGATTATGTGTTCTGTAAATATCATTTTTTTATCTTGAATCAGACTATACTGCCAGTAACTATCGAATGTCTTTATGTACAACGTTTACCGCTGTTCTTTATCTTGAATCAGACTATACTGCCAGTAACTATCGAATGTCTTTATGTACAACGTTTACCGCTGTTCTTTATCTTGAATCAGACTATACTGCCAGTAACTATCGAATGTCTTTATGTACAACGTTTACCGCTGTTCTTTATCTTGAATCAGACTATACTGCCAGTAACTATCGAATGTCTTTATGTACAACGTTTACCGCTGTTCTTTATCTTGAATCAGACTATACTGCCAGTAACTATCGAATGTCTTTATGTACAACGTTTACCGCTGTTCTTTATCTTGAATCAGACTATACTGCCAGTAACTATCGAATGTCTTTATGTACAACGTTTATCGCTGTTCTTTCATTAGACAACACAAACAGATTTTGCTTAGAAATTACTCGCGAAAGGGCTATATATAGTTGATCATGTGAAAAACACTCAAATCTAAACCTGCGACGTTTAATGTTTGAGCTCTGTGACTGTCAGTTATTGAAAAAGACATGTTAATTTAAATTAGATTCTTTTTTTTTTTATATATACAATAATATTATTATTGGGTTTATAAAAACAGTTTATTTTTAAACAAGTTCTGCTGTGTAATTATTATTACGCGTGACAGCTGTTTCGCCCTCTAAAGGCATTATCAAACTGTGGGTAGCCCACTTACAGACGATACATTTATATTATTTCTAGGTAGGTATTTTAATTTCAATTACTGATTTCTTAATTGATTTCTGTGTAAAAATGTTAGAAATTATTGATAGTTATTACCCTAGTAAAGTTTCCCCAATAAGTGTAATGTTTAAATTTGACTGAATGTCTTAATGTTAGTTATTCCCAAACGTAGACTCATAGGGTTATTTTAATAGTATAAAATAATAATTAATTATTTTAATAGTATAAAATAACCCTATGAGTTTGAAATCTTTTTATCTTTGGAACTCTTAAAAGAGGACATTTAAAACGCGTTGTTATATTGGCGTATATTGAGCATGAATTGTTTAGATTTAGGATGATCTCCCGTCAGAAGAGTGTGTAGTGGTCCAGGTGCAGGAAGAATTACCTTTCTCTTTTTACTTTTCCTTGTAATTAACAGATACTTTCAGATTCATTCTTCCATTTCAGAGCAGAACAAGGTTCACAGACAACAGACATTGTTACTACATTGATTAAAACTACAGGATCATTCTTGTATTCAATTGAAGAATCGTAATTCATAGCAGCATTAACATTATTTCAACACAAATTAGTATCTAACCCTCATGTACCGGTGGTTATTTCGTCTATTTCGATCGGTGAGTAATCGATTGTGTCTTTGTACGGAAGATTCTCTGGCTCTCTGGTATCTATGACTATCCCGATCAAGACTAGGGTGAGCCTCACGTTCAACAGACGATCCCTTCGTTAAGAAGTACTTTCTCTGCTATTTGACAGATGGATTCCACTTGCTTCTTCGTTTCTTTTTCATTAAGACGTACCAAACGCAAACTTTTTGCATTCCTTGTACTACGACCCATATTCAAATTACTACGTTTTCGAGACATAATTAAATACGAAACTATGATCAGGAAAATAAATGACAAATAACAAAAGAACTAATATTCAAAAAAAAAACAACAATAAAATAAGAATAACTTGTGTTTCTTCCTTGATAACCAAATAATATTGTCAATAAACAACCCAACACGGAGAACTCCGATATACTTCTTATTGCGACAAATAGTTTTGCGATTATTTTAAGATATTGATTTAAATTATATGTTGCGAAGGGAAATTTTAATATACATTAAATGCTCAACATAACTAACATATTTAATTGGAAAAGAATTAATATTTTTGTCAAAATAGCGTCATAAATAACACATAATATGTGTAAAGGATAAGAAATAATTACGGTGGGTTATCCTTAGGAGATAGACATATACTATCGCGGATTTTCTTGTAGGCCTTTTTAAGATAAACAATTCTGTATTACATTATTTTGTTGTATCTTCTAAGGTTTAGCCAGCGTTAACAAAGTAAGCGCCCAAAAATATATATTTTTTACTTGATTACGAAACGTCGATTTTTCTATACTTTTTATAAATATAATATGCATGTATTAAATTAATATGTAAGCATTAAATGAAATTTCCTAAAGATAGTGGAAACCGTATTAAAATCTGTTGCGTAGTTAACTAAAGTTCCCCTAAAGGGGAACTAAGCGCACAAACAGACAGACACGAAAAGCGACTTTATTTTGTACTATTTATTACATTGTATAAATTTTTAACTCACTCTTTAGGGGCTGTTTTTAGGGATACAATTATACATTGCTATACGCAAACAATGAATCAAAGAAATATTGTTTATTCTCGGGGAATTATTATCATTATTTTATTTATTGTAAAAACGAGATTGAAAAATTAAGTGAAATTTTTCAAATAAAAGTGATTTAATTTCTAAATTCCGTATTATCTGCAATTTTTGTGGTTTTTTCTAATTTTTTAATATTTCAAAATTAAATATTTTAATTTATAAACATTAATGTATGTTTCAAATACAAAAATCTGAACGGTAATTGTTTCTAGTTTCTAAAATGGTATATATACGAAAACATGTGCATGGATAGAATTGTACCTATTTTAGAGTTCGAAGAAATAACACTTTTCCAGCTTACTTTCTTCAAAAGAAAACTTATATTCTCAAGTATTGTGCCGAGTTTACCCGATACAGAACAAAATAAGTAGCGTGCTTCAATATTCAAGAAACAGGGGAGTTCATTTTTTGAAATTTCCGTATTACTGTGTGTTGTGTAGATAGTTTTAGTTGAAAAGTTTCAATATTTACCCTGTATGTATTTCAGTGTGTCGCCGTTGTAACAGATTCGCAAACTTTCCTACAGAAGTTGTCCCAACTTGCAACTACTCCGCGTGAGAACGAGAACATATAATTTCTATTGTGTTCTACGGTGCGTGAACCTGAACCTCCGAACAGAGATTTAAACTTCAAACTGCCGTACAAAGTCTTCTAACTTTACATTATAATTGTTTCAATTTAAATTAAACGCATTTTGCATAGTTCCTTCTTTTTGGACGAGATTTCCAACTGCTCCCAACCGTCCGGAGGCAGTGAGACTGTGGCATCCAGAATTGTGAGGCTGAGATATGGGGAAGATGAAGGTTGGGAAGTACTCGGTTATTGACAGCTGGTCACCAAACACGGCTTTAGCCATTTCAAGCACCGTTCTAATTCTAAATAGTGGTCTCTCACCAGGGGCGATACTGAGAGTATTTTCCACCCTGAAGCGCGCCGCTTCTTTACTATAAATAATTCTTAATTAATTGATTGTGAAATAACAAAAATAATTAAAATAAAAAAATAGTTGCGCCCTTCGTGAATTGAACCCGAAAGCGACCTCCGGGATTGTAGTCGAGAAGTGCCTTATTCCTCGACCACCGGTATAGTCAAATACCGTATAAGAGATCCAACTGCCTTCTCCAGTGGAACCAACACATATCGGCTTAATAGGGTAGGAAGCTACCTATATTGTTGGGGCTGAAAGTTGTGAAAAGGGGTAGGACACGTGCAAGAGAAAGTTCTTGACTGTTTGGATCAGATTACCAAATAGGTAGTTTTTTTTTTGAGTCGTTTTGAGTCTGAATATTTCTGATGAGTGTAGTAACTTTTATTGTTATCAACTTTAATCTGCAGGACTCTAGTTTAATTTAAAGTTTTTTCTGATATATATTCACTTATATTATTATTTAATTAGTTATATTTAAAAAATAAAAAAAGTTTTAAAAAAAACAGTTTATTTAAAACAGTTTATTTGTAAACAAGTTTTGCTTACGCAGGAGAGCTGTTTCAATGCATTATCAAACTGTAATGAAGACACTTATAGAAGATATTTTTGTACTTCCAAATAGATACTTTCTAATATATACTTAAATATTAACCACCAATATATAAATATTTATTACCAACATGTTCTGTTATTTATTTACTACGACAATTAATTAAATAAATAATTTCATCACATTTGGGAACCTGCTAGTCATTAGTTGTCATTCTTAATTTATTTAGCTCTAATCGGAAGTATGACAATAATGTTATGGTTAAGTGTTAGCGGAAAGCTTACTCGGTGATAATAATAATAATATTTGGATGATTTCTACAGCACCAAAATCAGCTCAACGGCGCTGTACAAATACATAAAACATTTCTACTATGATCTATGTTATTACTAACTATGTATAGAGATAATATACAATACAATACTTGTCGGGTAGGTATGATGATAATGATATTTCATCTGTGAAATTCTACTTCCGCCTGATATTATTTCTTCGCAAACTTTCCCTGCTAAAAGCTCCAATGTTTATTAATGAGACAGATATTAAACTGTGTATAATATCCGTATTAATATTACGTTCTTTGTGCGCATTTGTTTGTTTTAACGCCGTTCCGAAAACACTGCATTCATAGGAAGAAAACACATGTGTGGATTATTAAGACATATGTGTTGTGTGGCTTCAACTTCTCCTAATCTCCAAGAACATATGCTTCTAATCGATTTCGGAAATTCAGATATACCTATCTGATTTTTAAGCTTTAATACATTTAATGTATCTGTATGATAAAAAACACAGATTAGAGTGAAAACAACATTTGTCCATTAATTAATGAGGCGAATGGAAAATTCGATTTCCTCAAATAACTTTAAAATTATTAGAAAATATAATCAATTTCATGATTTCTCAGATTAAAAATATGTCGTGAATATCGCAAATGGCAAAAATGACAGCATGATTTATTTGAGTTACATACCTACTTGAATACTCAGGCAAGTAAGGTACTCAGGCAAAACTGATTTATTTATTTCCCGTGGTATTTTTTGTTTTTGTAGCAAAGTGATCAATAAATAATATGATATTAAAATTCCTGTCCGATATAAAGCCGTTAAATCGAAATTTCAAACGCTCATACCACAACACTTTACAGTTAAAAACCAAAGCACTTTTTATTGGTAATAATACTAACGATTTTAAACCAAAATTTGATCCAGAAAAGGATACGGTCGCGCCTAGGACTTGAACCTAGGACGTTTGCCTTACCTTGGCGCTACTCTGTCAAATACGTTTAAGGGACCCAATTTCCTTCGGTCATGTTTGACTGTAATTCTTCGAATAAGATTATACCAGCATTATCTTCATTTTTCTTGTGGTAAGTAGCGCAGTTGGTAGAGCAAGGTCCTGAGTTCAAGTCCCAGGTGAGACCGTATCTTTTTTCTGATTTTTCTGTTAAAAATATTCGTTTAAAAATTGCTTATATTTTATTCAATAAATAAACATAACATTTTTTATTTGTGTATCAATATTTTTTAATCCCGTCTGCGTTTTCACATCCTATTCACTTTACACATATTATATTGGATTTATGAATAACGTGTAGAAGTGTTGCACACCGTTTCGCGATTAATTTATAGTAATAATGTAGTTACATAAGATATCATATTCCTTTGCTCATGCATTCAAAACAGGGGGCAGGACGTCTTTAGTCCACACGACACAACGTCCGCACAACGCGCCAATCTTTGAAATAGCAAATAAGTTAATAAATATTTGAACATGATGGGAAGGCACGTACAAATTTTTTAACCATTTTTTTAGTTCGAATCTGCTCAGCACGGTGGGCGGGCTTCAGGTGGACGGAACCATTGAGTTAAGTACTGTTAATTTTTTCTTACCTAGTATACATATCTGGTATACTGTTTGGTAGTACCTTTTTATTCCGCGAGAGCGCCCGAACGTAGCGACTGTTGCGAGCTGTCAATTTCGAGTAACGTAAAGCGAAGTCTGCTGTTGAGAACTACTCTACTACTAGTATTAACCAGTTTATTTTATTTATTATTCTCAAGTTTTATTTGTAGAACTCCATTTTATTTAAAGATTTTTTATAACAATTTTAATATGTGATAAAAAAAAACAATTTACATATTATATTTAAAATGTTCATTTCATACTTATTATGAAAAATTAAAAAAAAATGTCATTGAACCCATATAATTCGAACTGAAGTATTAGTTAGCTACTGCAAAAATGCACACATGCTGTTGAACGCTGTATGTTCCAAAGTAGTTAAAACATTGTCTGTAAAACATTTAAAAAAACGTGCTTACTTCAAATAGCGATATTTATAGCAGGGAATGGTTTTACTGCAGTAATAATAATATTTCGTTTTCTCAGAGAGGGTCTTTGATCTCAATAACTGTTTCTCGGGGGCTGCGATACTCGTGTAGTTCTTTTGTAATATCTGCTTCCATGTCATTGCTCCTGTTAACCATGAGGTTAAAATCAAGTTTTGTACTTGTCCGATGTTCTGATTTATTTAAAACATTATTTTTTCAACAATTTTCTGTGTTGTTTTTCCCAAGGAACACACATCTACGTTGCCTTATATGGAATTTCTTGCTGCAGAATTTTTAAATTGTTTTAGGTACATTCCCTTTAGAGAAATGTGTATCTTAAAAGACATTGTTGCGTATTATTTGTTATTCTTTCCTATTTGCAACTTTGAAGAAATTTATTCAAATGTTAGTATTTTCTATTCCTAAACAGTTTTAATAATATCTGTACACAAGTGCCATATTTTCCAATAGGAAATCTATGCAAATCCAATATTATGCATACATTGTACATCTTTTAAGCCCGTGCCATGGAAACTGGGAATACGCCCTCTGGCATGGATATAGTATTTATAGAAAAGTCTGCATAAGAGGAGTGCGTTCACTTGTTCCTTTCAAATGTTCGCAGAATTCTCACTAAATACAAAGACTTGCGGAAATGAGCCTATAGACGATGTACGAAGTTATTTACAGTTTACTGCTTGCACGTGCAGGATGAAGGAATGTTTGCTTCTGCTTGTTTACAAACGAAGTTGCGCATTTTAGAAATTCGCTAATAGGTATTTATCAATAACATATTATGCATTAGCGATGGGAAAACTGAGTTATATCATATAGAAATAATCCTTTGTGTGACTCTGAGAAAATTGGATTCCTACAATTGAAATGTTATTAAATGCAATTAAACTCCAGAAGTCTTTCTGTTTCGATTATTTCGAGGTCGGTATCTGTAAATGAAAGACAAACCAAATGTTTTTAAGTGCTGAAAGGAATGGCTGTGCGGCTTTTTCCATACAAAACTTAAATTTGGATTTGAGGTCAAAATACCTAACCAATTATACATTGTTTTTAATTCAGAGTATGGAAAATTTGTAATGAGAGCACGTGCTACTTCATGTATTTGTGTTTTAAATTATGATATATATGGGACTTAAAAAAACACGGTCTTTTTGGCAACTATTGGTATTTTTTGTCTTGTCCTATCTGCTGTAATAATACAGTGAAATATAAAATAAAAAAATAAAACATCGAATAAGTTATTTTTTTGGATATTTTGTGAGGCTGAACCAAACACGGCCAAAGCCATTTTAAGCAAAGTTTCACCAGGGTTATACTGAGAGTATCTCCGCTCAATGATATTATAATTCAAATTTTGAAAAAAGTCACCAAACACGGCCAAAACCATTTTAAGCAAAGTTTCACCAGGGTTATACTGAGAGTATCTTCCGCTCAATGATATTATAATTCAAATTTTGAAAAAAGACAAATAAAATAATTTTCTGTTCAAATTTAACATTATGAGTAGGCTACATTTCGCTTCTCTGAATTATTCTTCACACAGACAGTTCCAATTTTGAAAATGACACCTTCATTCAAAGCAAATTTGAGTTCATCGAACGTAAATAATCTGTAATATCGATAAATTAAAACGAGTGGTTTCTTTTCGGTGAATGTACTTTTAACACTGTATTTGTGGAATTAATCTCTGCGTAGTAGTAGGAACTTACGATGAGAAGCGTCAGAGCAATTTTGATTTACTTTTTGTTTTAGAGCAAGATTTTTTTACTCCAGCAAATTGTTCCAAAAATATTTTTGGCACCTATACCTACGAAAAAGGTATCAAACTTAAAGATAAATGTGTAGATTTTAAGCGATGTAAAAAAATATTTTGAAAATAAAAATAAAATGTGTAAGCACACATTTTAGCAAATGCAGATGGAAGTACAGAATAACGGAGAATAAAGTTTATAATTTCGATTTGACGCCAAGAGTCGAAATTGATTTAAAGTCTGGTGAAAAGGAAAATTGATTAAGAAATACCTGCTCAGGATCCTGATAGCAAGTGAGTACATTACTGTACTTCCTGTTTCCCGCTGGTAGATCTGGTGGGAACCAACACACACAGAGTATTTAGTCTTTATAGCAGTGAGCCAATTATTTTAAATAGATTTGAAAATATCGCCGCGGCTGCTTCGGGCATGTGACGTATTAAGCGAGAAAGACTGACTATAGGAAATAGTAAGTCATAATTGATCAAATTCTTATTCGAATAATTGCATTGTTAATTTCACAAGCATATTAACTCCTAGTGTGCCATCTGATGCGAAATGATGTATTTGTAAATTGTACCGCCTGAATAGATAATGTCCTTATATATTTATAAAAATATTCTATAATCCATTTATTTTGAGTACCTAACTTCCTCACTTTTTAAACTTTTTTATATACTTTTGTATATTTTTATTAAATTTAAGGTTAGTAAAAAATAGGTTTTCCGCAAGGTTTTTGCGTATTATATTACGAGGTTATAATACTACTCTTCCATGGAAGCGTTTGCGTGTGGTTTAAATTGAAATATTTACTCTCGTTTATTTTTGTTTATTTATTTTAGTATTTACTCTTGTTCGTATTATTGTTAGGCATCAGCTTCAACACAATACGTGTACCAATCAGAGTAGATTATTTTGATAATAAAATTAAAATCTAAAATACACACCAAAAACAACAAGCTATTGAGAAATCAACAACATAAAAATTGTAATAAACACGAACGAGAGTTTTACTGAGAAAGGATTGGGAATTTTAATTTAATATGACGCAAGAAAAACACATCACCAAAATAATGGAGGACTTTCCGGAGACATGGTATGAATCAAACTTTTACAATATGAATTATACGAATATCCTCTCTCACTCCGCAGATAAAATTATGCTAAAAAATATCCTCCATCACTCAGTAGATAAATTTATGATAAGAATATCCACTCTCACTCAGTAGATAAACTTATAATAAGAATATCCCCTGTCACTCGGTAGATATACTTATGATACGAATATCCTCTCTCACTTAGTAGAGAAACTTGTGATAAGAGTATCCTTTCTAACTATGTAGATAAAATTATGATAAAAACATCCTCTCTCACTCAGTAGATAAACTTATGAGAAGAATATCCTCCTTCACTCAGTCTGTAAACTTATGATAAGAATATCCTCTTTCACTCAGTAGATAATATTATAGTACAAATATCCTCCATGACTGAGTAGATAAACTTATGATAAGAATATCCACTCTCAAAAATTACTTTTGTAGCAATTGTACACGGAGAAAACTTACTCGTGTAAAATATTATTGATTTATTAAGAATACTTTAAAATTATTCCTTAACGGATTTATTGATAGGTTTTCTGTTAAACTTTTAGTAAAAGAAGAATTTATTATCATGATGTCGGAGCACGTGTTCATAAAAATCATAATATGAGCACGTAATTTACTAAGAATGTACTAAAAGTTTATCAGGAAACGGAAAAAAGGAAATTTTAAATAAATCTCATTTTTCTCCATGTAGGTTGTTAGAATAGTTAAAAGTTGAACCAGAGTTACAAACAGACACACAACCGGATTTGTATTTGTAATGATAAAATTAAAGGTGTGAATATCACCACAACTTGACGACCTCCGTGGTCCAGGGTTAAGGCTCTCGACTACGAATCCGTTGGTCGCCTTAAATTAATATGAAGTTTTAATTTATGGCGATTTATTTAGTATTGCCCTGGTGAAAGAAAACCATTCAGGATTGAAATGTTGCCTCAAATGGCTTTAGCCGTGTTTGGCAACCCGATCTGAATAGCCAGGTACTTCTCCATTTTCATCTCCTTCCCCTACCCACTGTATTCAGCCTCACAACATACTCTAATTGGGATGCCATAGTCTCGCTGGCTCCAAAGGGTTTGTAGATGTTTGGGCGCTTGTGTGGTATCCACAAAACTTTTATATATTTTCAACTACTCTCAAAATGTGAAAAACGATATTTTTGTGATCATATTCAACGAGAATTATTTTTTGTCAGCAGATTGTCTGTTGTCTGTTTAGGATATTTTTTTCATTTTTTTTACAAAATGTGCAGTATGCCTTAATACAACCCAGATTATTATAATATGTGCAATCTGCCTTAGTAAAACCCCGCTTCTTATAATATGTTCAATATGCCTTAGTACAACCCAGCTTCTTATAATATGTGCAATATGCCTTGATACAACCCAGATTTTTATAATACGTGCAATATGCCTTAGTAAAACCTAGATTTTTATAACGTGTGCAATATTCCTTAGTACAACCCAGATTTTTATAATATGTGCAATACGCCTTAAAAAAACCCAGCTTTTATTTTATTTATTTATTTATTTATTAATCTTAAGTTAGCTCACATCTTCGTGTGTGCTAATAGTTTTATAAACATATAAACATGTACATTGTTTGGCAAACATAATCTTTCTTTAAATATTTCAATAAAGTCACAAAACAGAAACATTAATAATTGAGATAGACATATTTTACATATTTTATTGAAAAATATCTAATGATTTTACTTATTTTTACGGTTACATCGAAATTTCAAAGCTCCATAATTACGATGGAAATGAAATTCTCACTAAAGTAGTGCAAATTTCAATTGCCAGATAAATGTTTCCATGCTTGAAACAAAAAAGATTTTAACAACTGTGTGAAATGTTGGGCAATTTTTTTTTACCTGTAGTATTGTTAATCACATTCTTGGAAAAGCTTTACGTATGTGGCCTCTGAAGAACATTATTTGCAAGATAATCCATTTTCCCAGCTGCTACAGTACACAAAGTCTTCTCTAAATGCATTGCCGATGAAGATTTAAAAAAAAATCTCTATAAATAAAGTCCTAAAAAAAATATGCATCACGCTTTGATTCAACGGAACTTTTCAGAGAGGTGGCTCCTCGCTTACTATGGGAGTAGTCCATTGAATCCGTATCCAAGCTTTGTGTTCGGAAGCGCATTCCTAACTCCATCATAGACAGTCTCCGGTTTAAAAATCAATTACGACGAACGGAATACGACGAGCCGCAATCCGACAGTCCAATCAACAACACGTTCGTAGTTCCTAGTTTCTATAGCACGAGTGTGACTCGCACTTGTGTGGTGCATCACGTGCGGTGATATCATCTGCATTTAGATTATAAAATATGGGTATCAGATCCCGAATACTTAAATCCTAAAAAACAAACTCCTCACAATTTACCAATATTCCGCAATTCGAGAGCTCTATCAACAGCACGTTACTGGTTTGCATTTCCTACAGATCTTGTGAAATTCGCGCTCGTGTGGATGATTAAGATTATAAAAGATCTGAATATCTAAATTATAAAAACTAATATCCCGAAAGACGAAAACCATTACCCAAACCACCAATAGACCTCGTTGGATATCCGTAAAGACAAAAAATCTAAATCGTTTGCTTTAGAACTCCACTAGATATATGCATTTATCGCGTTACAACTGTTTTGCCTTGGCGATAGAATTTTTCATATATATTCTAAAATGCGATGTATCCAGACAGATTTCAGTAGTCTCGTTATAATAAGCATCAACACAGTCTCCAAGCGCCAAAACTTTGGCCAATCTCTGTGTTATTATACTCAACATACTAATAATGCAAATGAAGAAATGCACGACAATAGAAACAAAATAATAGTATATATTAACCGTCTACTTTGAGTCACAAAGGTGAAAAATCGACACTATCGCAAAAACAAGATGAACTTGTTATTTGAGTTTTATTACGTGGATTGCATAATTTATTAATATAAATTGTAAATAAATAAATGTGAGAGGTTTATTACCATTAAACTGATTGATCAGTTTGGTAGGATTTTTGTGAAATAAAATATGAACATTTCTCGAAGGTCCGTAACAATTATTTACAATTAATTAAAGAAAAACACAAAAAAAACTGTGAACTTTCGCGATCTTGTGGTGTCGGGGCTCTATTTATTTTGTTCCTTTCAGTACATTTCTCTTTCGTACTTAATGAATTCGTTAGCACCTCTCGTAATATAAGTAAGTCATACTCTTTTGCGTAAAAAAATGACTTTAATGAAGAAGGTTTTATAAAAAATACAATACTTTTCCTCCAAAATAGAAGGCATAAATTACGCGAAGAGAGGAAGGACATAATAAAGGAAATTTGTATCGCTGTGAAGCAGCGACGCCAGCGACCTTTCCATTTTAAAACATTCTAATAAAAGAAAACCCAGAGAGTTTTGAGTATAGCGAGTATAAGTGGCGTACCAAGAGTATGGCGAGTATAGGTGGCGTATCAAGTAGGGCGAGTGTGAGTGGCGTATCAAAAGTATGGCGAGTATAAGTGACGTATCAAATAGGGCGGGTACAAGTCGTGTATCAAGAGTATGGCGAGTATAAGTGGCGTATCAAGAGTATACCGCCGCCCCGGGAATCATTTATTAGATAACCAACACCAACACCATAGGCCACCTCGAGTGGTTTTACACCCAGCTGGGCTTTTACATGGATTGTAAGAACAGAATATACCTAGTAAGCTATCGAAATTTATACACACAGTTTTTAATGCATGAAATAGCGTTATACCGATTAACTAAATATGAAACTAAACATAAAATAAAATAAAAACTAGAAACAATACTCAGTAACATAATACTAGTATTAGTACTTAGCAGTATGTTCTGTCTTGCGTTTTACAAACTGCGTTGCGGGCCGCATCGGGAGAGGCCGGTTAAGAGAAGCTCTTTGACCTCTCCAGGGGTGGATTCATACGTTCATCACTCCTGTACACAGTGACCCCCAGATTCCTACCCACCTCTCAGCTCTTTTCCTTTCCAAAACTTCCTCTCCTTCTTTTCTTTAAAAACCCAAAAGATGACATACACCCTCGTGGTTTTTTTTCTCAATATTACATGTATATTTTTTTTTTTTAAATTGACACAATACTTCACTACAGTACTGCCGTTTCTTCTTCCTAAATGACGACACTAAGTAGGTATTGCATTGTTTTGTGTGAAACATTTTGAAGAAGATGAAAATAACAAACGTTAATCAAATTACAAGTTTCAATCATTTAAAATGAATCATTGAGCGCAATGTTTTAAATAAGTAATTAATGGATTGATTCTAATTATGGTGTCTTAGTGGAACAAAGAATGCCAAACAACCGTCACGCTTAAAAATCACAAGCCAAACAAATCCAAAACGAAATTGATTTGTAAATAAGTATTTTCCAATTTATGTAAATAAATGCTTTTGCCTGTTTTATATAAATACGGCACAAGAGAACCTTAAGGCCTCGCCAATCCAGCAAGTTGTGAGGCAGAAGAGAATATGGAGGGGATTAGTAGAGGAAGGTGGAGAAATCACCTAGGATTTCAGATCACGGTAAAATGCATTTTATTCATCCTAACGTATCGATTTTGAATGGGTCTTTCACCGGGGCGATACTGACGGAATTCTAAAATTTGATGGACAACGGGGCCGGTCATTTTTCGTTGCGCCGCTGACGGGTCGTGGAAAAAATGAACCTTCAGAAGGGCATAATTTAGAATAAAATATGACCGAGTCTTTTTTCATATTTGTCAGTATTCCGCGAGTCACACAGGCCCGGTCAGAGTCAAATAACACGGGCCTGCCGTAAGAATTGTTGCTTTTTTGGACGAATCACGAGAAAGCCCTAAATAAACCATATTATACGAGGATTTTTTTCTCTCCTTTATCGCCCGACCTCTCCTCTCTCACGCGGGAAAAAATCCCCATTGGAAGCTCCGGCAAAGTGGCCATTTGTATGAACATTTTACGAAAGCTGTAAAACGGTGATGTTATAAACGCAGGTTTATTCTGTAGTTTGTAGGAATGCCTCCTACGGATAACAAAGAGAGCCTGTCCTCACTGGGAGATATGGACACCATTAGCTACCAACTCCCTTTTTTATCATACTGCCTCCCCCGAGCCCGTTTTCATGCTTCACTTTTAATTTGAAAATACACACATTTCATAAATCCTGACTCAAAAGTATTAGGTTGGACTTGTTTTATAATTTTTAAACTAACCGAAATCTACGGACATTTGTGACCCAGTAAACAAACAGCGTTATTACAGTTACTTTTTCTATATCGAACCTGATAATTTCAATCTTATATGATATGGAGGCATGCCTCTGGCATATTGATGGTGATATTTCTTAAAGATACTGTCAGAAAGTCCGAGAATTTGTGTATATTTCCGTTTTTCAATAAAATCCAACTTAGTGGGATTTTTTTGAACGTATCCGAAAACTAGAAATTATTTTTGAATTGTAATGAAAATTACTTAAAAAAATTTAGAAACAAATACATTTTATAAATTACTGCCACCTTACTTATCAACCGTTTCACGTAAAAATAATTAGTAAAAGTTTTTTTTCTTAAATTGCGGTTGGAACCTTTTGTACCATGTTGGCGTATATTTTAATTATTCTGTGGTTAATTTGTATATTTGAATATGAAGAGTAAGGAAGACACAACGAATTCTAAGATACCATAAATTCCATTCAATGAACGCATTAAACTGGAAAAAAATAGTAGAAAGCTGAATTTTTGCAGAATAATAGTACTTACTGTACAGAGTTTTTTTACAAAAGTCGCCCCTCCTCCCTACATGCTTCACCCTGTGTCCCACAAACATTGAAATTTTAGGGTTTTACTAAAACCATTATATCTCCTTAACTAAAACAACTAACTAACTATGCAGGATTAAGCAGAGAGGACGTCAGACCGCCAAACAAATCGCTCTTGGCACACACTTCTTTACTCATTTAAATTCATGCATCGTCTCATACATACTCTTTTATTATTCTGACTCTTGACATGGCCTATAGTGCTTATCTCCTTATTCCACGAAATGCGCGTAACTTTTACCGCTTAGCCGGAATTTGCAATTGTTATAACATTTTAAACCGTTAAAATTTGGAAAGTGAAGCCAGAACAAAGACTTGTTCATCAATGCAACCGGAGATTGGCCCCTAAAGTGTCAAGTGGTGTCATTAGTTCAGGATTTACGGGACCTCTTCAGCCGAAGATATCTACCTATAAAACGGTTCCATGATAACTCAACAGAGTGACAATTCAACACACCTTTAAAAAGTGATATAAAGTCATTAGTCATTAGAAACGATGAAAAAAAACATTTAAACCTAACCTAACCTAACCTAACCTAACCTAAGCTAACCTAACCTATTTAACTCTGTTAATAAAGTTTTTGTTTCATCACTTTCCATGACTTCATATAACTTTTTAAAGGTGTGATGAATTATCATTTTGATGATTTATCCGGTCACCTCCACCAACAGTGCCAGCACGAGGTTCGTCATCCGTCCAGGTATGTGTCTGCTGCTTATGAAACGCTGACATAATATCCGCACAAAGATAACAGACCTTGGCAGCACCGCTGTGACGTTCGGCGAATCCATCATATCGTCTCTATTAATAATATATATATATATTTTTTTTATTATATAAGTACATTTTTGTTTATTTGTTACAATAAATGATCAATATTTCAAGACCCCTCTTCCATAGAAGCATTAGCTTGTGGCTGGAGTGGAGGAGTGTACATTGTTTTATTACAGTATGTAAGTAATTAAAAATAAAATGATTTTAAACTTATTTGAAGAATGGAATGTTACTTAAGGAAACTAATTGAGATGAGTTATTCTTAAGATTAATTCAATTGGAAACATTTTTATTTTTTGTAAGTTTGTCTTTAAAATATTTTTTCACAGTGTTTATTATTTGGATGTTATCATTAATGTTTCTATTTTCTTCAGGTAGTCGATTGAAAAAAATTCTCGCCCGGTAAGTGTAATAATTTTGTGCAAAGGAAGTGTTAATAATAATAACAATACTATTTGGATGATCTATATATCATTTGGTGACCGGATAAATCATCAAAATGATAATTCATTACACCTTTAAAAAGTTATATAAAGTCATGAAAAGTGATGAAACAATAACTTTACTAACTGGGTTAAGTAAGTTAGGTTAGGTTAGGTTGAATTTTTTTTTTCATCGTTTCTAATGACTTTATATCACTTTTTAAAGGTGTGTTGAATTGTCACTGTGTTGCGTTATCAAGAAACCGTTGGTGGACGCGGTGTACTATCTCGCTGCAGCAGCTGGTTCAGTTTCTTCACCACCTAGGATTCTTGCTGCAGAGTCTCCATCTTCTATCTTCGTGTCACCTGTTACTGTTTTTAATTTTAGTTAACTTAACTTCACTTTTTTTCTTATATGTTTATTTATATGTTTTGTAATAACTGCATCAACTGTAAAGCGCCCCTTAGGTGATATCTCACAAAAGCGGCGCCATAAAAAATTTCCAATAAATAAATTAATTAATGGCCTGACTCAAGTATCTTATTCACTTGATCATGCCATGTCTTCCTCGGGCGTCGCCGACTTCTGCTACCATTCACAATTGCGTCGTCTACTTTCCTAATACTCGTAATAATAATCTGTAATAAGTTTTAAAACAATGTATAACATTGCTTACCTATATTCTTCACACTTATCTAAATCCGTCTTAATCCACACGCAGCACGGCGCGGGGCGCAGGCAACATCAAACAAATATATAAAGTTTTATTTTACATTGATTTTAGGTAATTTTATAAGAGGTTCATTTCTGGAAATAGTTTTTGGATATATGTTTCAGTTTAAGAGATATAATGACTTTAGTAAAACCTTCAATTTGAATGTTTGGGGGGAGCACAGGGGAGGAAGCAAGCAGAAAAGGACTAAGGACTTTAGTGAAAATACTCCCTGCAGTAAGTACTATCAACCTGCAAAAATTCAGCTTTCCCTTAATTTGTTCCAACTAGATTATCTGGGCTAATATGAACTGTTCCGAAAAGCGAAAAAATTTATTATACGGGTAATAGCTGTGTGTTCCCAATACCAATTAAATAGCCTGAGGAGTTTAATCATTTTTTCCTCAATATGATGTGTATCTATGTTAAAAACCCAAACGCTTTCCATAATTGGAACTGAGAACAATGTCAACTACTCCAACCAGGGTGACATAACAGCAGTACCTGTTGGAACCGACTTGTAAATAGCCCCGGGCTATGCCGGTTCGATCTAAACTTTCGGACGATTGGAACACGGGAGAACATAACTTAAAGGGGAAAGTTACATCAGGCAGTACCTTCATATTATTATGAACATACATTATCGGTGGGTTCTTTCTTAACAAATGTTACGGACTCTTTTTGAGTTGTGTGGTTTTCATTTTGGCAAGTGTTATTATCAAATAATAAGCTGGTATTTTTTTTATCTAAAATCCATGTTTATCATGGAATAAAGAAAAACACAAGAAACAGTGATCCAATCGGGCCTTAAATTTCCAATATAAAAATGTGTTTCATGATTATCCCGAAATTCATGGGGATTTACGATGTATGACAATGAAAGTTATACAGAGCGCCTGCTAAATGGGCTCGAACTAAAAGACACATCAGTGACGACATTTGCTTTCTTTCAAATATGTATGGAAGATACTTTTACTAGTTTTCTTCTTATTATTCTATGATGTTTCAGAATAATTATTTCAATTTTTTTTTGAACGTAACAACTTTATTATTAATACTTGGTTAAGCACCATAATATAATTTCTTTGTTTCGGTTAGTTTATAATTTCCTAATATTTAAATAAGCACCTCAAAGAATATGTCCCTATGTATTTATAATGTGCACTAACGTAGTAAGTACTTACACGAATGCATGACAAATGGATTTAGTCTTTGCTTCAAAAATAGAACTACTTGTCATCGTGTTCAAGCAATAATTAGTCGCCTGAAATATCAATACAAATTGAAAATATCTCCCGAGTAAAAATAAATGCCGCCGTTGGTAATTGAAACCGCACCTTCTGATGTCCGGTCAGGTGCTCTAGATCACTGAGCTTCGTCGGCTTATTTCCAACACGCCAAATAATTCAATATGTACTAGTATATCAATCAACAATTCATTGCTTATTATATTTTTTCACCTGTAAATAACCAACTTTATTTTTGTTGGAAAGGTTTTACTGTGCTAAATTTCCCACTAGATGGCGTCGAGACATATAATACTTTATAATTTGTATTGATGTTTAGTTTTTAGTAAGCACTGTACAGTTTTTTTTTTTTTAACATTATTTCTGGCTTTCACCCTTCAAGGGTGTTCTTGGCCATCATTTAAAATTATTGAGAAATGAAAGGTGAATTTAAATATTAATTTTATTTAAATGGGCAAATTTCAAAATTATAATAAAAATTGGAGTCGAGTTCAGACTTAGAAGAGATGAGATTTTGAATGGAGGGGAGGCAATATTAGATAAGGCTTGATAGAAGAGAGGATATTTGTTTAGAGAGGGACAACCAAAAAATATGTGATCTAAAGTTCCCACTTCTAGACCACAGAATGTACAATCTGGGGAGTCAACAACGTGAATTTTAAAAAGATGGGAAGGAACGGAACAATGTCCGATCCTCATTCGAATGAGTGAAGAAATTTCTTTTTTTGAAAAATGAGGGAATTGCTGAAACCACGGTTTAGATGGAATAGTTCTTTGTATTGAGGCATAGCAGGCTCCCTTGGATTGACTAGCAATGTGCCAATACTCTGCCCAAACATTGCGGGATCTATCTTTGATGATGGAAAAAATGTCAGATAGGGGAATGTGGTTTACGAGGGTAACAACAGGGTTGGACGCTCCTTGTTTTGCCAAGGCATCCGCAATATCATTACCCATGATACCAACATGTCCAGGAATCCAAATCAGAGTTACAGTTTTACCAGAGCTTTGAATGGAGGCTATCATCTCTCGAATAAGGCATACAAAGTGATCATCAGGATGAAGAAGAGGACTGGATTTAAGTTTTTGGAGGGAACTGAGAGAGTCAGAGAGAACGAGGGAATGTTCGAAATTATTTTTGATTATATATTTGAGAGATTCTATTATTGCAATGCACTCGGCTGAAAATATTGAAAATTGATTTGAAATTGAATGAAATATTCTGTCATTAGAATTATTGTGGTAAACGTTAATACCTATACCACAGTTAGGAGAGTCGGGAGATTTGGATCCATCAGTAAATAAAAGAGAAAAGTTGGGCCATTTAGATGAAATAATGTCATTGAAAATATTATTGACAGTTCGGGCCGGGAGATTGGAATGACTTTTAAGGATTCCGATCCCTTCAAATATTGTTGGGGATAGGGTGACGTGACTATATTTTAATTTGTATAAGGGAAGTAGATCGTTTTGGATGATGTAAAGCTCTGAGAGAGACTTAAAATTTTTACAGATGTCAGGAAGAGGTTTAGTTGAAGCTCTGATTGTAGATGAATGGGTTGAGTCAATGAACAACGAGACGCTGGGAATAACCTGATGACATTTAGAATTTAAACATTTAAGAACAAATTTGTCAGCAAATAGTTGACGCCTTAAATAAAGAGGAGGATCAGAACATTCTACTTGAAGGGAATTGATGGGTGACGATTGCATCGCTCCAGTTATAATTCGCAAAGATTTAGATTGAATTTTGTCTAATTTATCAAGTACATTTTTTGAGGCAGTACTAAAAAGTGGGCAGGCATAATCGAGATGGCTTCGAATAAGTGCGTTGTAAAGCAACTTAATGCAAGTAGGGTGAGCTCCCCACCAAACGCCAGATAAGGATCTGATGATATTTAAATTTTTTTCGCATTTAGTAACTAAATTATTAATATGGGAAGACCATTTAAGTTTCCTATCAAATGTTACTCCCAAAAATTTTACTTCAGAAGCGTTGGGGATTGGAGAATTTTTAAATAAAATTTGAACGGGGGGATTTTTATGGCGGTTTGAGAAGGTGACACACTGAGTCTTTTGGATTGAAAGTTCAAAACCATTTAAGGTGAGCCATGTGCAAAGGGCATTCATGGCTTCGTTAAGATATTTGACGGCGAGAGGGATGATTTTGGATGATAAGAAGAAAGCTATGTCATCTGCGAACTCAATAACTTTTACTTGTGGGGGAATAGTGACATGCATATCATATGTGTATATATTATACAGTAAGGGGGACAATACATCGCCTTGTGGTAAACCCTTCCAAATAGACCTACTTTGAGGAGAAATATCTGGAAGTTCAATGAAAATTTTTCTATCTAGAAATAGATTAATAATAGATTGGACAAACATGGGGGGAAGGCCAAGGCCTAGAAGTTTTTTTTTCAGGATTGGGATGGAAACATTGTCAAAGGCGCCTTCTATATCTATAAAGACGGCAAGACAAACTTCCTGTTTAGAAATTGATAAATTAATATCAGTGCTGATGATGGCAAGGTTATCTTGAGTGGATTTTTTTTTCCTAAATCCAAATTGAGATGGAGAGAGAAGCTGTTTACTCTCGACAAAAAATTCTAATCGGTTTTTAATTAGTTTTTCATAAAGTTTACTGAGGGTGGATGAAAGAGCGATCGGCCTGTAGCTGCATCCAGAATTTGGTGATTTGTTTGTTTTTAAAATAGGGATGATTATTTGACAACTCCAGTCATCAGGCATTATACCAGTCTGGAAGATTTTGTTTAAGATGCTTAAGAAGTGGTTTAGAACATTATCATTACTATTTTTGATTATGCTGTAAGGTATACCATCTCTGCCTGGAGATGAGTCCTTGACTATTGATAAACAATTTTTTAGCTCAATTAAGGTGAATGGAGAGTCTAGCCAATGATTAGACATAGGAGTATTATAGATAGGCGTTATTTCATCTAAGTTAGGTACAGAAGGGGGGGCAATTTTGTCCAAGAATTCATCTATCCATTTAGAATGAGGCGCTCGAGGAGATGGTGAACTGAAGGAGGATCGAAATCTTCGGATCATAGACCAAACTTCCGAAATTGGAGTGTTCGGAGATACTGAACTGCAGAAGTTGTACCACCCAGATCTTTTTTTTGACCTCAATACCCTTTTGGCATTGGATTCAGCGTTTTTGTATATAAGATAGTTCTCCATAGTCATATTGTAACGATAGGAAAGAGATTTAGCTTTCCGAATTCTTACTACTTTGGAACATTCCTCATCCCACCAGGGAGTTGGAGGGAGTTTTTTTAAAAGAGATTTAGTTTTAGGGGGAGGATTTGATTTATTTATTGCAGTTATGAGCATTGATTTGAAGTTATTATAGTCATCTTTGACAGAAAATATATTGGTGTCGGGTAAATTTAGTAGGAACTTGTCCATATGAGAGTTAAATTCATCCCATTTGGTGTGTTTCGTTTTAATCTTTGTCGAAATATGAGATTTGTCCGATTGGAAAGAAGTTTGATAAGTAATGGTGATCGGGAAATGATCACTGGAGCAAGGGTCGGGGGACACCACCCAAGAGGAGAGAGAACCCAGACTAGTAGAACATATCGAGAGATCCACTGCACTGGGGTTTGTGCTGGGGCGAGAGATCCTAGTAGGAGATCCGTCATTCAAAAGGAAAAGGTTGGATTGATCTAGGAAATCCATCACACTTCGACCATCTCGGTCGGAGAAAGCAGAACCCCAGACGGGGGAATGGGCATTAAAATCGCCTAATATAAAGAAAGGAGGGCTTAGTTGACTTACAATTTGCAACCAAATTTGTTTATTGAAGTGGGCTGTTGGGGGAAGATAGACTGAAATAAAGGATGTGTCCTTTATTTTAGCTGCAACCATTTGGAAGTCAGCATTGGGGGGTTTGATATTATTTATTGGGGAAAATGATATGGATTTCTTAATAAAAAGGGCAGCACCGCCGCCCGAACCTTCCGGGCGGTCGTCGCGGAGACAGGAATACCCTCCCACATTAAAGTGGGTGGATGGAGTAAACCAAGTCTCCGAGATAGCAGCCAAAGAAATAAAGTTGGAATTTAATAGGTTAAGGAGATCAGATTTGTTAGAAATAGCACTTCGGCTATTCCACTGAAGTATTTTGAAATCTTGAAGAGTCATTTTGAATAAATGATTTTAATGTGGAAATAATAGTAGCAGCGTTGGACGGTAGATTAGTTTGAGAAGAAATAAGGTCAATTAGAAGCATAATGAGAGTTTGGATAAATGAAGAATTGTCTTGGGAGAGTTTTTCAGAAAGTTTTAGAGAGTTCATTGAGGACGGATTATAATTATTTGCACACCCATTTGTGGCATTTGAAAGAGGTGAACCATTGGGATTTAAGAGCAGTGAGTTGTGTTGTTGCTGATCGTATCCAGGAGCCGGTTTAGAGATATCGTTTTTGTATGTGAATTTAGTTGAACGAGAAGAAGTTGTTGTAGAAGAGGGAAGAGGGTTGGATGAGGAGTTGCTGGATAAAGCCTCAGCAAATGATTTTTTGACAGGCGGGAATAGTTTAGAAGCCTGCAGAAAAGACAAGTTCTGGGAGGCCATAGAAATTTTTATATTTTTTTGGCGAGATTGTTCTGGGCAAGAAGTGTTGATAGCTGTATGTGAGCCTGAGCAGTTAAAACATTTGGGTGAGGAGGAAGAAGGACATTGGTCAGCTGCGTGGTTTTCTCCACATTTAAAACATCTGGGTTGAGATCTGCATGCAGCTTTGGTATGACCAAAACGGCAGCAATTGAAACATTGAGTGGTGGGATAAGTATACATTTCAACTGGTAATGAGTTGAAGAATAAATATATATGGGAGGGAAGAGATTGACCTTCAAAGGTGATAACTACAGATTGGGAGGGCTTCCAGGAAATTATACCCTCAGAGGAGTCCTTGTAATTTAGCCTCCTGGCTTTTATGGGATTGCCAATGTGTTGGGGGGTTGAAAGTGAAGACAGAATTTCTTCGATGGACAGATCGGTCGAGATACCTCTGACCAGGCCCATGCGAGTGACATTGAAAGTAGGGATATATGCCTTGAACTTTGAATTAGATGAAATGAAGATATTTTTGATGAAACTGTTGGCAGCTGACCCTGAGAGGAATTCGAAGGAGATTCGGAAGCGACCCTCGGCTTTTACACCTCCAGGCTTGATTGAAAGGTTCTTGCTATTTGATAGGAATTTGCCAAATTCAAGAGGGTGGATGGTTTTTCCTTGCTCAGTTTTTTGGGCGTATACTATGAATGGGCCACGGGAATGAGGAGAATAAAAGTTTGTTGGAGGAAGTTGAGAAAGTGCTGGTGGGGATTGTGAAGTCGAAGGAGAGTCAAGTTTTATTGGGGAAGAAGGAGTAAATTTCCTTTTTTTGGTAGAAGTCAAAATGACAGAATCACTGTCAGAAATTTCTCCATTTTCCCCGTCTGGGGGGTCTGGAGAGGGATCTGGGGGCTTTGTAGGGGGTCCAGGAGGGAAATCTTCCTCCATTATTCACAACAGTAAACAACTACAATAATAGTATGGAAAATGACAGAAGTAAAAAAAAGGTTATAAATATCTGGAAATCAGCAGCGAAAAGTGACTCCTGGAAGATCAGGAGGGAGAAGAAACCTCAAGGCACAACACACTACACTTTTTTTTTGCCAGAAAACAAAAAAGAATGGTAAAAAATTAATTTTAGATAGAGCAAAACAAAACAACTGATGACAGCCAAATGTCCACTGTACAGTTATTAAATACAAATATTCTCGGAGTAGTGGATCGCTAATATCTGACGCAAATTCAATTACATAAATAATAATTCCTCCGCGACCCGAGAAGGATTTTTGTGTATTCTATCTTTTTTCCTTTCGGGCTTTGTCATGGCAGCCTCCCTGTTCCTAGATTAATGTTATAAAAGTATGAAAAAACCATCAGCTCTTTTGAAATAAAAAGAATTAGATTGTCACAGTGTCCGCCGGATCCTGGACCGCCTAGCGCAGTCTACATATAAATAAATAAGTTTCATCTCGTGGTCGTATCTCCGCACAGAATATGGACGTTCATTAGTCCAGAGATGCGGCGCGGGATGTTGTTGTTTTACAGTGCCATTTGCCACGCATGGCGGGTGGATATAATTGTGGGGAGGCACAAGCCCTTTCCAACTCGGGGTTGGGGTGGGTCGCACTTGTCACGTGACCCCCCCCCCCACGTGATTCACCCCACGTGTAAATGGACGGCGGTTCTCAAGGCTTATTGCCTCGACCCCGGGCGATTTCAGAAACCAGAGATTGTAGGAAGGTACTTACGTAATTAAATGTTTAAAAAAAATTTCATACTGGCTTCAGAGCTAACGTGTTTTTTTTGTGAATTTCGATGCGAACTTCCACTATTTCTAAGAAAACACCCAATAGGCCAAGAAAGTAGAGTCTAAGTTCCAATCAGTTTGTAGGTCTCCAATTTTATTAGAAATTAAACAGTGTAATGAAACTTATAAGAACGTACAAAACCTTAAAATACATTTTTTTAATTCAGTTAAAAATATAAGAACAAGAAAACTTATCGAACAGAGACTTTTAGTAAGATTTATCTTCATTTAACTCGATTATTACTCGATTACTCGATTATCGGATAACTCGATTTCAAGGTATCATAAAATGAACTGGAAAAATTTCCCCCTTCCTACTTTATCTATTAATGATCTCTAAATTATTCGAATAAGGGAGATATAAGAAATGTCAATCTCTGTCCGAAGTAATGCAATTCATATTATTCGAAAAAAATTCTGATCCGTTAAAGGTAAACAGAAGGGATGAATAATTTCAGTAACATCTCTCCCCCTCGAACAATGAAATGAATTTTTTTCTACTTAATTATTCAAAATAGCAATTATTCTCCTTGCAAGCGGACGAATATAATTGGTTCCGGGAAGAATTCCACGTTAGAATTATTCTAAAATAATGTTATTAATGGGCAGGAGAAAGCGTATATGATATACCAGAGGAAACTTGAAGAAAATAAGAAGAAATCGGATGGAATCAGCTGAAAACCGATGGAAATTAATGAAACATGAATTCTAATGAAACATGATGAAAAGAAATGAAACCTAATGAAAATATAGGAACACGTTCCTTTCTTTATTCACATTGTATCATTCACGCTCTTCTAGCACTCTCTTTTTACCCGCTCAATGCTTCATTCACGCTCTTCTAGCACCCCCTCTTTACCCGCTCTTTGCGTTATTCACATTGTATCATTCACGCTCTTCTAGCACTCTCTCTTTACCCGCTCAATGCTTCATTCACGCTCTTTTAGCACCCCCTCTTTACCCGCTCTTTGCGTTATTTACATTGTATCATTCACGCTCTTCTAGCACCCCCTCTTTACCCGCTCTTTGCGTTATTCACACTGTATCATTCACGCTCTGCTAGCACCCCTTATTTACCAGCCCCTTGCTTCATTCACTTTTTTTTTTATTTGGTACAATATTTTTTTTTAATTTTAAGATTTCCAGTAATGTAGGCCTCACTGGGTGGCTTGCCCGTGCTGAGGCCTTCATTTTATAATATGAAAATATAATCTACATAATACATTAAAAGAGAAAATAATACATTTAAAATTAAAAATACATAATAATATATTTAAAATTATGAAATAATACATTGAAAATAATCTTGTTTGTTTGTGAGTGATGTGTGTTTTTATTGGTTTTGTGTGTTACGTGTAGGTTTTATTTTTATTTTATGCTATTACATTTTGTTAATATTTTCTTTTTTGTTCTTTAATCCATTTTTTAATTTTGTGTGTGAATTTATTTTTACTTTCCTCAATTTTAATTTCAAGTTTGACACTGTTGAAAGCTTTTATAGCATGGTATTGGTAGTGTCTATGTCCAAAGCTTGAATTTACTGTCGGAGTTTTTATGTTTTCTTTGTACGCTTGTCTAACTGGTCTGTTAGTATTATTTTGGGTATGTTGAAATTTATTTCTTTTGTCAAAAATGCAGTACATTGTATCATTCACGCTCTTCTAGTACCCCCTCTTTACCCACTCCTTGCTTCATTCACATGTTATCATTCACACTTTTCTAGCACCCCCTTTTTACCCGACCCAAGAATTTATGTTATTTAATAGTGACATCATATTTATGTCTTCAGCGACTGGAATATTAATATATAAATATATAAATAATAATATAATTTATATCCGTATTCGAAGAGTAAGACTCTAGACTAGCAATCCAGAGGTCGCAGGTTCAAAACCTGGCGAGCGCAAGTAAATTTTATACGAGTAATTTATGTTATTTCACTATATATTCATTAAAAAACAAAAGTGTATTTGCATCAGGTTTCAGAGTAGAAGATGTTCTCAATATCACCCCGGTGTGAGACCACCAATTCAAGCGTTGCTTGAAATGGCTTTAGCCGTGTTTTTCTACCAGATCTGAATAGCCAAATACTTCTTCACCTTCCACTTCCTCATCTCCTTACTCAGGGCCGACCCTGAGCCGAACGGCGCCTTTGAGGCTTTTACCTCAAGGGTGCTGTATTAGATGTTATGTGTTGTCTGCGCCGACTGCTCTAATAGCGCTTGCAGAGGGCCGGCCCTGTTCTTACACTCCCCGCTACCTTAAGCCTCACAACATACCAAAGTGAGGATGCTATGGTCCAACTGGCTCCACATGGCTTGGAGCAATCGGGACTCGTGCGGTATTAAAAAATTATTAAAAAAACCTTCGTTTCAATCTAAAACAAAGCATGGTATACAATTAACACACACACTACGAGTATTTCAGTTTCATCACTAAAATAAGACAACTTATACATAATATGTCCTTGGCTATGCTTAATTTCATCGCCACGTTTTTCATTTTGGATTAAACAGAAACAAAATATGACACTAATCCCAAATGACACGCTTTTGACGAAAATGTAGTAAAATTTTCGCTGTCCACCGTAACTTTTAGCGCGTAAATTGCAAAGCCCAAATGACACTACATAAAAGCTAATCTGTTTTTTTTTATTAAAAAGGGTATATGAGATTTTTTGGAATTAATTTTTCCTAATAAATTTATTTATAAACTGGACATTTACCTAAAGTACGAAGAAGCGAATTTTAAGGGTAGAATAGAAGAATTAAATGAAATAGACATTGATGCTAACAACGATCGGTTTTTTTAAATAATTTCAATTTAAGAAGTATGGATACGGCCAAATAATTATAAACAATAATTAGTCGCCTGAAATATCAATACAAATTGAAAATATTTTCCGAGTAAAAATAAATGCCGCCAACGGAAATTGAACCCGTGCCTTTTGATGCCCGGTCAGGTGCTATGAAACCACTGAAACCTGAGCTATGTCGGCTTATTTCCAACCCGCCAAATAATTAAATATGTACTAGTACCTCAATCAATAATTACTGCTTATTATATTTTTTCCGCCTGTAAACAACCAACTTTATTTTTCTACGAAAGGCTTTGTTAGTGCTAAATTTCTCGCTAGATGGCGTCGAGACATATTATATCTTCATTTGTGGGTGAAATATTTTTGACTTGTCAAATATAATTATTTTTTTAATGATAAACTAATGTTTATAAGACAAGGTTTTATGCATGTTATCCTTTATGCTATGCATAAAACCTTGTCTTATAAAGATTAGTTTATCATTAAAAAAATAATGGTTACCGCCACCCAAGAACCATTTATCGGAAACCAAGTGGTTTTGTACGTTTGTGTGACATAGCAGGGATGACTGTGTTCATGGATTTTAGTTTGTCTAGGTCTTGGCGGTGGATGTGTTTTTACTGTGTGGCAAGTCGGATCGCGAGAGACTGGTTGAGGGAGACCTTTTGACTTCTCCAGCCGGACTCTTTCTCGACCAATCGCCTTACACCGCAATGGGAGGAATGGATTCCGTCACTCCTGTGACACATTAACCCCCACATTCCCACCCCTTATACCTTTTGTCATCCCAAAAAATTCCCTACAAAGACCCTCCACACAGCATCCCAAAGATAAAATAGGCCCTGAGGGATGTTTCCTCGGGGCCTCTTCTGTGGAGCTAATGTAAAACAGCAAATTGAAAAATGATGTAAATTATCCTCGTTTAGCCAACACATGACATTAACACATTTGCGTGAATGAATTTTTTAAAATATCAAATGTTCATTTTGGAAGAAATATTTATATTGAGTAATAAAATAATAAGCCATTAATTATGGATTATTATTTTGTTAACCCAAAATTATTTGTTATGGGTTAATAACAAACAATTATTTTTGTTATTTATTTCTTATAAATAACAAAGATAATAACCAATAAAATAATAAATATTAAAAAAATTAATTATTTTTAACACATTCTAAAATAATAAAAAATATTTTAGAATGTGTTAAAAAGTATTAACACATTCTAACATTTTTTTACTATCACAATAATTTATAATACTTGGAGCAGGTGGATGAATTTGTGTATTTAGGAAGCATGTTTACGAGAGATGGGAAGGCTGACAGAGATATTGAAAGAAGAGTAAATGCAGGTAACTCCATTAATGGAGGACTGAACGCAGTTGGCGCTAATAAAAAATTGTCCAAAGAAGCGAAGTTAGCAGTCCACAATGGAGTGCTTGTACCTACCCTGATGTATGGAAGTGAAGCATGGAACTGGCAAAGAAAGGATGAAAGTAGATTGAATGCTGTTGAAATGAGATCCCTGAGGCGTATGTGTGGTAAAACCATGTATGATCGTGTGAGGAATGTGGATATCCGCAAAGAGTGCAAGGCTGATGTAAGCGTAATGAGTAAGATCAAGAAAGGGACGCTTAGACGGTTTGGGCATGTAGAGCGAATGAGCGAAGAAAGGAGTGTAAGGAGAATATACGATGCAAATGTGAATGGTAGCAGAAGTCGGGGACGCCCGAGGAAGACATGGCACGACCAAGTGAATCAGATACTTGAGTCGGGCCATGTCAAGAGTCAGAACAATAGAAGAGTATATATGAGACGATGTATGAATGTGAATGAGGCAAGGAGTGTGTGCCAAGACCGAGTTGTTTGGCGGTCCGTCCTCTCTGCCTACCCCTGCGGGGAAACGGCGTGATGGTTAGTTAGTTAGTTAGTTAGTTAAAATATTTGCCCTCCACTGGCGCATATAATTTGCAATGATTGTATCTAATGTGAAAAATTGGTTCAAAGTGCTCCTAAATTCTTAAGTCAACTTCACGAAATTATTTTATTGTTTTTATTGATGAAATTGGACAAATTGATTAGAATGTGGAATCCTGTGTTCACGTCGATTTTACTAGATTTTTCCATAACAAAGGGTAAAAAAAATGCAGTCGCTTCTGCGGTCGCAGCGATTTTATTAACTCCGGACATTATTTTCATGAGTAAAATAATGACTTGAATTCTCAGTGAACGAGTTTTGCCGGGTTGGTGTGAAAGAAAATAACCTTGAACAAATAAAATTTAAAAAAATATTTTAATAAAGACGTTGTACCGTTCAGATAAAATACTAAAATAATTTCAAATATCCCCATTACCCATATAATATACCCATTAATTTTCACAAGTACGTTGTGTTCGCATCAAAGATATTAGAAGAACGAGATTATGCTATGTTGGCCGCCGGACCGTAGGCGGAGTACTACCTAATTAGGGTACTTTGAATACTATCGGGACGTGTACGCACAGAAATCTGTTGTATGTATTAGTGCGGATACCTTAGCGTAAGCGAAGGTGTGCAGTAGTATTGGTGAACAAAACCGGCGACACTGGGCAAAACAATTCCACACAGTATAAACTGCTCATAGCACATCTCGTTCTTCTAATATCTTTGGTTCGCATTCACACAATTCAGCCATCTAACTGTACTGCTTCCTCCTACAAGATCATTGTGGTAGTGACAGATTATAGAGTTATTTGACAGCTTTAAGTTGTATATAGGGTCGCCCCTCCACGGTGGGTATCAAGGTACGGGGAGATACAGAGAGGAGGGAGATTTGAGAGCTTACAAGAGCTTACGAGCAGGCCGTCCTACAAAATCGTTCCTGATAATAAGAGATTTTAGTGTAAATAAAAGCCACGCGATTTAAAAAATATATATTTACATATATATATATGTGAAACAGCACAAGAGTCCCAACTACTCCCAATCGTCTGGAGCCAGTGATACCATGGCATATCCAATTGTGGTATGTTGTGAAGTTGAAGCCAGTAGGGAAGGGAAGTAGAGGAAAGTGGTAAAGTACCTGACTATTCGGATCTGGTCACCAAACACGGCCAAAGCCATTTCAAGCAATGTTTCTGAATGGTTGTCTTAGGCCAGGGCGATACTGAGAGTATCTTGGACTCTGGAACGTGCCGCAAATATTCTAGATATTATGTATTATTTTAAATGAGCAATTTGTGACATACCAGACATTTAATTAATCAAATAAAATTTACTTGCGCACGTTGGGATTTGAACCCACGACCTCCAGTTTGCTAGTCGAGAGGCATATCCCTCGACTACGGAGGCTGCCAGTGCCATCGATTTGTTGTGAAGAAGAATTTTTTTATTATCAAGAACCATTAACAATACTTGTTATAAAGAAACCTTTATGATATTTGGCTATAGTCATATTGTCAAAATATGAGTATCAATTTTTCGAGATGTTAATAGCCGGATACTTGCCCACTCCTTTCAACCTCTCTACACACCCCCAATGGGGAATGCCATAGTTCCACTGGCTCCGGAAAGCTGAGAGGAGTCGAGATTGTTGTGCGATATTCATTTTTTTTAAATTAAGAACTTTAAAAAATTAAATCTCAAATTTTTTTGAGCAATTTGTAGCTATAAAGGACAAAGGTATATAATGAATTTCTTCACAGTTGACTTGGTATAAATCCTCAGAATTGTTTGCGTTGGGTTTTTACAGAACTTTTTTAATAGGCGCGTCCATCCAATGCTGCACAATCCAAAACTTTGAATGGTATCTATTAATAAAATGAATAATACATAATCAAAGCTTATTGCATTTTGTTTGCATATTCCTCGGTATCATAACACGAACAACTCCGCCATTAAATGAGTACTTAGAAGGGGGAGTATTGCTATCAAACCAACGCGAACGGCCGACACCGCTGCGCTGCGCCTTGAGCAAGCTTTCCGCAAACAGGCAGAAACTTTCATAACGCTTCTACAGGATGGTTCCGTATCGTCGTGAAAGGTTTTTATATAGAAAGCTGCGTGAATGATTCCCTCTGCAGTAATGCAAACAAATAACAACTAATTTTGGCAAGATTTAATTCGCCGAAAACTTTTGATAGGTTAGATAAGTGGGTAATAATATACGAAAAAACACTTATATAAAGTAGTGTTCATTTATTAAAAATCTGATGAAATTATTCGTTTTCCTGCTTAAAAACAGGACTGAAGGCCTTAAATAAATGAATTGACAGAGTTCCTAGCAAAGTATCAGTTAAAAGCTAATGTTTTATGAGGACGGCGGAACACGTGTTTATACAAATACTTATATTGATATTGACATACTGATATTGTAGAATTCAATCATAATATTCATTAGAAAAATGACACGTGTTCTCGATATGTTCTGAATGAGTAATATTTACCAGTAAAATGGCCTGCTATCACTTTTTTTAACGGGATTATTTTCGCCGCGTATTATGTTATGGATAAAATGTTTCATTTTGTACCCGAGATAGTTCGAGCTACGTAACGTAGATGGCTCTGGTGCTAATATCTCATAAAGTATGTAGAGTCACCCAAGAGATGTCTCTAGTATATAGGTGCGCCCCTCCACTTCAGAAGCGAGGTGAGGCTACAGTAAGATTTCGACCAACAGAGGTATTTTGAGATCAAAACAGAACGGACATTAGTCTCATGACTGTTTTACACACTCGTTCCTGATTATGAGTTTTGATTCTAAATAAAGTGACAAGTTTTGTTGTGAAAAGTGAGTATTCATTTCGAGAGACGTTCACAAGAGTAGCTACTTACAAAATGGTTTAATTAAAGGTGTTGACTGGTCTGCGGCACTTCTATTTCATGATGGGAATAAACAAATTATTTTGACATGCATTCGATTGCCACAAACTCTTGATCCCCAAATTGTTGCTATGAGTTAGGTGGTAGGTACTAATATTAACTTATGAGTTTAATGTTTCATAAGGTACCTACTTACAAAATGGTTTAATTTAAGGTACTGAGTACTGTATCACTTTCTATCTGGTAATGGAATGCTTTTCGTGTATGGGAATGATGTGAAGCTTAAGGAATTGGGCATTTATTAATAATTAATTTGTGCTCCTCATTTTTTTAACGCTGAAAGCAAATAATAATTGCGCTAATGCAAAATTAAATATGGAGATTCTTTATTAGGTGCAAATCAACAATTTCGATAAATGAAGTAGATAACATGAAAATGTTGATTGTAGGATGTAATATAGTTTTTTTTAAATTTCTTTTGGCCATCCTGTACGAAGCGTAACGTTTCATACGCTATCGCATCCGACTCAATGTCTAATTAGGAATACAACTAGAGCTATTGAAATTACACCCGCAGCCCAGGATGCGAGGATTGGCGTATGCAGCTAACCCAAGCCAACCCAACACAACTGTCTAAAGCCCCAACAGGCCGTACAAACATACTCCCACCTTATTACTTGTCCCAACCCAGCCAACTTTTACAATGGGGGCCTTATGTAAACTATCTCACCGTGCTAAATTATCATGAAAGACTTCAGTCTGTTGTTAATTAATGTTTGATTCAACTTTTTGTTATTGATGCCAAAGAATTTATCTTGATTTTTCGTTCGTAGGCAGGGTTCAGGAACAAAATATACTAGTGGTTCATTTATTTATTGTTATTAAGTTTAATTTGTAGAACTCCATTTTAATTTTTATTTTTTATAAATTCAATAATATTGTTATTGTGTTTATAAAAACAGTTTATTTTTAAACAAGTTCTGCTGTGTAATTATTATTACGCGTGACAGCTGTTTCGCCCTCTGAAGGCATTATCAAACAGTCACAGTTGCACAGTCACTGTCACAGATTGATAATGCCTTCAGAGGGCGAAACAGCTGTCACGCGTAATAATAATTATACAGCAGAACTTGTTTAAAAATAAACTGTTTTTATAAACCCAATAACAATATTATTGAATTTATAAGAATAATAAAAAAAAATTAAAAATAAAAAAAAAATAAAAAATAAAAAAAATAAAAAAATACTAGTGGTTCTCAGTACAGTAGACCACACGTCCAAATAAGTAAGTTTCTAAATTTCTATTATAGTAATAATAATAATATTTGTATGAATTGTATAGCGCCGTTTTTTGTGCAAAAACACATCAAGGGCGCTGCAGAAATATATGCAACATTTCTACAATTATCTGTCTTATTACTAAATATAGACTAGTCAAACTATTATCAAATTATAACAGATTGTATCCACCGGTTCGTCGATCACCAATACAACGCATTTGATTGATGAACGTGATGCTAGAATGTACATATGTTATTATTTTTAATTATTTTATACAGGCAGATAATAAACAGTACCGTACTTAACTGATAGTTCACTTGGGATTAACACTGTTTGTTGTTTTGTGTTTGTTGTCAAATATTGGACATAATTGGTAGGTTTAATGAGCGTGTTTAGGAAAAGAAACTAAATTTTATGCTGGGCGGTTCCATAGTACAAGGTTTTGATCAGAATTCATTCTCCTAAATGTGATCTATACCTCGGCATAAGACATATTTTCGAATAATATAAATCCAATAAGAAAAGTGTGATAAGGATGTATTATTATAGGCAATACAAGAATGCTACTCTCAGCCAGTTATATTTAATCTAAGGGTATAAGAGCTGAAAAAGTTTTTAGTTTAGACCTTATTTAATACATCAAATCCGAAATTACTTCTGAAATCAAAAGATTATAAATATTTTTATAATTTACTTCTGGCCAGCAGGTACCATAACATTGATTATTCCGATTCGACAATTCGTAGTAGGAACAACGCTCATGCAAACTCTGGCGGGATAAAAAATTCTATTACGGCCACCGTCTTGAACCGGAAACTGAACGTAACTAAATAATTTACAGACAGACGAAATGTTAAAATGTCGAGTTTAAACAGGAATTAAGTAAATTGGTATCCACATAACCATCATGCAACATATAGAACCGTTTACAAATTTATTTATTTACTGAAGCCCTTTTTCGGAGCTTTTACATGAGAATATTAAGAAATATACGTTATTTATTGTACATAACTGAATTGCTTCATTAACAACATTTTATATTTGTTTAAAGATAAATTGAAGATGTCCACTGACTTGGAATAATTCTTTCCCTCTATTAATATTCTGAGCAAAGAGTCATACATATGGTAGTTAGTCCCAGAATTTCTACACTGAAATAAATCCTGACTTCTAGTATTACGTTGTGTAATCCGAAAGCTTATCAATTCAAGCAATACCGGACTACCAACTAAATCATTTCGAACTTTATATAGAAATACCAAGTCAGTGAAAATTCTTCTGTCTGACAATTTGAGCATATTCATATAATCATATTAGTGTTTTAGTTCAACATAATTGCTGGAATACCTATTTTAAAATTTATAAAACATAACAATTTATTTTGTATTTTTTCAAAAGCTTGTACATGTATATTATAATGTGGGTTCCAGACAGGAGCATTGTACTCAAGTTGACTTCTTACATAGGCCAAATATAACAATTTAATACACTTTATATTGTTAAAATTTCTGGTTAGCCTAGTTATGAATCCCAACATTTTTAAGCCCTTATTAGAGATATCTTGTATGTGGTTAACAAATGAAAGATTGAAAAGTGATGCCTAAGTCTTTGATTTGTTTTAATGTCTCCAGAGCATTGTTATCAATGCTGTAATCGTAAATCACTGGATATTGGAGAAAAAATCTAACTTATTGACATTTTGAAATATTTAAGTAAAGTATTTTTTCATTACACCAAATTAATAATTTGTCGATATTGTCTTGAAAAATGATGCAATGGTTAATATTTTGAATAGTTCTGTAAATTTTGAGGTCATCAGCAAAAAGTAAGATAGATACATAATGAAATATTTTTGTAAGATCATTTATAAACAAGATCAATAAATGCATTTGATATTCTTATCTCTGCAGGCGGCCAAATGAGGAACTAAAGACCTCGTGTTTTCTGTTATGCTAGTCTCACACGAGCGCTATACTCTCACGCGGTATTGGGCTTATATATCAAAATAGTATCAACTGGGTTTCTTCAAAGTCTTTTGTTTTTGTTTTTACATGTGAAAAATTAGTATTACTAAATTATGAAAAATCTCTTCAAATTATTGTTTTTTCTGTTAAAAATCGGATTACAGGCCTTAGTGAATGAATTAACAGGATTCCTGATAAAATTTTAGTAAATCACGAAGTCGAAGCACATACTCATGAAAATACGAATACTTTCGCATTTCGTCATGATATGCACGTACAGAGCCCTTAAATCCTGTTTTTAACTAAAATAGTAATAATTTGAAGAGATTCTTAATAAATCAGAATATTCTCATTCTTCTCTGTGGTGTAGACCTATTAACAGTAATGTCAATTTAGTGAAAAATCGAACGCTGTTATTTTCTACTTTCGTCAACATTTGTATAAAAAGTAAAGGTATAAGAACTCAAACGTTATTACTCACCACGCCCCTATCTATCACACGAAGATGATTATCCAGACATTGCGAAATTTATTATTATTAATCGTACCAATATTCCATACAAATAGTAAACAATTAAATAATAATAAGGTGTTTAACTCAGGTAACTCCATTATTTGAGGACTAAACGCAAATGGCGCTAAAAAATTGTCTAAAGAAGCGAAGCTAGCAGTCCAAAATAGAGTTCTATTACCTACCCTTACCTATGTATGGAAGTGATGCACGGAACTGGCAAAGAAAGGATGAAAGTAGACTGAATGCTGTCGAAATGAGATCCCTGAGGCGCATATGCGGTAAAACCATGTACGATCGTGTGAGAAATATGGAGTTCCGCAAAGAGTGCAAGGCTGATGTAAGCGTAATGAGTAAGATCAAAAAAGGGACGCTTAGATGGTTTGGGCATGTAGAGCGAATGAGCGAAGAAAGGAGTGTAAGGAGAATATACGATGCAAATGTGAATGGTAGCAGAAGTCGGGGACGTCCAAGTAAGACGTGGCACGACCAAGTGAATCAGATACTTGAGTCGGGCCATGTCAAGAATCAGAATAATAGAAGAGAATGTATAAGACGTGCCGCGTACATGAGTGTGTGCCAAGACCGAGTTGTTTGGCGGTCCGTCCTCTCTGCCTACCTCTGCGGGGAAACGGCATGATGGTTAGTTAGTTAGTTACTTAGCCCTCTTTTTCTGCAACACATATCGTCTTTGGCATTACAAATTTAATCTCAATCGTCAGCTAAATAAAATCCATCATGGAACATAATAATATATTTTCAGAGATTATCATAGATGCCAAATGCTTTTATTTTAAATTAATAACACTCTAGAAATCGGAGTATATCAATGCATGTTATGACTAGCTTAATCAGTGATTAAACCATGTTGAGGGTAAAGCTGATATATTGTGTAAAATTATAACTTCGTTAGATCCCTGAGTGTAGATCCTCATTTCATGAATCTGTTTTCCACCTTCACTGCGCAAATTGCCAGGAATCTAAAGTTTTCAGATTTATTCAAGCCTTAATAATATTTAAACATTACGAACAAATGAGTTTTACAGTGTCGCCAGACTCTTTCAAGAATCATTAGGATTTCTTTTTTTGAATATCTTCTTTCGCACGCAAAATATGTCTTCATTCGAAGATTTTTTTTTCGACAGCATTAAACTCCACCCCGCCGGGAGAACCATTGGCAGGTTGATCCTATAGGCTGGAAGATAATAATCTATGTTAACGCTGCCTTAGGTAGTCATCGGGAACGTTGGAAACATAAATATAGATGAATTCTCCGTACAGTCTCGCAGTAGTCAAAAAAGTGAGTATCAGCATACCCACTCTCCCATGAGTTGTAGGGAGTAGAATTCTAGCTTGCCCAGAAGAAATTTTGTAGGATTTAGCAAAGAAATACAGCATGGGTACTGACAGCGTCTACTGTTTGACCTCTCCAACCGAATTCTCTCGACCCATCGCCTTGCACCACAGTAGGAGGGACACACTGACCCCCCCCCCAGATTTCTACCCACCCATCATACCCTTTTCCTTCCCAGAACTCTCTCCCCTTCCTTTCTTTAAAAAGACTCCTCACACAACATCCTCAAATGTGTGGAATTAAAATGATAGAACTAAATGATAATGAAAATATTCAATCTGTTAGCTTCACCCGCCATAACTCAGGGGCATCCCTTGCATGGTGGTTGAAATAACATTCAAAATGTATCATCCAATGTAAATTTACTTTGATATAAAAAAAATAAAATTATGAAATATGTATTTAATCACAGACATAGGAATTAATAGACGAGAAGATAAAGGCGAGGGGTAAAATCAACTGTTGAAGAACGAAGGGAGTGAAGATGACTGTGATTCGTCAATAAATCAATCTGACAGTAAATAGGCATCTCGCATTATAATATCACCATTTACTTCTTAAAAGTAAAATCTGCTTTGAATGAATAGACATTTTTACATGGGAGCGCAAATTACTCGCCACGTTATGAACAAATTTGCGAAGTCCAAATTCGGCAAAGTAAGGCAGCTTCTATATTCAGAGTCATAGTTAGTTCAGAGTATTTAGTTAAGACACTTTTATAAATGTTCATAATTTACTTCCCAGCAACCAACCAGCTTTGTGTTTCGCGTCCAGACGTTTCTCGATGTGATAGTAACAACTGATTCATATTATACGATGTGAATATGCTTAAAATAAAATAAAATAATGCTTATATATGGAATGTAATACGACAATTGGGTTTATTCTCTTTTTTCGCATCTATTTTTACCAGTTTTCATAGTACAAGTAAACATTTTGCCGTGTTATTTCGTAAAATGAACCGATGATGCCTGGACCATAGTTCGCACAAGAATGATGACGTCACGTTTTCAAATATCACTTGAGGCCGTACGCGAGCCCAGCCGGCTCAATGGAACCGGTATGGGGAGTGGGGATAATACGCTTTTAATCACTTAGGGCAGGTCTACTAATATTCATATGCCTATGTATTTAATGTTTTTTATTTAAAAAAATGAAAGACAAATATTTCTTGGTTACGAATGACCTGACAATCTTTGGAAATCTCACACTTCCACCAAATAAGCGGAAAATGTTGCCTGTGTTGTGATGTAGGACTTTGAATACACTACGCCTGGGTATGACTACTCAGTCACCGGCCGCTCTATTATGTACCGGAAATACGTTTGAAGATCGAGTGTGAACCCAATCTTCACACGTTATGATGATGGTGATGACTGATTACAGATGGTGATGACCCAAATTGACAGGACCTTAAACATTCCTAGTCCGAAAGGTTGTAAGGGGTTAGAGGATAATTTAAAATTACAACCTCTATTTTCGTCATCATAATTTGCCCCATAAACAATATAATAGCTACACGTTATAGACGTATTCACCCACTAAAGAGTTAAGGGTTTATGAATGTTATCGAATAACCTAGTGATTTATATTCCAGATATGGGGGCCTTGTGGGGGGGGTTATTTGCTTTGGGGTAATTAGGAGAAGCGTTTGGAGGTCGCAGGGCAGGAAGATAAAGCGAGTATGATTAAAGGTGATTACTTCGAGGAGAAATATTCATTAAAGGTAAGTTGTTTAAAGGTCATCTAAGGGTAAAAGAGTGCGCAAAAAATTACCAGTTAATTTTTAATGTCTGGAACAGATTATTTAAAAATAAAACCCGTTTGAAAGATCTGCAAAAGCCAGTTAAAAGTGTATGCACTACTTACTACTTTATTACTTATCAACACTTTGTATAATTGTATGACCTAAGGTTTCACTTAACATCGTTAGGGGATTACATAAAAGGGTACGTTCTTTGCAGCATTATAATGACCCATTCTGTATAAATGTGTCATTTTACTTTCGTTATACATTTTACATTCGTTAGAAAACAAATAAATTGTTTATGTAATTTCTAAGTAAACAACTATTTAAACGTTAATGCAAGTCCAAAGCAATTTAGACTGTGCATATGTTGGCAAATTTAATTTAATATGGAAAATGTACCACTTACTTTTGAATTGCAGTTTAGTACGTATAACCTAAACTAACACTTAGACTTTATTACTAGTGACTTACGACTAAGAATAATAAATAATAATAACTCACAACAAATACTTAGCTAATGTAACTATCTACGAAGACTTATAACTAGTCACTCACATATAAGACTATCACTTAAACCTAAGATTTATAGCTAGTAACTTAGAACTAAGACCTATAACTAGTGACTTAAAAATATACATATAGATCGAGTGGTAATCAACCCATAATATTGCTATATGACGTAAAACTTTAAGTTAAAAATAAAGGCCTACAACTTCATAACATAAGTATTTACATTTACAAATAGATATTATTTTGTTTACTGCTGTCAATGATAAAATATAAAGTATAAAAAGTTCAAACGTAAAAAAGCCACCATTACAATCCAATCTATTCTCGACTAATTCTAATTATCGTATCTTCAAAAAGATCGTATAAAAATCAACACAGGTCAAAATTTACAAACTCCCGGTAAATTACTTTATCTTTATTTATTCACCATACAGAAGCTTTATATGTGCTTGCTCAGAGCTCAATCTTTAGGTGTGAATAGCTCCATAATAATAATTTAATTCGTATAGGAATGTTGATCTCCTTACCGGCTTACCGTATGCCTCATATTATTATCATAACCTATTGAATATTCCAGTGATTTCCAAGCTGTAAATTTAGAGAGGAGTATTAGGTTGATTTTTTTTAAGCCTTGAGCAATTTTTTTTTATTTAAGTACGTAATAGATGTGGAAAGTTAGAAAGTAGAAGCTTACCTATTTCTAACAACCTACACAAAGACACATTACGTACCTGAACTCTTTAGCCAAACCATGAACTGTTCAAGAAACCACATCACAGAACAGATGTTATAGCACAGTAAAACATTTTTTTCAGATAAAAATAATTATACTCTGATCATTATATTTATAAGAATTTTTCCAAATTCTTTCATGTCACTAAATTCAAATGTGACTATGTGATCGTAAAACACGTACTCTAAATAGGTACCAAGATTAACCGGCGTTATAATTTTTAGTGATGTCATTTGTGTATTATACAGGATGTCCGAGGGTAAAGTGCGCTAACTTCGAGAGGTAAACATAGTAAAATATGTTTGGAAGTCACTATAGTATACCACAACAAACTAAAATCATAGTATGAATCATATTATATTATCGTCAATAATCATCATAAAATAGCTCCAACCAACCACTCCCTATAATTAAATACCTATATTATACGGTAGATAATTATTTGAACGGTGTTAACGAAATATTTATTTTGTTTGGTAACTAGTATTTATAAAGATTTAAGACCAGAGGCGGTTCTAGGGGTCCGGAAGTGGAAGGTCATTTGAAAAAATATTTGTGACTAATCTTTATTTAATTTGCATAATATTTTATACGAACTGTTGTCGTTGTAAAAAAATTGGGGTTCACTGTCCCATTGACCTAATGAAACAGCCGCCCCTATTCAAGACCATTTTTTTCTCATTGGCTGTTTTTCATCAACAGGTTTTATTCAATTTACTAGTCGTAATACTAAGATGCTTCTTGATTTCCCTGTAATGAAATTGAATAATACTTATATTATATAATTAGTTAGTACCTAGTTACCCTTTTAACGAAAATACGGCCGATATGCACTGGGAGCCTACCCGATAAAAATAAAATGGAATGATTTTAAATGGATTGATGGATTTTGGAGCTACCATTTATTTAATTCACATATTTTACTGTACTATTAAAAATAATTAACGGAAATTTGTTTTAAATTAATTTCCAATTATGACGGAGGGGAGACATCACCTTTTCCAGATGTTGCATTTGTATATTGATATGTTATTTTTATTGAATAATCAAATAATTTTGTTGTGTGATGTATATATCAGAAAGACGAGTGAAAAATATATAAAAATTATTCATAATTTAAAAGAAAAATTTCTGACAAATTTGTGGAAAAATGTGCACAGGCAAAAATTTCCATTAAAAAATCCATTTAATTTTTATATTGTGCGTTCTTAAGTTTCTTATAAAGAAAACATAAAAGTATGAGCGATGATGATAAAATTCCTATCACTTGTTATGTATCCATTCTGCACTGAAGCCAAACATCATGCGGTAAGCGTTTTCATACTGAGCGCGCAGCTTTTCCCACCGAGAAAAAAATAATTATGTTAAAAAGTGATAGCTTGCCATTTTCCTGATAAAATATTTGTCATTCAGAATATATCGATAACACGAGTTCTTTTCATAATAAATGTGATGACAGAAATCGAAAATATCAGTATTTGTATGAACCCGTGTTCCGCCGTCTTCATAAAACATTCGCTTTTAACTGATACTTTGTATCGAATTCTGTTATGTCAAATCAATCGTTAAAAGGTCTGCAGTCCAGTTTTTAACAGGAAAACGAATAGTTTGACCAGATTTTTAATAAATTAACTATTTCAGTATTGCATGCTGCTCCTCTTAAGTTGGCCCAAAGCTTGCACGTATGTACGGAATAACATCCTTTTTTAAAAGTGGGCTGCAAAGTCAAAACCTTCTACTGAGCAACTTAGAATGTTCAGTTTTACGCTTTACTTTACCTGTCGATGTCATCGACGTCCATCAACTTATTATCTGTGATACTTTGATGGATTCTTTGCTCCAAATGCGTTTTTTCTTCTACTTTTAGAGAAATAAGTAAATAAAATTGTGTTGTGTTCGCACAAACAGTTCTCCAACTCGTCGTGGAAGGAGTTTATAATAATTGGTTCTTTTAGAATAATCAGGGATTTCTTATTACTCCGCGTAATATAATTGTGACTCGATAGTCGACCTAACTAGAAGCTGGCTAATTTGAATTTGCGACAGTGAGATTCTCTGAGAGCCTTTACACTGGCCCTGGCGACTACTGGCCACTGGCTCCATCTTGCGAACTTCCACGCCAGCTCTATGCACTGCCATATGTGCGTGCATCTATGAAGCTCTTACTTCCTAACAAATTGTAATAAGTATATATTTGTGTTTCCCTGTCTTTATTTATACAATCACCGTACGAGAACATATATCAAAGCAAATAAAACAACCATCTTATCCTGACTTTCGCCAAAAACTTAACCACATAAAAGACTAAAATCTTCTCGTACAGTCACAGCATATAATATAGTCCTTAGCGCCGGAAAGTCGGCAGTCTGCGCCTGGCGCTGACTTGAGAGGCACCGCGTTTTAATCTTGATTGATATCTTAATTGGCTTGTGATTGATTGCCTTTCTTATTAGAGTGTTAAAATTAGGTTTTGTTTGTACTGGCTCGACGAGTCCTGATTCCCGATAGCGCTAACGACTTTCTTCCCGAAATAAAAGCGATTAAATACGGCTTTAAGCTTTTAATACATCCGCTTTATATTAATATCGCTGTTAAATCAAATTGATGGAAAACGATCTGGTTTCAAAAATGTTCATGCTACTTTTTTAATGAGGTAAATATAATGTATTATGGCGTATTTATGATCTATTAGATAGTAGGTTATAACATAGCTTACATTCAAATTCAGTAGAAATTATGTCCCTTTGCGTATGTGTGATAAAATGATCGATGGCGTAAAAATATGGAGGTACTTGTTTAGTCACACATAATAATACTTCTGTATCTATTTTCACTGATTCGTTTCCAGTTCTTTTTCTCACTGCCATACACCATAGTTGGTATCATGATTTGCATTTACTATTATTGTTTCTTTCATTTATCATTCGTGTACAACTGTTCAATAGTAGCTATTGTATTTTGTTAATTTGATTGTCGCGTTCTTATTCCGTGTATCCTAATAAATCGAAATGTATCAATAAAAGATTTATTACAGTTTTATTGTTTTTACTAGTAGGAACAAACTTACAAGACCCGTTAGGTACATAAATGATACATGGATTGTTGCTATTCTTCTCGCAAGATCATCTTCATCAGCATCCTTTAACGCCTACATCAAGTATTTATAAATTGCCGTTTCTTCTCTATGCTAGCAAGTTAACACATTTTCTCAAGTATGGTTAATAATCCGCTGTAGAAATAGTTATTTATTCTTCAAATATGGCAAATAATTTGTTCCCATTCGTATGTATTGCATACTGGGCACAAAGGATTTTAACCAGAGATTCCTGAGCATTGCGGTGCTGCTGGAACAAGGTGGAGTGCCTAAGCGGTAGCAGTAGTGACGTGTACGATTTTGTGTAATATTTTAATTGAAAACAATATCTTCGACAGCAAAATGACACCTACATTTTTAACTCGAAGTGTTCTCACGAATCGGTGATAAAAAAAAATTCGGGTACCTGCTGATACGCTCTGCATAATGCAATTTTTTTTCACACAACTTTTACTTCGCCATGCAATTAATATGCAACGCTGCCCTCAGGATATTGTGGGTTATATAGATGAGGGGCTGCATGCGTCATTGATGAACCCCTTTGACACATTCAACTTCCCCTAAGAAGGTGAGTTGAATCTGACCTTAGCAGCACACAGTTTCTATTTGAGGTGTATAATATGTGCCAGAGATTCAACTCCTTCTTCCCGAATGCAGCGCCATTTCACGCAGTCAAATCATGTTTTCTTGTAGTCGACAAACCAAGACACAGAACTACTTGCTTTCAATAAGTTTTCGGATGTTCAGTATTTGCTCGTAAGTTCCCATTTACTTCGTGTACGGTATACGTGTACACTGTACACCGTTTACTCTTGAGAGATTTGCCACTAAGTAGCATGTTATGGGTGTTAGCTTTGACTCATTATATGTTAGGGTATTTACTTTGGTGCGAGATGATGAGTTTGTGTTCTAGTTTGGCCCCATTTTAAAGACTATATCAATATCTCCATTCCTCCGTAGCAAATAAGCCATTCCCGAAATTTCGCATGTAATATCTTCTCTTAACAAAACCGTAATTTTTTTAATCAGCAAACTGTGATATTCGTTGCCTAATTGTATAACGTGTTAAAGTCTCTAATAGTTAATCTCCTAACAGTTCTTGTCAGGATATAGAAACAGAATAGTCATTGAATAAAACGATCGCTTGATTGAGAGAAAACAAGTTGAATCGATGTGTGTAGAACGACATGATGTATGTTCAAATTTATACTTCTAATCCAAGTAATTAATTGACCATAACCTTAGATGGGTACCTCACATCAAACAAATCACAAATAAACTTCTCAAAACAATACACATTTTCCTAAACGTAAGAAACATATATAAAATAAAACAATTGAAAACAATATATTTTGCACTTTGCCAATCAATAATAGAATATGTAATTATTGCTTGGGGAGGAGCAACAAACTCGGCTATTAATTACATATAAACCGCACAGAAAACGATATTAATGTTAATACTAAAAACACATAGACTGACTGATACAGACCAAATATTCAACAGCTGTGACGTACTAGATATTTTTTTTATATTAACTCCTCACAGGAGGCCCTGAAGAAAATAATTTCCCTCAGGGCCTATGTCATCTTTGGGGATGCTGTGTGGAGGGTCTTTTTGTGGAGAGGAAGGAGTGAACATGGGTCTTGAAGAGTCCCTTGTTGTAGGAGGGAGGAAACACAGAGGCCGGCAGTTCGTTCCACAGCCGAGCTGTTGAACTTAAGAACGAATCGTAGAAGCGACCCGTTCTCATGTAACAAGTGTCAACTGTGAACAAATGTTGGGCGCGCGTTTGGCGTGTATCCCGACTACGCACCGGTGCCGAAGGGATCAATGACGCTAGTTCCTCAGAGCATCTTCCATTGTAATACCGATAGAACAAGGACAGCATACCTACCTGACGCCTGTGCTCTAAAGATTGCAGTCCGTTTGTTAAGATTGGGGAATCTATCAAACGGACCGCCCGTTTTTGCACAGAGTCAAGGGTTTTTTCAGGTATTTAGGGGCTCCGGAACAGAGATGGCTGCCAAATTCGACAGTAGGGCGCACTTGCGATTTGTACAGGGTCAGCAGTTGTGTATTATTAAAGTATCTGCGGGCCCTGTACAGTACGCCCAGCTTCTGAGAGGCCAACTTTACTCTGGCTTCGATGGAGCCCCCGTACCTGAGCTGGTCACTTATAGTTATACCAAGCATATCAATGGAAGGCCCGTTCGGAAGATTGCTTCCGTTGAAGGAGACTAGATTATCATTTGGATTCCTTTTAGACGTAATCAGACAGGATTGGATCTTTGAAACATTAAATTTGACGAGATTATTTTTACCCCAGGAGGAAATACTCTCGAGATAACCGTCCATTCTCTACTTCAAAGCCCTCCGAGCCGTTGGAGTTTGAGATATACGCCAATTATACGTTAAAACACTACTTAACTACATTTTTGACCAAAAAAAATAAATTTCAACATACACAAAATAACACTAACAGACCAGTTAGACAAGCGTACGAAGAAAACATGAAAACTCCGACAGTAAATTCAAGCTTTGGACAAAGACACTACCAATTTCATGCTATAAAAGCTTTCAACAGCGTAAAACTTGAAATTAAAATTGAGGAAAATAAAAATAAATTCACACACAAAATTACAAAATGGATTAAAGAACAAAAAAGACAATATTACCAAAATGTCATAGCATAAAATAAAAATAAAACCTACACGTAACACACAAAACCAATATAAACACACATCACTCACAAACACACAAGATTATTTTCAATGTATTATTTTCTCTTTAAATGTATTATGTAGATTATATTTTCATATTATAAAATGAAGGCCTCAGCACGGGCAAGCCACCCAGTGAGGCCTACATTACTGGAAAACTTAAAATGTAAAAAATATTGTACCAAATAAAAATAAAAAATAAAATAAAATTGATTCGTATTGTGGTATCTAACAGTAAATAATTAAAGAACTGTAGCTTTATACAAACAAGTCGTATATGTTGTGTCTACCTCAATTGCAGTTGTTCTTACTAACCAATTATGTTTATTTGCAAATGTGTAAAAAAATAATTGTTGAAGTAACGAACTTCATAAAAGAGCCTATTGAAGTAATCTATGTCTAAAGTTCTAGAGCATAGATAACAAGTCTTGATTGAATCTGATCTAAATATCTTTCTCTCCTCTAGTTTCGTATGTATTCAAAAAATTCTTGAAAATCTTAGTACCAGTAATAATCTGTGAAATTAAAATACTCTTTTTACAGCCCAATTCAAAATTTAATCTGAGATTGAACCATTAAAAACGAACCTCAACCTTTAGGTCTAAAAGTCAATTATTGTTAATCACACAATAAGAATTATTTGAATCAGAGACGTTTTTTTGAAACTGTCGTTTTAACTTTTTCTGTGTACTATTTTCATGCAACGTTGAATATTAGATTTCAATTATACTATCTTTGGATAAATAATTGAACTTTACAAAATCCTACAATATTTCAAATATTGTAGATAATCATTAATCGTACACCCATCTTTGGTATTTCTTTAATATTTATTGCGAGATGGAAATAATAATATTCATTTCATTTTTCCGTATCTTCGATATGTACCTAACTAAAAAACGATATTCATTTTTAAAACTGTTTGAATTTAATATCTCGCTAAAAATTCATCCTTTTCTGCTGTTTTATAATAACTTCAAAAAATATGATTAAGGTCTGCAACAAATAAACGTCAGCAATTATTTATAGAAATGGAAGAATATGCGTTCAATGCACTCGTGGACCAGAAAATGATGACTTATGAGGACTTTTCTTTCTATTGTCAACGGGAAAAGCTCTTTCATACCTTAATAATAATAATAATATTTGGCTAGTTTATAAAGAGCCCTTTTCGTGAAAAATCACCTCAAGGGCGCTGTGCAGATATATTTACTGAGTGAATTATTTAATCAAAATCAAACACTGAGTGTTTCCGACAACAGGAGCAACTCCTTAATACCTTGAACAAAATAATGTGTGAATTATTTAATAAAAAAAAACCATAACCTAGAGTGTTTCCGACATATTCTTTCTATCCTCTGACAACGGGAGCAACTCCCTCATACATTGAACAACATAATGTGTGAATTATTTAATAAAAAAAACCATAACCCCTAGTGTTTCCGACATATTCATTCTATCCTCTGACAACGAGAGCAACTTATTCATACCTTGAACAAAATAATTTTTGAATTTGAATTATTTGATAAAAAACCAAACACAGTTTTTACAAGTAGGTATTGCGACCAAAATCGAATATCCTGCTTACACAATTGAGATGTAATGTACACAATATAATTTACGTGTAATAATCCCTGTCGTAAAGAATTCGATAAACGAATTTCAGCATGGATTCTTTGCAGGACCCTCTGTTGCTACAAATATCATAATATTAAAAAAATTCTTGTCTGCCTGCAGCCTGCATGGGTAAACGTGTGCAAGTTGATGCAGTTTATATCGATTATAGTAAAGCCTTTGAAAAGATCAACCACATGGTTCTGCTAAGAAAACTTGTTAATCATGGTATTTATGGAGATCTTCTTCCTTGGATATCTTCATACGTAAAAAATAGGTCTCAGGCTGTCACAATGGGTGGATTTTCCTCCATCTGGAACATTATCACTTCCGGTGTGCCTCAGGGGTCCATTTTGGGTCCCTTGCTTTTCTCTATCTATATAAATGCTGTAACGACATGTTTCCACAACGCTAAAATTTTACTATTTACTGATGATATGAAGAAATACCTTCCTATAAGCTTCCCCGACTGCTATTTGTGTCTGCAAGCGGATCTTGACTGACTGACAGATTACTGTCTCAGAAATAAGCTTTTTATTAATATATCGAAATATTGCATTGTCACATTCACTCGCAACCGTGCGAAAATATCGCATGATTACGCCATTTCTGGATCGCTACTAAAAAATAAAGATTATATACGTGATCTTGGGGGTCTTTGTTTATTTATTTGTTTATTATTTGTGTTTTTTACAATAAATATACAATGTTTACAAGTCATACTGTTTTAATTTATACTACACTTCCATTAAAAGCATATGCTTATGGGTGGAATAGGAGTGTACATTTGCGAAAAAATAATATAACTAGGTTACAAAGGAAAAATAATTACAAAATTAAAACCCATACAAATTATTGTATTTGGAAGGAAGAAAAATATATATTATGGAGGATAAATAGAGTATAGTAGGATAATTTTTAATTTGATAGATTTTCAAGTTTAACTAGGGGAATAAGTTTTTTTGTTAAAGATTTCCCTAAAATAGTTCAATATTTGTTTTTTATCATTTATGCTTCTAATATTTTGGACTCTAAACTCACCTTTGAGAAACACGTTTATCATATTCTCACCAAAGCAACCAAAAGTCTAGGTTTTGTACTGAGTATATACAAATTCTTCAACAATACTAAGACTTATCTGATTCTCTATAATTCACACGTTTGTCTACACCTGGAATTTTGTTCACTGGTTTGGAATCCGCGCTACATTGTTTATATTAAGAGGTTAGAAAGAATTCAGGAGTGATTTCTAAAATTTCTCAATTTTAAATCATTCAACATATACAACTCTTACGATGAAATCGAGAAACTTTTTAAAATCACGAAACTACTCAACTCCTGTTGAGTAGTTTAATTAGAGGTTAATTAGAGGCTTGTAGCAGATCAGATGCTTCTTTACAAAATTATCAACTCAAAAGTTGATTGCCCGGAGTTGGTAAACAAAATAAATGTCCCCGCACCGCTTCGGTAAAATACAAGAAACCCTTTCTATATTGACAAATCCAACACCAACTCCAATCAAAATGAATTTATGAACACAACCTGCAGTTGATACAACAAAAACCTTGCAAATATCGACATACATGCTGACATATTTTTATTTTATTTTTATTTTAAATTCATAATCAGCTATACTGCCTTTTTATAAATAAACATATATTCACTGCTAGTTACTATCGTTACAGAAGTTCATTGTATCACATTTTATGTATGAATAGCACAAAATCATAATGATTAAATTAATTCTACCTTACTTTCTCGTAAAATTGCTAATTTATTATTTTTTTCAACATTCCCTCATCCCTTTCCTCCCCCATCCCGCTACAACGCCAAAACCTGTCTCCCACTCTCACATCCGTCCTGCATACTTAAAAACACATATATTCTTGTATAAATAATTGTATCGAACGTCATCAGCATCATCAATATAACATGTACATCAAATATAACAAACACAACAAAATGCCGTCATATTTACCACTGTCGTAAACTATGTAAAACCTTCCATAAAACTAATGTTGATAAACCTGCCCTACAAATAGGTAACTCATGTTTAAAAACCTGCCCTGCCGTTTAACGGTAAATTTTATTACAACAATTGGAAGAACCGTTGTCTCGCCTTAACGCTAGTATCTATCTTGCTCTCGCGAAGCAAACGCTCATTGGCTGAACGAAAAAGCCCGCTCCCTGTCAACAGGTAATTTATTTATTTATTTAATATCAACGGTACAATATACCATAAACAATGATAACATGTCACAGTTAAAATCGTAGAAATATTTAAAAAAAAGAATTACAAATATATGTGGCATTTGAATGTGAAATGACATTAGAGAGTAAGTAAACAAGAGATACAAGTACATAAGTTTCTATAGTGATTTAATTAATATTGATTGAAAAGATTTGATAGCATAGCCCTCTTGTACCTACCTTGCGTGCAGTTAAATAGATCTGCCACATCTGCGTATCTATTACTAACTTCATGCAACCTAGGTACAAGCGAGTGTTTGGAATACTCAGTCCTGATATTGTTGCATTTAAACAAAATTCTAGAACGAGTAGCTCTCGTGGGTATATGAAATTCAATGAGGTTAATTAAATCAGGACTGTCTATACTACCATTTACAGTTTTGAACATAAATATTAAGTCGGATATAATTCTTCGATCTGAGAGTTTTAATAAATTAAGATTTTTCATCAAGTAATTATAATTTTTATTTTCAATGGGAATACCGAGTTTAAAATTAATGTGTCTTAGGAATTTATGTTGAATTTTTTCGATTGAATCTGAATGTAATTTGTAGTGGGGGGACCAGATCGAGGAGTTATATTCGACTTGACTACGAACCAGGGATGTATACAAAATTTTTAATGTTGAAATATTCTTGAAACCTCTGGAATTTCGAAGAATGAAGCCTAGCATTTTCATTCCTTTATTATTAATATTATTTATATGCGATATAAAGTTTAATTTAGAGTCGAAAGTTATCCTCAGGTCATTAATTTCTTCAACAGAGGTAAGGATTGAGTTATTGAGTTTATATGAATGAATAATTGGTTGATTTATTCTGTAAAATTTAATTGAATAACACTTATTTATGTTCAGATGAAGTTTGTTAAGAGAACACCAATTAATTAACCTGTTCAAATTATTTTGTAGACAGATACAATCTTCAGCGCTTTTGATTATTTTAAATATTTTTAAATCATCAGCGAAAAGTAACGTATTAATATCTTCATCAAATATATTTACAATATCATTTATGAACAGTAAAAATAATATTGGGCCTAAATGAGACCCCTGTGGTACACCACTGGTGAATGAGAGATTTATAAAAAATACTATAATTTGCAAACCTTTTCTGTAATAATAGGAGTCAATGTTAACTAAATTGTTATATACAAAGATACTTACATGTTAATTAAATAAGTTCGAATAGAAATAAAATAGAGAGATAAACAGATTTAATCTTTCAACGTGGCGAGTTTCATAGCAAAAAAAGCAAAGCTCGTTACGGGAATTTGATATGACAAACAAGGGTCGGAGACGCGGTCGTAATGAATCTTATAAATACGCCGCAAAAACCGGTCCCTGGCATTCCGCTTCAAGCCTTGGACCGAGCAACATCTACCGCTGTCCGCTCTGCTCGTACTCGTTTCGCTACCTGGGAACTAACTCGCTGTGTTTGATTTCAACCCGGTTCCCCCCCCCCCCCCCCGCTTCACTTCCGCTGTCTACTGATCCTGCCTGCTAGCCAACCTCGGAGAGGGGATCTACTGTTGCCTACTGAGCCGGCCTGCTCACTGGCCCCGATGTCGCAGACTCGTTACCGACTGAGCCTTCCCAACAGCCAGCCTCGGAGAGGGGATCTGCCATTGCCCAATGAACCAGCCAGCGTCCCGCAGAGCCGTTACCGACTGAGCCTGAAGGGATACAAGAAATTGCACCCGCAATAAAAACCAACCGTCTTTATAAAGGCGTTCTTTTAAAAATGCAAATTACAACTGTCGAATATATCGTCTTTCTCAAGACGCATTCGTTTATGCAAACATATTACAAGAGTCGATATTCCCTGCATTTTTATGGTATTTTAAATAACTCTGTAACGGTTCAAATGAAATAACTCAAGTGCTTTATTTGAATCATTACAAAGGACAAAGGTAAATGTGTGCCGGTGCTTATATTTTACAGGTTTTTCTTGTGCTGGCGAACACGTCCCGTCAAGCATTATATAGGTGTATTACATTTGTTCTACTTCCATTTAAATTTGTTACTTAGTCCTGTTTTTTTTTATATTCTAGTCTACATTCACTAAATACTTAGTTGTATATTGCCAAATCAACCATCTTTGCACATTTATATTTGGTCTTGTTTTTTTGCATCCTCCTTTATATATTGAATTAATATTAAGACTGTTAATGTTCCTTAAAACAAATAAATAAATAAAATAATTAGGAAATGTATATATCTAATACAAGAAATTATTACGTAAGTACATATAAATAGGTAGTATTTGACAGGTCAGTGGCTGAGTTTGTATCGCATTTGGGTCCCACCTAGGCGTGTTGTTCGATTCGTGTTTTCAATTCCTCGGCTGGCCAAGTCCTCTATCACAGCACATTTTCCGCTCACTGTAATGGCAGTAGGAGATTTTCAAATATTGTCAGGTTTTTCGTAACCTTGGAATGTTTATATTTCTTTTTTAAATAAAAAAGTTTATATGTAAAAAGGTACTACCTGTGCTAGGTCCATTAAAGCCGGTGACAGACCACGCTTTGCAATGCTGCGCTCGCCATACGTTCCCGCTGGTGGTAAATATGGCTAATTATAACAAACTGAAAAGATGTTAAGATTTCACGGACAGAAGTTTTTTTGATATTTTGTTTGTAAAGCTCAATTAAATTAAATTGAATTCTGAATATTAGTAAGAGTTGAGGGAAGTTTATTCAAAATGACCAGTTATACACGAAAATAGCGGTCATTGAGGACGGTTCGATTTGACCTAGAAAGTTATATTATACGATTAGTAATATCTAGATCTGCTGACCTAAAGTTAGCTGTCTTCAAGTCTTGTAGGATACATATATCTTATCATATCTTGGATATCTTAGACAAAATGTAGATACTACCCCCCTCTCCTGTTCGACATTTCAAAAGCATAGAACTTCAATGGCACAGTCACAATTTAATTTTCTTGCTAATTTTATCTTCAACAGTTTTCCAATAGAAATAAAGTCAATTGCCAAATACGACAGTTTCAGGAAGGCACTTGTTGACTTTTTGATGAATGAGTGTGATAGTGTCGGTAACCTGCTTCTCATACTCAGATAGAGGTGTATATATTTTTGACATGTGTGAGGAAGAAGATACATGTATGTAAGTATATGTATGTGTGTGTATGTATTTAAATGTACATGCGTATATTCATGTATAATGTGTATGTGTGTATGTATGTATGTATGTACATATTATACACATGTGTACTACTTTATATATTTGTGTTTATTTTATAGAAAACTTTGGCAATTTTGTCAGTTATTGAAAACATTTTTTACCAATTTTCAATTTCTTTTTCTAATTCTAACAATGTATGTTTACACTAAACTTAAATTCAAACCAACTATCCTCCATTGGTCATCATGAAACAGGCAACTGCCTAGTATGGTGCCCTAATGTATCTTCTCTAAATAAATATATTAATCATGTAGCATGTACTTATAAATAATTAATACATTATGTCCAAGAGCCGCTTGGTTGGAAATGTTATGTACGGACGAACTGCTACTATTAGCATCAGGTCTTTCACAAGATATATTTTTACAGCTTAAGCAACAAATTTCGGCATTATTGATAACGGAAATATTATCGTTAATATAAAAAGTCAGGAAGAAAAAGGCTCTCCGCCAAACTTAATAACGTAACCTACTTTAGTTGTTTGAATAATGTTGGTCCTAGGCTTAAAGACTAGACGAGTAAAGGCGATTGAAGCACTATTACAACAACAACTCGTAACGTTATAACATTATTAGTCTGGGAAGTGCTTCCAAAGAATAATAACATCAGATTATAGGACGGTTGCCTATAATCGATCACTTGGAGTGTCTTCACGTGACAATCGCCTGAAGGTTGTTTTCTTTTGCCAACTTTTAACAAAGCTTCTTACATGTTCGGTGTCGGTCGTAAGAGCTCTTATGGCGACGCTAAAAGTGAAATAACATTTAACCATAAAATTAATAGTTAAGTACTCAATCTTCGTAAAGTAAGTTGTTGATTTTCTGAAAATTGGTTGAATTCTAGTAACTTGACGAATGTTTAACGCAACATTGTCTTATAATGAACGCGTTGGTATCGACTTATGTTATTTACCCAAGACACTATCTCAACTGTATTAAGTTCAGGTAAAATCTTGCAATCATACATAAAGATAGCAGCCAACAAAATATACATTAAGAAAGTTATGATAAGTTAATATGGTCGAATTAGCTCAGTGGTCTGAGCACTTGACTTGACTGAGGCAAGGAAGAGGTCATGGGTTTAATTTCTAGAGGCTATGGAATCTTTTTCTGTATTTTTTGTTTTACATTTTTCGTTTGAGTGTCTATAATGATTAAATATTTGATTTGAACATGTTACGCAGTAATTACCACAATACGGGCATTAGCCTAGTCTTAGCCTAACCTAGCCTCAGTGATAGTCAAAAGAAAATGTACTGCATCATCGTGTAAATATTTATTAAATAAAAAAAATTACTAATCGATTTTTAATTTCTATTATGTATGCTAAAATGTATGCCCAAGAAAACTGAAATGGTCAATCAACGGTCGCGGAGAGAGAATCAAATCAAAATACTTGTAGAGTCACTACGTTATACCAAACTATCTGTATGTGACTTTGAAAATACTTGTACGAGACGCTATACCAAACTATCTTTAGGTGACTTTGAAAATGTCAATTGCGTGTGCAGCAACATTGCAGCTCAGTTGTGTCGATAGATTTTGTAATATACCGGAAATATTTCCGGCTGCGAGTTTGTTTCTAGTATATAGAACATCGAAAGGGGAACGAAATAGAACTACTAAAAGATGCCATCAAAATAATGAAAGTCCTACCTTTGGTCCTGGTGTCCTCAATGTTCCCTCTTTCTGCCAATATGTAAAAAAACTCTCTACGGCCTAATTTCACTTTACCCGGAATTGCAACCTAACAACCTGTTATGGGAGGCGGTGCAGAAATTTTACTGAGGTCCTTCCCGTCTCCTGGTGACAACAAGGTAACATGACGGGAAGGTAGGGAATAAATTATTGAAGATAACAATTGATTATCAGTCATCATATCTAGCACAAGTTTTCTTGCATATTTTATGTTGGCATTATCGAGGCTGTCCCAAGGTAAAACACTGTGTGAGTAATTTTTTCCAAAATCAGCTTGTTATGCTCTAGGAACTCTGTCTAGTGAATTCCTTCAAAACAAACGGTCGCAAATTGTCATAGACACGAAGCGCATGAAACTCTATCTCCGCTCTCTCTAAATCACTTCCGCGCAACGATTTCTTTATACCACACTTACTTACTAAAAAATGGCCAAGTCAAAATTTTTATTTGTGTTCTGCGTTTGGTGAACCAAAACAGTTTAAATACAGAATTTTTGATGTTATGATGTACCATTTGTGAGTGAAAAACGATTTTATTGTTCGTGAAAACTTCGAAAGTACATCTATAAAGTGTGAAAAAGAGATTATTCCTGCCCTAAACCATTATCAAATAAAAAACAATTTTATATTGAATATAAAACGCGTATGGACTTTCAAATCACACACTTTTTTAATGTTACATTTCTAGTATTTGATTCGCTTGATCATGCAACATCTTCCTGTAAAGTCATTTTTAATACTATTATTGTATATTATAAAACGAATCACCTGTCTGTAACCATCCCGCCACACGACTGCTAAGTACAACTGAAGGCCTGTAGGGCGCATTGAAACTTGTTATTACCCCATCTGCCGTAAGAACTTATTTTTATGTTATTACCGCACAAGAGTCCCAACTACTCCCAACCGTCTAGATCCACTTAGAGCGGCTGTGGGTATTGGGGAGGGGAGTGAAATGGGGCTGACAAAGGTGGGAAAGTATCTGGCTCTTCAAATCTAGTAGCCAAACATGGATAAATCCATACTATGAAATGGATAATTTTAAAATTCACCTACTCTCATAGTATTTCAGACAGGACAGATTTAACCACGTAAACACTCTGTAAATACTAATGTTTGTTGGAAATGAATACGTTATAATTAGTAAGATGCCGCATTTAAAATTAAATTGACAAGTCACGTCACTCCAATATACAGTTAAATTTGGCATTTAAAGTTGACAAAATATGCTTTTTTGAAAAAGCTCAGCATTTTTTAGATAAATAATTAGCTTCAGAGTCTGGCTTCAATGATGCTTCAACACATCACCCAAGAGTATGTTTAGAGTCTGGCTTCAATAATGCTTCAATACATCACCCAAGAGTATGTTTAGAGTCTGGCTTCAATTATGCTTCAGCACATCATCAAAGAGTATGTTTAGAGTCTGGCTTCAATTATGCTTCAACACAACACTCAAGAGTATGTTTAATCTGGATTCAATGATGCTCCAGCACATTACCAAAGAGTATGTTTGGAGTCTGGCTTCACTGATGCTTCAGCACATCACCAAAGAATATGTTTAGAGTCTGGCTTCAATTATGCTTCAACACAACACCCAAGAGTATGGTTAATCTGGCTTCAATGATGCTTCAGCACATCACCAAAGAGTATGTTTGGAGTCTGGCTTCACTGATGCTTCAACACATCACTAAAAAATATGTTTAGTTTAAAAATTATGTTTTTGTTTATATATATTTACTAATTGAAAGTAGAGAAAAGTCGAGCGACGCGTAAGTTACTTTTTTTTTTTTTTTCTAAATAAATAAATATAATTTTTTTGTGCGTGGGAATGTGATATTTTCAAAATCGTAACTTTTCTGACATACTATAATATTATAATTAATAAATAATGATTCTTAATAATTTGAAGATTGTTAAGTATTATTATTTCCTTTCCTTTTTAAAAATAGACCCAGTTTTCAGGTACACTAGATTTTACAAATCAAAACTTTACTCAAAACCATTCATAACCCCGAGCAACGCCGGGAATGTGTCAGCTAGTTAATAATAATTTACATGTTTCGAAGCTAATGGTTTCTTCTTCAGGATAATAAAAATTAAATTTATTTAAAATTTACAACAGTCAATTGTCACAAACTCTAAATCACGGCCGCACGCGATTTCTTTATGACACACTTATTTGCTAAAAAATGCCAAATACAAAATTATTTTTGTATTCTGCGTTTGGTGAACTAAAACAATTTAAATACAGCATTATGATGTACCATTTGTGAGAGAACAACGATGTATTGTTAGCCGTATGCACCGTAATAATTTATTTTTATGTTGTTACCGCACAAGACTCCCAACTTCTCCCAACCGTCTGCGGGTAGTATGGAGGGGACTGAAATCGGGAAGACGAAGGTGAGCGAGTATTCAGATTATTCAGATCTAGTCGCCAAATATGGGTAAAGCCATTTCAAACAACGTTCCTCTACGAATTGGTTCATGTTTTCCCGGGGCGATACTGAAAATATCTACAACTCAGGAACGTGAGTTATTTTAAATTAATAAACTGTGTAATATCACATATAAATTGAAAAATAAGTTAATTCATAACAAAGGATCATAATCACACAACCACGGAGACGGTCTAATAAATAATGATAATAATATTCTGACCGTCCAATTATCTACCAAATAAACTTAAAGCGAACAGAATAGCAGGTTGATGATGACGATGTTAGGTTTACAGAAGTTTCAGTAGAAGTGCTCTTGGATGCGAGACCGACCCTCAGAACCAGTTCTGGACAATAGTCCGTCAAAACAAAGGAACGTAATTATTTCGAAATGCAGTTCAGAACACGACTGGCCCCCGCTGTAGATAATGAAGTGAAAATGGGAAGAAAGTTTAGCGGTAATTACCATGAACCGGTCTTCGGGCAACAGCAGGTACTCACTCACTTACTGCGTTTTTGTAGACGGTAATTCGTACTCAATAGTAGGTTTTTGGTTCGATTTTAAAAACAGATATCTTAACGTGTTTTTAATTTGGGGTATTATGCCGTGTTGCGCTTCCTCCTTCTTTAGCTAATATTTCGGAAAGCGTTACAGTGTCGTTAAAATTAATGTAGTTTTCGGGGTTTAGTTTGGTTTAGCCGTCATGTGCCTGATTTCGAAAACTATAACGTCCATATAGGATTTTAGTGGATCTCAGTTGCCTCCGAAATTAGGCGTGAGCGGTGCGTTTAGGTCTTCCCGGGGTCTTCAGAAACAAAGTAATACCCACCTACAATTTTTACTTACTGTGCTTTATCATATTGTGTGAAAACAGATACTGAAACCTGCATTTACTAGCCTGCAGATATTCTAAAAGAACGGAATGCCATCTTAATGAACCAAGCAATCACTACTTGCAGCTCTTTATATTTATTTATTTATTTGTATTTATTTATATAATTTGTACAATTATTTATAACAATTACAGGTAATATAGCCTAAGACGTTATAATTGTACCATTTATGCAGTGTAGGTATATGCAATGCCAAAAATCTCGCAAATGCGCTATAGCACACAAAAAATAAATCTATTTTTTATCTACTGCATTCAAAAAGCACGTAGCTCTCCCCACAGGTGAGTTGTTGATTTAATAATTAATTATTTATTTATATCGACTGCTTGTCGCATGTAGCTTTTAGATTTCCATATATGTATTTAGTTTTGGTCATAGTTTATTCCTATTTATTGGCTAGTTTTCAAATTTTCAGTTTATTTTGTTTTAAAAATTTTAATTTGTTGTATTTTAACCATATCCGCATTAGCACCTTATACCACCTGTTATACATTCATTATCAAATGAAGCTTTGCTTCCCTGATGAAAAATGTTTAAATACCTGGCAGGAAATCAATAGCGAGGTCAATTTAGTATTTTTTTACAATAGAATATTTCTTCCATTATTAAAATGAGCACACTTATGGGTAGAGCAGGAATGGTTCAATATCAAAATTGAAACTTGCCTTGATTTTATTTCAATTAAATGTAGTTCAACGAATATATATTTATTTATATATATATATACAGCTATATATATATATATATATATATATATATATATATATGTCGAATCGTGTGAACCGAACCTTTTAGTGGTCTGATTGCAAACAACATACTATTTTTCATTTTTCCTGTTACTAAAACTTTCACAATGTGTTTATTATGATCTTTTGCTTTTGCTTTTTATTATTCAATAGTAAATATTTTCCTTCATCTATAATTCTCGTTTTATATATGATGTACTTCTGTCTAGAGCTAGAGCAAGTGAAACAGTTACGAGCCTCTTATGGGAATATTGTGAATTTAGCAATGTTTTGCTATTCGATGAAGAATTTTTAAAGTAGAAGTATCTCCCTGAAGTTGGGCCCGTAGAAGATCATTTAAAGCTTCTGGATCAGTATTTGTATTATTGTCAGAGATCCTTAAATACAGAATAATAGATAAAACTTTGAGTGTCCTTCATCTAAAGAAATTCAAGTAAAAAAAAATATATTGCCAAATATCATTATTAAGTGAAAACCATTCTCTACTTAGATATATTATTCCATGCCCAAAATTAAATACTTCATTATTATATTTACCAATGCAGGACATCAATCAAAAACATCAATCTTATCACCACTTGAATTGTGTTTTTAAACATTCTATATCTCACTTATTTCCATAATTTCTTCTCTTAATAATTTTTTATTTAATTTTTTTTATTTGTTATATTTTATATTTTAATTTTTTACATTTCAAGTTTTCCACTAATGTAGGCCTCACTGGGTAGCTTGCCCGAGCTGAGGCTTTCATTTATTACGTATTACCAATTACATTCTTTTATATACCTAACTACTTACACTGATATCACATTTAACACGTATACCTATCATGTATTTTCTCACTACAATATACTAACATCTTACACTTATATCACATTTAACACGAATGTCGTGTATTTTCTCACTGCAATATATGAACTACTTACACTTATATCACATTTACAACGAATGTCGTGTATTTTCTCACTGCAATATACCAACTACTTACACTTATATCACATTTAACACGAATGTCGTGTATTTTCTCACTGCAATATACCAACTACTTACACTTATATCACATTTAACACGAATGTCGTGTATTTTCTCACTGCAATATACCAACTACTTAAACTTATATCACATTTAACATGAATGTCGTGTATTTTCTCACTGCAATATACCAATTACTTACACTTATATCACATTTAACACGAATGTCGTGTATTTTCTCACTGCAATATACGAACTACTTAGACTTATATCACATTTAACACGTATATTTTCTCACCGCAATATACTATCGACGCGACGACACATTATACATTATGTACCCAGTGATACCACTCCAATAAATTAAAACATTTTGAAGGATAAAAAAACACGTTTTTCTCGCTTTTTATTGAGCATTTTAATAAGAAAACAATGTTACCTAATTAAAAATTCTATAATGCTTTATTAAAAACAATCATTTTTAAATTTCCTTTAAATAATACCAAATAACCGAAAGTTAAAAATATATACACATTTCATTTTTTACTGTTATCAAGTTTAATTTGTGAAACTCCGTTTAAAATTAAATAATATAAATGTAAAAATATAATTTTTTTAAGTTCAGCTTTTAAAGCTCCATGAAATGAGGGAGAAGAAATTCTTCTACAATTCCAATTAAAAAATTCTACATTTTACATATTTATTATTTTTTTTATGTATTCATATATATTATTATACATTAATAAATATAATTTCTAGATTAAGAGTCATTGTGAACCCTTTCTGAAAAATTACATTCCTGAATTAGGAATTTCCTTCAAGCAATTCATCCAAAAAAAAAATCGTATCTCACTCAAGGGGTATAAATGACAAAAAACCATGGAAACATGGTAAAATATTATTATAATAATATTATTAATTACTGATAAATTAAATGAAAAAACTCACTTTTCATTGAATAAATAAATGACAGCCAACCAGGTTTCGCCTCTCTCAAGCAGATGAAGCAATTACAGCAAACTCCTCTTCAAACCACAAGCTAACGCCTTCCATGGAAGAGTATTATTGAAATATCATGCGTAAAAACTTCGTTAATTCTCATATGTTCTTTTTCACCTTCTGTGAAAGTCCTATCCAAGTTCTGATGTGAGTTTATTCTGGTTTCTATATTCTTCTTCAGATTCTTCCTCATTTGAACTTCTTCTTACTGCGCATCGTATTAATAATTTATTAATGTCATAGTAAAAAGCAGAAATTAAATAAATTTTATAATGTGCGCCATCACGTAACATGACCGTTTATAAATGAGTGGATGGTGATGTTCCGTGTTTTGTCGTGCGAACAGACGTGTGAACAGAGTAGACATGTCGTCCGATCCTTCTGAATTCCCTAGGAAAAGTCTCCTACTAAATTATCATCGGGACTCCTGTCTGGGACTTGAGCTCTTTATTGGGAAACTTTCACATGCCATACACTTAATATATAGTTTTAAACTAGTTGAGTATGTTGCAGAGTGGTTTGTGCTATTGAAACATTGATTCCAAGGATTTTTATGAATGTTTTCAAGGTTATGCTATAATGCTTGTTCATTTGTAGATATTTGTGAGGGTTGAAAATGGAAAATTAAAACAAAAGTACTTTTTTGTGACTTAAAAACACTTTCAAAATATATTCACTAATAGTATTATGATCATTATGACTGTACAGTTTAGGATTGTTGGAACGGAAGTGGTGCCGTTAATTGTTTTTAAAAATAACCGTTCAGACTGTGTGTAATATGATGTTAATATCAAAATAACATTGTATTTCAGTTCATTAACAACTAACACTGATGAACAAGATTTATGTTTGGGTGAAGGATGTGTCAGAATGTCTAATTTTATATATCTGCAAAGGACGAAGCCCTATAAATGGTCACCAACACTTAAACTGGGCCAAGTTCAACCAAAAGCCAACAGGGCGTAGCATTTGTTACAATTATTAGGTTAGGGGTAGGTATTCGATGAAATTCGCCCCTCTTGACGCCTTTCATACAAAACAAATTTGTTTTTAACGCCATTACACCTAACCAAATTAGATAATTATTTTTTAATCAAAAGGTTTAGCAAATATCTGCGATATTTTATTTATTTGTATTTTAAAGAATTATATTTACCTAGGCCATTAAAGTATCATATATACCTAGGCCATTAAAGTAATATATTTATATGCAGGATTAGTCCTTGTGAGGTTGATTTTTATGAGAAAAAAACGTGATTTATGTATGGTTATATGCAATAAATATATAAATAAATACCTAGACCATTGAATTATTATATATTCCCAGGCCAAAAGAAATCATTTTTTTATGATTTTATAGGCAACTTTGACATATTTAGTGGTTTAATTTTAGTTATTAAAAAAATAATTTTCTCCTTCCTATTTTGATAGTATAATTATAAACAAAACAACGTAAAAGGGTCTTTTTTTGGGTAGAAATTAAAATTTATATTCGAAAAATTTGCATTCCAACCTTAATCGGTGGTTTGAAATTTAAGTTTACGCTGTCAATGCTTTTTTACTATTTCTTAATATTTTATCATTTTGAACAGTAATTATAGCTCTATAGCTAGAGTCATTTTTACATAATTATCCAGCTCACAAATAAATGCCAAAGTTGCCTAAAATCAAGCAAAATTAAAAGTTTAACCGTCCATGTACACAAACATTGGAATATATTATATACAACGTCTGATAAAAATAATAATATTTCAATTTGGTTAGGTATTTTGGCAAATCAAATCCCAAATTTAAGTATTGTGTGAGAATATTTCCCCTCAATCATTTCCGGAGCAGCAAAATTCTCAAATGACAAGCTTTAGCATCAATAAAGTTTAATTTTTTGGCTTGAAATTCAACGCACCTTTTTAAAGGCTGCAAAGTGATGTCCATCGTGAGATATGGAGTTTTTAAATTGAAATAAATAAATCCCCATATTTTTCGTTTTTTAGTCGTCGGTAAATTATTTACTGAGATTCGAAGAAGACTGTTAAAAAAAGGTGAGTAAAATAATGCTGACAATTTATTAAAAATATCGTCAGACCGCTGGTACACAAATGATCCTGTTAAAAATACCGTCAGACGGCTGGTGGACAAATGATCCTATTAAAAATACCGTCAGACGGCTGGTAGACAAATGATCCTATTAAAAATACCGTCAGACCGCTGGTACACAAATGATCCTATTAAAAATACCGTCAGACGGCTGGTAGACAAATGATCCTATTAAAAATACCGTCAGACGGCTGGTAAACAAATGATCCTATTAAAAATACCGTCATACGGCTGGTAGACAAATGATCCTATTAAAAATACCGTCAGACGGCTGGTAGACAAATGATCCTGTTAAAAATACCGTCAGACCGCTGGTACACAAATGATCCTATTAAAAATACCATCAGACGGCTGGTAGACAAATGATCCTATTAAAAATACCGTCAGACGGCTGGTAGACAAATGATCCTGTTAAAAATACCGTCAGACCGCTGGTACACAAATGATCCTATTAAAAATACCGTCAAACGGCTGGTAGACAAATGATCCTATTAAAAATACCGTCAGACGGCTGGTAGACAAATGATCCTGTTAAAAATACCGTCAGACCGCTGGTAGACAAATGATCCTGTTAAAAATACCGTCAGACCGCTGGTACACAAATTATCCTATTAAAAATACCGTCAGACAGCTGGTAGACAAATGATCCTATTAAAAATACCGTCAGACGGCTGGTAGACAAATGATCCTGTTAAAAATACCGTCAGACCGCTGGTACACAAATGATCCTATTAAAAATACCGTCAGACGGCTGGTAGACAAATGATCCTATTAAAAATACCGTCAGACGGCTGGTAGACAAATGATCCTGTTAAAAATACCGTCAGACCGCTGGTACACAAATGATCCTATTAAAAATACCGTCAGACGGCTGGTAGACAAATGATCCTATTAAAAATACCGTCAGACGGCTGGTAGACAAATGATCCTGTTAAAAATACCGTCAGACCGCTGGTACACAAATGATCCTATTAAAAATACCGTCAGACGGCTGGTAGACAAATGATCCTATTAAAAATACCGTCAGATCGCTGGTAGACAAATGATCCTGTTAAAAATACCGTCAGACCGCTGGTACACAAATGATCCTGTTAAAAATACCGTCAGACCGCTGGTACACAAATGATCCTGTTAAAAATACCGTCAGATCGCTGGTAGACAAATGATCCTGTTAAAAATACCGTCAGACCGCTGGTACACAAATGATCCTGTTAAAAATACCGTCAGACCGCTGGTACACAAATGATCCTGTTAAAAATACCGTCAGATCGCTGGTAGACAAATGATCCTGTTAAAAATACCGTCAGATCGCTGGTAGACAAATGATCCTGTTAAAAATACCGTCAGACCGCTGGTACACAAATGATCCTGTTAAAAATACCGTCAGATCGCTGGTAGACAAATGATCCTGTTAAAAATACCGTCAGATCGCTGGTAGACAAATGATCCTGTTAAAAATACCGTCAGACCGCTGGTACACAAATGATCCTGTTAAAAATACCGTCAGACCGCTGGTACACAAATGATCCTGTTAAAAATACCGTCAGATCGCTGGTAGACAAATGATCCTGTTAAAAATACCGTCAGACCGCTGGTACACAAATGATCCTGTTAAAAATACCGTCAGACCGCTGGTACACAAATGATCCTGTTAAAAAAGTGACAGCATTCAAAGTTCGTGATAAAACATTAGTCATTAAGAATACATCGAGAACACGCGTTCTTTTCCGAATAGATAAAACGACGGATTGCTAAGATATAAGTTATTTGTATGAACACGTGTTCCACTGTCCGCATAAAACATTTGATTTTGACTGATACTTGGTTACGAACTCTTTCAATTCATTCGTTACAGGTCTGCAGTCCCATTTTTAACAGGAAAAACGAATAATTGGACTTTATTTTTAATAAGTTAACACTATTTTTATATCAGTAAGTGTTACGATTTTATGAAATAATTTGAAATGATTTGAATAAAATGTTTTAATTACATTTGCCGGGTTCCGAACCCACAACCACTCCAACCATTCAACTTTCTGCCATGGAAGTCATCTGGTAGTATATAACGTTCATCCGAAGGTGTTGAAGCAGCGTGAGTTGATAAGCATTACAAATACTAAACATACCCTCTCAATATACCAAATAAAACACCCCTAAATGCTTTGTACCCAGGGAACCGCCAGATGGCGTTTCCGTGTAAATTTGGAATGAATTCTTAATAATATTGTCACAAAACAACAACACGTGCGCAAAAGAATATCTTTTCCCAACTTTTTAAATTTATGCTTTCAAATTTCAGTTGTCTAAACGGCTGACTTATTTTCACTGGGTCACTTTTATATTATTACGTGTTTATCTATCTACTTAATATATAAACATCACGTGGCGCTGTGTTCGTACACGCTAATCTCCGAAACCGCCCAACCGATTTCAATAAAATTTTGTGAATGTGTATGATTGGTTCTAGCTTGAAATATAGGCTAGTTTTGGACCCGATAGGTGGCGCTGTTGTCAAGATATAAAAAAATATAATTTAACGATATATATTTTTCAGAATTCTCGTCCAAATATACATAAAACTACAAATTTTATTTTCCATCTATCTAGAAGGCGTTCTGTTGTGGGACAACGTCTTATATTATAAAATGATTGAGTTAAATTCTAACTGGTTTCTAATCTTATCGCAATATCTCTGCACCGTAATGAGATACGGAGTCGAAATAAGTCGACGTAATGTAGATTTTTAACCGTAACATTGTGTTACACAGTAATGAAAGGTGGAAGAATCCGGAGGCGCCCGAGAAAGCCATTAGCAATAGCGAAGCTTTGCGGAGGATCCACAAGGAGTGGTCTTATAAATTATGACTAGTATAAACTATTAAACACATCGCTAAAATGAACTTGTACCTACCTACTTTGTATTAAATGTATGAAATCCTTCCGCACATGTTAATTTTTTTAAAGTACGATTTATTACACACAATTTTTGATCTACAACATAGTCTTAACACATCAATAAATTAATTTAATTTATAAATCAAATTGTTTTAATCACGTTATTTTGTTATATGTTGTGGAAATTTCTGCCTATTTATAATAGTTGCGTATGCATCGAATTTCAAACAGAATTAACATTTCCAATTTTCATGATGTTAAAGCTTAAATTAAATAATATTTTACATGAACATCAAAACCCTTATCGTCTTAATGCTTGTAAATTATAAATTATTCATTAAATAAACCAAAACTCTCCACATTAAAACTCTTACAATACAGCGTATACTGTATAAAATTTCTGAAGCAATCATTAATTAAATAGATGTATATTTTCTGCATCTGCATACCTCACGCTACAGAGTTCAGAGCACAAGAGTTCGATCTGTCTAATTAGGTTTCTGAGAATTCTGCACTGAGCGAAATTATTATTGAAGTTTCCTTTGCGAATGTTTCTTATTGTGATTATTTGTGCAGCCGTACAAATGCTCGATTCATTCGCATAAAAGCTGTTTCCCGAGCTTTTAACAAAGAGCATCGTTATAAAGCAATAAGCGGATGAGCAAACACACTTCAACCATTGACAGAAAAACTAAAGAGGGATTGATACATCTAAAAGCTTTGCTGCAAATTGATAATTTATAAAAATCACAATTTTATAGTGGAAATAACTTCAGAGCTCGTGGTATGAGAATGAAGCTATCATTAAGCTCACTAATTTCTTTTAATCTTTTGTAACATTCTGTTTATGAATCGGTTTATATTATGAAACCAAAAAATATGCTTTGGGAAAATTGAAGCTTTTCCTATCGATTCGCTTGAGCAGTATTCAAATAAAAAATATATTTACTTTGTAAAATGTAGAAGTGTAACCTACTAAATTATGTATTTTTTTATTGAAGTATTAAAATTATTATTTATTAAAGAATTAAAAAAATATATTCTATTTTTACCGTAACGAAGAAAAAATTGGTTTTGAAAAATTACGATCCTTTTTTAAAATAAAATAGTGACGTTTGCAAAGTTATTTATTATGAGGTGATTTTTCACAAAAACGTCGCTATACAAATCATCGTATCAGCACGTTTTTTTAAATAGAAAATGATGAATTAAAACTGCAAATTACTTTTCTTTCTTAAAAAAATATTCAAAATAAATAAAAATAATTTTTTTTTGCTTAAATCGATCATTTCGAGGCTCGGTTTTATTAGACTATTCGTGGTGATATGAGTAGACATATTTTTGGCGTGTGCATTCCCCTTAATTCAAATCATTATTTTTTCTTCTTCGAATGGTAAAGGGTAGTTAATAGAGGTCACGCTAAGGCTATTTTGCCAGTCGACAGCATCGGAAGTGAAGCGGGAAACTTATGATATTCTTCTACGGTGTGTTCTGTTGTGTGTATCTGTCCACATTCACACACTTTACTATACACACGAGTTTTTGAGGCCTCATTTGTACATACGTAGGTTGCACCGGTGCGGTTTAGTGGGGCTCACGTCTTCCGAAGGGAGAGAGCACCCTGGCCGTTTAATAGTTGGGTCCACAACAAGATGCTTGGTTTTAACGTCTGAGATCTGCCACTGTATTTTCCACAACTTTTCAGGAAAGTTTCGTGCCTTCAGTATCTTTTCGCTTTGAATCCAAAACGATAAAACTCAATTTATTTACTTTTATTGTACAAAAAAAACTCTGTTCATTTCAAACCTACAAATTGTTCATTTTAAAATTAAGGTAAATTGGTCGCTTTAAAATATTTTTTTCATATTAGTGAAAACAGTAATTGTTTTTCAAAATACGAGCAGAGCTTATTTTAAGTGAGTGTCGACATTTTGTAATTATTTAACGAGTTATTTTCAATGTATACCCTGATTAAACTTATAATAATTAGGCTGAAAATAATCATCGAATGAATAGTATAATATTTTTACTAGATCCTTCAAAACAACCTACAAATGGAGTGTTTCCCTCAATAGTATGTTGGCTAAAATCTAATATCGCAATCATCAGCAAGAATTTTTAGAATTCGTACACGAGAAGGCTTTTAATTGTCATAGACACGTTTTTTTCTACATTATTCCATACATATTATGAACGAAAATTTTAAATAAAATACCATCACTCCAGGACACACAGACCCTCCAGATTCTCCCACCTCTCATACCTATTTCATTCACAGGAAGGAGAGGAATTTGAATCTGGCTGGAGAGGTCAAAGGGTCTCAGACGCATCCGAGGACCGCCACCAAGACCTGGTCAAACCTCAGCCCATGCACCCAGGCCACCCTCCTTAGTCTTGGGGTGACCTATGTGACAACTGTTTTTTAGTTTTAGGCTTTAGTTTAAAAAAAAGAAATAGAAATCTCTCGAGTTCATGCTCCACAGTTGTAATATAGTTTGAGACCCCGACTAATATGGCTGGCGATTTCAATGAACTTACAATTATTATCGCTTGGGGAAGATTGAAGATACACCAGGGAAGCTTATGAAAAATACTTGATTAAAAATACTCTTGCTGGCCAACCCATCATCAAGAGACACCCCTCGTCAAATACCGACAGAGTTTATCAAGCTTTGGAGGGGTAAAATCTTAGGCTTTTCAAACAAACAGTTGCCTATTTTATTGAGAACATATTTAATCTCAATTTTAATTGTTTCAGATTATAAAACTATCGAAATTAAAAACTTATTTTCGAAATGTATTTAGTCTTTCTCGTTTAAATTAACCAACTTAACCTTTGTAAAATCTCCTCTACAATACAGGTGAACTAATAGCGTGAAGAAAATTATAAACTCTCCTGTTAAATTTCTTGTTAAATCTTGTTTAATTACAGTCTACACGATAAAAACCATCTGTAAAATGTAAAACCATAAAATGTCCTTTACAATACAAATGAACTCATAGCGTGAAGGAAACTATACACTCTCTTGTTAAATGTCCTCTACAATACAGGTGAACTCATAGCGTGAAGAAAATTATAAACTCTCTTGTTAAATCTTGTTTAATTACAGTCTACACGATAAAAACCATCGGTAAGCGACTTCAAAAACGTTTATCTTTTGTTTAAAATTTTGATATTTTTGATTGCGTACGTCGTTTTGTAATATTAATCCAAAAAGGAATAAAGAATCTTTCATCTGCTTTCAAAAATAATATTTCAATTTTGAATACTTGATTTGCTGTAATATTTCCCACGCAATCCGTATTGTGACTGTTCACTTAAAAAATACATTTGCAAAATATATAAGCTTTTTGGGTAAAAAATATGGCATAAACGAAATAACAGCATGTTTTTATATTAAAATGTTGTGATCTCTGTGAGAGTTTTCTTTCTGATGTCAAGGAATTTTTTTAAATACCAGTGTACATATAGGTACATACGGAGATTATTTAAGTACCAGTATAAGTATACATATAGGTACATACAGAGATTTTTTAAGTACCAGTATAAGTATACATATAGGTACATACAGAGATTTTTTTAAGTACCAGTATAAGTATACATATAGATACATACAGAGATTGTTTAAGTACCAGTATAAGTATACATATAGATACATACAGAGATTGTTTAATTACCAGTATAAGTATACATATAGATACATACAGAGATTTTTTATGTACCAGTATAAGAATACATATAGGTACATACAGATATTTTTTTAAGTACCAGTATAAGTATACATATACAGAGATTTTTTACTGTTTAGTAGAGAATTTACTCTTGCCCTTTTCATCAGTAGCCGACTGTATGCATTTTTATCAAAACTAACTATAGGGATACGAAAAATGTGTACAAAGTACTAACACTAAATATTAATTTATCAATCAATACGAGTATAAATAAAAATGCGTACAAAATACTAACACTAAATATTAATTTATCAATCAATACGAGTATAAATAAAAATGTGTACAAAGGACTAACACTAAATATTAATTTATCAATCAATACGAGTATATATAAAAATGTATGTTTCTTTGATTGTACCCTATAGACTCAACTATAGGACCGATTACACTGAAAATTTGAAAAATCGTTCTTATTATCTTATTATATCTTAGTGCCATGAGTAGGTATTTAGTGAGCGGTTTGGATGGTATTTTTTAAATAATATCAATGTGAATTTTATGAAACTACATGAAATAAATTGTAGAAAAAGTTGGGGAGGCCCGATCAATGGCACGATCAAATGTAACAAATGTGAATATGAAGATTAATGAAGAAAGATGTGTAAGTAGAATGTATGACATGGAGGTGAAGTAGTTGACACTGGCACTATCAAGTGAAACAAATGTGAATATGAAGATAAATGAAGAAAGATGTGTTAGTAGAATGTATGACATGGAGGTGAAGTAGGTGACACTGGCTCTATCAAGTGAAACAAATATGAATATGAAGATTAATGAAGGAAGATGTGTAAGTAGAATGTATGACATGGAGGTGAAGTAGTTGACACTGGCACGATCAAGTGAAACAAATGTGAATATGAAGATTAATGAATAAAGATGTGTAAGTAGAATGTATGACATGGAGGTGAAGTAGTTGACACTGGCACGATCAAGTGAAACAAATGTGAATATGAAGATTTATGAAGAAAGATGTGTTAGTAGAATGTATGACATGGAGGTGAAGTAGTTGACACTGGCACTATCAAGTGAAACAAATGTGAATATGAAGATTAATGAAGAAAGATGTGTTAGTAGAATGTATGACATGGAGGTGAAGTAGTTGACACTGGCACGATCAAGTGAAACAAATGTGAATATGAAGATTAATGAAGAAAGATGTGTTAGTAGAATGTATGACATGGAGGTGAAGTAGTTGACACTGGCACTATCAAGTGAAACAAATGTGAATATGAAGATTAATGAAGAAAGATGTGTTAGTAGAATGTATGACATGGAGGTGAAGTAGGTGACACTGGCTCTATCAAGTGAAACAAATATGAATATGAAGATTAATGAAGGAAGATGTGTAAGTAGAATGTATGACATGGAGGTGAAGTAGTTGACACTGGCACGATCAAGTGAAACAAATGTGAATATGAAGATTAATGAATAAAGATGTGTAAGTAGAATGTATGACATGGAGGTGAAGTAGTTGACACTGGCACGATCAAGTGAAACAAATGTGAATATGAAGATTAATGAAGAAAGATGTGTTAGTAGAATGTATGACATGGAGGTGAAGTAGTTGACACTGGCACTATCAAGTGAAACAAATGTGAATATGAAGATAAATGAAGAAAGATGTGTTAGTAGAATGTATGACATGGAGGTGAAGTAGGTGACACTGGCTCTATCAAGTGAAACAAATATGAATATGAAGATTAATGAAGGAAGATGTGTAAGTAGAATGTATGACATGGAGGTGAAGTAGTTGACACTGGCACGATCAAGTGAAACAAATGTGAATATGAAGATTAATGAATAAAGATGTGTAAGTAGAATGTATGACATGGAGGTGAAGTAGTTGACACTGGCACGATCAAGTGAAACAAATGTGAATATGAAGATTTATGAAGAAAGATGTGTTAGTAGAATGTATGACATGGAGGTGAAGTAGTTGACACTGGCACTATCAAGTGAAACAAATGTGAATATGAAGATTAATGAAGAAAGATGTGTTAGTAGAATGTATGACATGGAGGTGAAGTAGTTGACACTGGCACGATCAAGTGAAACAAATGTGAATATGAAGATTAATGAAGAAAGATGTGTTAGTAGAATGTATGACATGGAGGTGAAGTAGTTGACACTGGCACGATCAAGTGAAACAAATGTGAATATGAAGATTAATGAATAAAGATGTGTAAGTAGAATGTATGACATGGAGGTGAAGTAGTTGACACTGGCACGATCAAGTGAAACAAATGTGAATATGAAGATTAATGAAGAAAGATGTGCAAGTAGAATGTATGACATGGAGGTGAAGTAGTTGACACTGGCACGATCAAGTGAAACAAATGTGAATATGAAGATTAATGAATAAAGATGTGTAAGTAGAATGTATGACATTGAGGTGAAGTAGTTGACACTGGCACGATCAAGTGAAACAAATGTGAATATGAAGATTAATGATGAAAGATGTGTTAGTAGAATGTCTGACATGGAGGTGAAGTAGTCGACACTGGCACTATCAAGTGAAAAAAATACATTAAAAAAGTAAACTTTTAAAAATGTTCAGAAAAAAATCATTTCCACATTTAAAATATACCCAGTTTTCACGTACACTTCACTTTAGAAATTAAAAAATTTACTCGAAACCATTCATTACCCCGTGCAACGCCGGCTACAAGTCAGTTAATACTTACAATAATTATCATTATTAAATGCTTCATTAGTCCGTTTGTTTATGTCCGGTTGTGAGGTACTAGTAAATTGAAAATTGAATAATTCCTTTCCACTTCATCAAATTATTGCTCATTGAATGAGCCATTTAATTATTTAAATTAATCAAAATCACTTAAATTATATAAAATTAATTTGTATATCAAGTAGTGATTAATGATAAAATTAAACGATTTTAATTTTTTAAAAGCGGTCGACTCTAAACACCAACAAAAACTCTGCGAAATGGCACTCGAACCAGCCACATACATTTCGAAACCATGAACTCTCCTAACCGATTGGTAATTCAAGGGTATATTGACCGAAAATGTGGCAGAAGAGTTCGACGGTTCCCGGAATAACTCTGCGAAATGGCACTCGAACCAGCCACATACATTTCGAAACCATGAACTCTCCTTACCCGATTGGTAATTCAAGGGTATATTGACCGAAAACGTGGCAGAAGAGTTCGACGGTTCCCGGAATAACTCTGCGAAATGGCACTCGAACCAGCCACATACATTTCGAAAGTATGAACTCTTCTGCCACGTTTTCCGTCAATCTACCCCTGAATTACCAATCGGGTATTCTTGTGCTGTTTATTCCCCGTAATATATCGGGCATTAAAAATCATTATGACCGTATTCGGTCATAATGATAATTTTAAAATAATAGTGAATTTATATATTATTTAGATATATATATATAATATACACGGTGTCCGGAAACTCGTAGTACAAGCGGGAAACTGGAGAATCTACACCACATGGGGAACCCAAATAAACATAAAGTTTTTTGATTTGAGCAATATCACAAAAAAAATATTTCTCGGCTATTTTAGGGTTAAAGTTTTTTCTGGTGTTTAGGGTTTAACAACAGATGTTTTACCCTGCAGAGCAGAAATATTTTATGATTACACCGGATTAAATTTTTTTTTTTCTTTTTTTTTTTTTTTTTTTTTTTTTTTTTTTTTTTTTTTTTTTAAATTTTTTTTTAACTACCATACTAGGCTAATGCCCGTGTTGTGGTAGTTATACATGAAATAATAATAACAATGACATAAAAGAACTAAAAAATACTTATAGTAACATAAGTATGTAAGTATAAATCATAATGAAGTAATAATAATAAAAATAACTTAGAAGAACTAAAAAATACTATTTTATAGAAACATAAGAAAGAATTAGAGAAGAAAAAAAAGAAAAACAAATTTGATGATAAATAAAACTAAAAACAAGTATATTAAAATTAATAGTAAACTGAAAAATAAAGAAAAAGTATATGTATATTAAAAAGATACAAATAAAAATTAAAAATATCAAACATTAAGATTAAAATTTAAACATAATTAATGTAGATTGTTTAATGCATATAATTGTTTGTGTGCAAGTTTATATAACTTAGGTATTATCTATAAGACAACATGTTTATGTTCAACACTTAATTTTAATTTTCGTGATATGAGACAAGTTGGAAAAGAAGTTTTTAATTTTTTTTTTGTGTTAGGAACTCATATAATCTTTGAAGAAAGGTCGTCCCCTTTCAAATATCCATTGATGTACACGAGCAGTAAATATGGATATAGAATTACTTGACTTTAAGTCGGTACTCAATGCATTGTATATTTTAGGCGCGATGAACCAGAATTGCCGTTGAGCGAAAGAGGTTTTAGTTTGAGGAACCACGCAACCCAGGTTTGATGAAAAGCGGGTGTGAGCTTGGTGTTGTGGAGCCAACAGTAGGTTATTTTTTCGTATGTAACAAATGCTTACCTTAGTAAATAACTGTCGTATATCTAAGACCCTGATTTTAGCAAAGAGTTCATTAGAGGGATGGGTAGGTTGGCATTTAAATATAATTCTCAAAATTAGTTTTTGAACTGTAATAATAGGATTAATAATGGATTCAGCACAACCACCCCATCCCACTATACCATACGTTGCTATAGATTGGAAAAGGGCAAAGTATACGCTTCTTAAAGTCTGTAAATCAAGGATGGACCTAAGGGAGCAGAATACATGGCAGAGTTTACGAAGTTTGTTTACTGTGTCACTGATATGGGCTTCCCACCGTAGTTGGTTGTCTATGATTATTCCCAAATATTTAACTGCATTTGATGATTTAAGGGTAGAACACGTGCAATTTATATTAGGTGTGATTTCGTGAGTGTGTAAATTGAATGAACACGAGTGAATAATAGGTTTAGGGCAGTTGTTGGGTACATTATGTTTGCGGATGGAAAATGTCATATATTGGGTTTTGTCGATGTTAAGTGTGAGGAGGTTTGTGTCCAGCCAATGTTTTACTTTTAATAGACCATTATTAGCTTTGTTAGTGACTGATTCCCATGTTACATCTTCAAATATTAGAACAGTGTCATCGGCAAATGATAATATTTTACCTCCAATATTCATGGCACAAAGTGAGTTTATGTATACAAGAAATAAAATTGGTCCTAGTATACTGCCTTGAGGTACACCAAAGGACATAGGTAATTTTTCGCTTATATGTGTTTTGTCAGAGTGGATGAGAGTTTGTTGTGTTCGGTTCATTAGATAGTTTTCAAACCATGTGTAGGCTACTCCTGTTATTCCAACCCGATGCAGTTTTTTTAGCAGTAAGGAATGAGAGACCGTATCAAATGCTTTCGCAAGATCGAGAAAGACAGCCAGTGGTTTGCGACCAATGTCAAGATTATAGGAAACGATTTTCGTGAGGGCAGCTATTGCATCAGATGTACTTCTACCTTTGCGAAAGCCATATTGGTTGTCTGATAATATGTTGTTATCTTCGAGGAACTTACACAGTCTATGTTTTACAGCTTTTTCTACAATTTTAGATATTGTGCTTAGTAAGGATATCGGTCGGTAGTTATTTACAGATAATTTGTCACCTGCTTTGAAGATTGGGATTATTGTAGCCTGTTTTAAGGAGTTAGGAAAAGTACCAGTTTTGAAGCTTGAGTTGATTATGTGTTTAAGAGGGGGGGCGATAAATTTTTGGAGGTGTTTAATAATTTTTGCCGAGATGTGATCTATTCCGGTGGAGTTACTGTTTTTGAGAGATGCTATTATTTCCATAATTTCTGATTCAGTAGTGGGAGTGAAGTGAAACGGGTTGTAGGTCAGAGTACTGATAGGTATACCATTTGCAAGATCTTTCTCTGAGACGTTTTTTCTGGCTAAAATTTTTTTTGCTAAGTTGGGACCGATATTGCAAAAAAATTGATTGAAATGGTCGGATATTTTTTCAGGTTCAGAATTTACATGTATTGTTTTGTCTTCGATATTAATTTTAACAATAGGTGTGTCGGTTTTATTAATGTTGGCTATATCTTTTATGATATTCCAAATTTTTTTTTTATCGTCGGTAGCTTCACTGATTTTTTTTTTGTAATAATCCCTTTTAACAGTGTCAATTATTTTTTTGCAGTTATTTCTATAACGTTTGTAGAATATGAGAGATGCATAGTCGCTAGGGTTTTTCCTACAGAAGTGATGGATCTTATCACGCTTTCTGATACAGTGGAGAATACCAGCAGTGATCCATGGTTTAATTTTTGTTTGCGATCGGTTTGTTTTAGTTTTTGAATATGATGTTGCTTTGGCCAAGTGGTTATGTAAAGTATTTATAAATAAATCGCATGCAGAGTTGGCATCAGTACAAGAATAGATGAGTTCCCAATTTTCTTTCGAGACATGATCTAGGAGAATTTCATAAGAAATCATTACTTGGGGTGGAGCATTTTGAGTTGGTTTGTGAATTTTTTTGGTGATGGAAGTAATGATTGCATAGTGGTCTGTTATAGTTGATTGATATACAATGGATTTGTTGTCTAGTTTACTCTTAACGAACACATGATCTATACAACTACTATTGTTTATGTCTGATTCTCTTGTTGGAGAGGTGACAGCTGGCAAATATCCTAATAAAGTTAGTGCATTTAGGTATTCGTTGGCTTGAGGATGCGTTTTGTTGATTATATTTATGTTAAGGTCACCAATTATGTAAGTGTTTTGGCAGTGTTTTATGTTTGTTACTATTTCTTGTAGTGAGTATAAGAATGGGGTTATATTATGTGTATTCGGAGATCTGTATATAGTAAGGATTGTTATGAGGTTATCAAGTTGTATTTGAAGGCAGTTGGCGTTTTTAATTCTGATCTCTTTGACTGAGTGTGGGATGTGATTTTTGATGTATACAATAACGCCATCGTTTTGAGTTTGGTTATGTAGTGTGTTATAGTGATTGTAGTTTTTTATTGTTTTAGGAAGGAAATTTTTTTGAATCCAGCATTCGGTCAAGACTATTACATCGAAATCTAAGGCAAGGTCAGTAAGAAGAATGGATAATTCATCAAAATTTTTGTTAATACTTCTAATGTTCATTGAAAATATCATAAGGGTAGAATTAGTTAATAATAATTGACGTACAACTTCAGAATCGTTGGTTGATGAACATGGGATAGGTGTTGTATTATCTAGTAGATCTGCTAAGTCTTCCATTTTTTGGTTTTTTGCATTGCGTTAATTATTAATAGTAAAGATGTAGTGACAGTGATATCTTTATTAGTAATATAGGTATTGATTTGTTGTGAAGATGTAACATAAGAATATAATTTATACTTGGTCATTTTGAAATTAGGAAGATTATAGAAATAAGAATTGAAAGCAATGGTATAATGAATATGTGGTATACATGGGATTTGAAATAATGATTTTGAGATAAAAATCTTGTTTGTAGGTAAAAATAACGCACGGTTAAGTAATGTAAGAAAAAAAAAATATTTCCGAAAGTTCTTATTGTTCGCAGAACTAAAAACAATAAAATTTAAAAAGTTAATTTCATTCTTGTTAGTAATTAAAGTAATATTGCATTTAAGGGTAATCGTATCAATATGTAGAATATTATTAAAATAAGTTGTACCACTGGTTTCTGTTGTTGGCAATAGTCGAGAAGGAGTTCGCCAGTTATTAAAAGCAATAACAAAATAAGCAATGTATATAATTGTATAAAGCATAGTAAGTTGTAATGGTTTTGATGCAATTACAATAACACATTTTCTACATGATAAGAAAAGTAGATTACTGGAAAGAGGTGATTGTATTAAGTTATTTGATCGATTAAAAACAATGATGGGGTACATGCTTTTGTTAAATGTCTTTGGGCTAGAAAAATCCAATAATATGTTTTTTGTAACAGAGAGTATCAAGTAATATATAGATGAATATATAATAGTATACAGGAGAATCAAGTAAAATAAAAGTATACCAAAGGGTGAAAATTGATTATAAGTTATTTGGTGAGGGAGATAAAAGGTTTTTGGTTTTTTCATTGATAAGTATAACGGGCGTCCCAACGTCTTTGCGTACATATACTTGTCCCCCTCTGGTCCAGGCAAACTTAAAAATATTGTCTCGTGTAGCCTTACGTGCAAGAAACCAATGATGTTTAGCTCGAAATGTCAAGTGTTCATTGATATAAATCTGAGAGCTCTTTCCTGCCATTCCTATGATATTTGTGTTTAGTTTATCCTCCCGATTTGCAGATCGCTTGTTAAATGTTTTTATGTCATTTAAGAAGATGTCACGGTCATCGTTTGTTTTGAATCTGAGGATTATCGGCCGTTGTAAATCCTTGTTGGTTTTTTGTCCAGTACGGTAGGCTGCTTCCACGTTTTTCACTTCTGTTCCGGCATTTGTAATTTTTTGGATATTGAAAACAACATTTTTTAAGTCTTCTCCGCTTATTTCCGGGATTCCTCGTATTTCTACGTTTTTCGACCTGTTTTCCCTGTCTAAATTTTCAAATTGTCCTTCTATTAGCTCTAAGCGCGCTTCAAGATCACAGTTTTTTTTTTCAAGTTTTTTGTTTATATTCTCGAGTTCGTGGACTCGAAGTAGAATATCCTCGTATTGTTTACTCATTGCTGAGATTGTGGCGAGAATTTGGGTGTTTTGGTCGAGTATTGCGTTTTGTTTTAATAGTAGTTCGTTGTCCAAAGTTGAGGCACCGCTGGCAGTGACATTGAAAGCCGGAGTGTCAGATAGGCATTTCTTGCATTTAATTTGGGCGCGTCGTTCTTTAGTGAGTCGACGGTATGAGGTCTCTGCCACTCCGCTGCAGTGCAAATGGAATATTCCCTTGCACACGGCGCAGGTAAATACGGACTCGTCGGAGAGAGTGGGTTCTGAACAGGCTTTGCAATTATTCATGTTGTGGTTATGTGGTTAGTTAGGTGGTAAAGTTGTCCTTGCGCCTGTTGGCAGTCAAAATTCGTAACGCGAGTGATAAATTTTGGTTCTGATGTCTCCAGAATAATTGTATTGGGAAAGTAGAGTTGAGTAGTAGTGAAGACCGCTGCCCGCAACTGAACTAAATTCACTTTTATATTGGGTTAGTAAATGATCCAATGTGCACTAAAAACTTTGATTTCTATTATTTATAAAAAAAATAAATATAATTTTGATGTTTATAAACCTGTCACCATCTATTGGGCAATAGTTGAATTAAAAATATTTTCCTTCACAAGTTTGCAAGCATTGCCATCTATTGATTCGTAGGCGTAACTCAATTTATTTTATAATTTTAATGTATGTAGGTATTTACTGACATCTATTGACTAGTAGAGTAAATATGCCATATGTAGGTAGGGCATCCAAATAATTTGTTAAAATCTCAGTTTTTAAATTTTTTTGTAATGAGTTTATCTTGAATGCGGTTCAGTACATACATAAAATTAGTTCCAGAATTTCCGCCGCACTATGATGCACAGATACACAAGTTATATAATGTTTACATTAAACTTTTGCGCTTTGTTCCACTATTTTATACGGAGCAAAATTATACTTGACGTCTGTCATTGACTTTGTTGCACTGTGAAGGGTGATTTCAAAATAATGCTTCAAATCCGAGTTTCTTCATTTGTTTTACTTTCAAATAGTTTTAATTAGTTGGGTACTTTGATCTTCAGTAATAATTTATAAGAATTTGATTAAAAAAAAAAAAAAAAAAAAAAAAATCAACTTCTAACTCGATTTACTCGATAACGAAAGCTCAAATAAAAAAAAAATATACTGCAAAATCGACTCCAAATGTGATGTAGATTCACCAGTTTCCCGCTTGTACTACGAGTTTCCGGACACCCTGTATATAACTACTGAGATTACAATTTAGATTATATTTTTTCTGTCGTTTGATAAAATATTGATTATTTATTTATCTTTTTATCTAATTATAACAGATTTAACAGCCAGTGTACTTATGGCCACCTAAATTTGGATGGTTGATGGAGGAAGGTTATGATATTTCTGACTATTCAGATCTAGTCCTACGCTATTTACACGGTGAAAATCATTTCAAGAGAGGTTAATATATTTTTCACAGAGTGATAGTATGTCAAATCATCTACCTTAAGAGGTCGAAGATTTAAAGTTCTCCTGGGAATAGAAAAATCAACAAGGTGGAACTATAGCTCTAAACTCCAGATGAGTACCTAAGCACTAGTATCCACTTTTTCACTTTACGTTCACTATACAAGAAGAATGTCTAAAAAGCACTCATGCACAAAATTTGTTAAACATACCAAGGGTTCTTCAATTATTCCTTTCAAAAAGCGGAGGGAATTTAGATAAAGCTAGTCTCAATTTCTGCTTTTGTCCGTTCGCTCGAATAAATGTCCTACATCAAAAGAATGAGAAAAAAACGGGGGTGCATTGAAAAGGTGGGGAGGCGACAGAAGATAGACGATTTAGAAAACACGCTATGTTTGTATTCTCTCCTGTTTTATGTGAGAAACGTTCAATCAACGCAAATGACTGTGTGAAGTCTCAAATTCCTAATACGTTATGCATATCGCATTGTGTTCATCTTTGAAAGCTTTCATATGAGCCTAATGTTAAAACAAAGAACATTTCATTGCAACATTATTTTTCTTTCTATTTTCTTTTCTTTTTCCTTCATTCGAGAATTACTCTAATATTTCTCATCAACTAATAAAAACTTATTTGTCGTACAATCCCCAAAAAAATGACAGTTTTTACGAACATTTACTTAGTTTGTCCTGACGATGGCTATGACAGCGCAATCAGTAACCATTTTTTTATTTACATAAAACTATAACATGTTTTAAAAAGATCATTGGTTCAATATTATCTATCCTTGGGCATGGAAAAAAAAGGTCGCCAGGAAAAGGTGAAATGTTTTTTAGAGGAATACACACGCAAATTAGAAACACTAGATCTCATGGAAAAACATACATTCAACAAACAACTACGAATACCATATTTGAACAAAAAGTTTTTTTTACTAATGTACTAAACTCTAAAAAAAAATTCCTTTCTCAATCGAAATCGCAATAACGTTAGGTATAACATTAATAATTCAAATAAACAGGTTGATTCTAAACATAGGGAGATCAGAAATGGAAACATACTGACACCAAATACAGACTGAAACAGTAACCACTAAACCGCACAAACCGCACAAACCGCTACCTACTTCTTTGGAAAACGTTTAGGACAGTGTTCATCATCGGGACAAATGGGTAATAATAAATAAACAGGTTGATTCTAAACATAGGGAGATCAGAAATGGAAACATACTGACACCAAATACAGACTGAAACAGTAACCACTAAACCGCACAAACCGCACAAACCGCTACCTACTTCTTTGGAAAACGTTTAGGACAGTGTTCATCATCGGGACAAATGGGTAATAATAATAACAAATCACGATAATACGGCTGTGAATGAATCATATTTCACTACATAATATATTTTTAATTTTTTCAAACTTCAAATTATTCAAATAATTAAATATTAACATGTAAAAGTATCAGCATGGAAGATCCCAGTGAGGATATATTAAATCTACCATTAATAAAAATTTAAGAAAACGAATCATTTATTATTAGAAAGTTAGAATTCCCCTAATTGCTTTGAATACGATTCAGCGAAGCTTGAACATTATTTCAGCACATTTGATTCAGAGAAGATTTAAAATACGAAGACAAGAATTGTGATAAAGAATAAGAAAATTAAAATAAACCAATATCAATAAAATAGTCTTATAAATGCTAACATTCTCTCAATGGGCATTATTTGCTGTGAAAGGCGGGTAAGTCGGCACCCACTGGGAGTATCGAACTCTTTTCGCTCGACTGGTAATCGAGCTTCCATAGGGCTTTTGACCACTCCAATGATTAGAGCACATTCCTGGAACGACAAAATCATAACATTCTTAAAATTTAAATGGTATAATATAAAGTGTTAGAAAATTAGTTTTATATCAAAATTCATGGCACCAAATAAAAATTAAACATCGTCTACTTACGTAGAGTTTTATGAAAAAATCCTTAGCCAACATACCTACTAGTTATTGAAAGCGACTGTAATAATAATGATTACACAATAACTTTTTGTCGTTCTGCCTCTAAATAACTACTGGAGAAAGAAACATTCATTCAATGTGTATTTTGATAGATCACGTTTGCTTTTCATGCCGTACCTTTTTTATTCAAAATATCCGATACAGCAAAAGGGAAACGGTTAGAAAAAGCAAGAAGAAGAAAGAAAAAGAAGAAAATATGTGTATTGACTGAATGACAATAGAGGCTCCTCCTGCGAAATCACAAAGAGCGATCCTTGCTCAAAATAATCCCAAATTACAAAAAGTTTTTTGAGAGAGCGTACATCCTACATCATGCTCGTATTTGGTATAATATCGGAGGGGAAAAGTTTAAATTGGATTTATGTATCTTCTGAAAAAAGTTAAAGAACAAATTTGATTGGATACCGAACGTAGCACGGCCTAATCTCTCGTAAGCATTTAGTTTCAATGGGATTATTGTGATTTCTTCTGCTTAGCAAGTTTTAAGGATTATGAACATCGAATTGGGATAGGGAAATGTAAAAAAAATAAAAAAACAACTGTTAACAATAAAATGTCAAGATGTAGTTATTAATTTAAAACCCTTCCGTATGACCAGTTACGTAACATTCAACTGGAGCTCTTGGGCCAGTATTGGGTCGATCTATCATTTGATACGACCCGGGTCAATCCCGACCCACTTGCAAAGTGATCATAGATCGTATTGCTCACGATCGACCCAGGGACTAGCTTGGGCAATCAATGTTTATTTCGTGAATTAGTAAGAAATGTTACATTTCGGGTGACATCTCCGTATCTACAAAATTCTAAGACCATTGGCCTGTTTCAGAGAAGGTTGACATAATATTATAATATTAATTTTAGTTGTTGCAAAAAGCCCACATTGTAATGACGCACTATTGTAAAAAAACAAATAAAACCTCTACATAGAGCCTCGTTTATAACTTTTTCCACCCTTTAGGCTAAAAATATTCATAAACATTTGATTTCTATTATCTTTAAATATTGATCTAAAAGGATTCATTATGGTTTTGCCAAAAAAAAATTTCAAGAATGAAATTTTCGATATAAAAATAAACATTAAAAATATTTAAAATAAAAATAATGATTTATTGTAGAAAGCAATCACTTTGCGGTTTAATGTATTTAATAAAAATAAAATATTTTTTGTAAAACTAAAATTTTTAAATTAATTTCTTTATTGACTGGTTTTGGTTTGCTCAAGCATCGCCAGGGTACAAATTAATAAATAAGAAATACTTAGTATGTACTTATATACAAACAAAAATTCGAATTCAAGAGTCTAAGTTCAAAAGAGTGCAACGAAATCGTCACTGATAGTTTCTACGGTATAGAAATACTTCATCTAAATATACGGAGCCTTCAAAAAAATATAAAAGTATTTATTCTCAATTTAAATAATCTACAAGTAAAGCCGGGCATTATAATGTTAACGGAAACGTATACAAATAGTGACTCTCCATATTATAATTTATATGATTTCACTTACATACAAACAAACACAAATATCAATAAAAACAGTGGTATCGCAATATTCAAATAACAAATATAACAACATTGTATCCATATTAGAACACAGTGTAGATTCAACTAACTGCATAGAAATTCAACTCAACTATAATAAAATGAATTATTATTTTATAGAAATCTATAGAACTCATGAATCCAACTCCAAATTATTTACCGAACAAATACGACAAATAATATCAAAATTAAAAAACAAAACTTGCATAATCACCGGGGATTTCAATATCAACATTAACAAAAATAAAGATGATATTCTTAAACATGATTATTTAAACTGTATGACAGAAAACAATTTTAAATCATGTATAAATAAAAGTACGCTGGAAATTCAAGGTCAGAAACCACCTTGTGTAGATCATTTTTGGACAAATATTAACATAAAAGATCTCCCTAAAATAAAAACCGTTGTCTGGAAAAATAACATTACCGACCATTACACGTGTATATTTTTGTATAAGGATGAAAAAAAACACAGGCAAAAACTTGTTGGTGAACAAATCGTATACCAAACTAAATCTGCAGAAATTCATTGATTACTTGAAAACTGAAAATTGGCAGCCTGCAATCAATTGTGAAGAGGTTAAAATATGTTAAAAGAAATTTGAAAAAATTTTATCCACGCATATAGAAAAATCTAAAACTGAAATTCCTAATCGTAATCTGGCAAAAAATAAATTCTTGAAACCGTGGAGCACTCAGTGTCTATTTAATTCAATAAGAGAAAAAAAGTAAGCTTTACAAACAAACAATTAATTTCCCAAACAACGTAGAATTAGATAGTTATTACAAAAAATATAAAAATAAATTGACGCAACTAATCAAAATCAGTAAAGATGACTACTATAGATATAAAATAATCTGGCAAACAATCAACTGTACAATAGAAAACTATAAACAGAAACAGTCAATAAATGCAATTAAAGATGAAAATAAGGTAATAATAAATGCCAAAGAAAACCCAAAAAAATTTGCTAATATTATCAACTCATTTTTCGCAAAAGTGGGACAAAACCTAGAAAAAGAAATTAATGTTACAAAAGGATCGAATAAACAACCAATTATAGAAAATATACAAAATCTAAGCTCACTATTCCGATTTTAAATGATCAGCAAAGTAGATATTTTAAACATAATTGAAAATATGAAAGAAGGGTCGTCTCCAGGTTATGACAATATAACAGTAGAAATTTTAAAATCTATTAAAAACCATTTGATAAAATCATTAACTCACCTAATTAATAAAAGTCTCAAAAATTTAATATTTCCATCTAATTATAAGAAAACAATTATTTCACCTGTATTTAAAAGTGGAAATACCCAAAATGTAACAAACTATCGACCAATTTCCCTCATTTCAAATATAGGCAAAATATTTGAAAAAATTGTAAAATCTCAACTAATGGAATTTGTTGAAAACAACAAAATACTTCACAACAACAAAATACGGATTCCGAAAAGAACGAGGCACACAAGATGCAATTGCAAATCTTACATCACGCATATACGAAAGCCTAGACATGAGCAAAAAATATGCTGGTATTTTCATAGATCTGAGAAAAGCTTTCGACAGTATATGCCACACAAAACTTATGGAAAAATTAGATAATCTGAACATTAAAAGGAATGTAACAAATTGGGTAAAAAGCTACCTAAATAATCGCCCTCAATATGTCAAAATAAACAATGTATATAGCAATGAAGATACATCTAATTATGGAATCCCACAAGGTACGGTACTGGGTCCAATATTCTATATCTTATATGTAAACGGGATATTTTCTCAAACACTTAATAATGGTAATATAATCTCTTATGCTGACGATACAGTCATCATTGAAAGTGACGATACATGGGAATTAGTAAAACTAAAAGCAACAGAAGAAATAATCACTCTTAAATACTGGTTTGACATGAACTTACTATCTCTAAATAGTCAAAAAAAACTCACCTTTTACCATTTTCAATAAAATCAAATGACGTTCCACAAATTTTTTACATAATTATAGATGACAATTTTTAAAAAACATATTGAAAAAACTGTTTCACATTGAAATTTTCAAATAAAATTAAATACTTAGGAATAATAATAGACAAAAATCTAAACTGGAAAGATCAAATCAACCAAACCGTCATTAAATAAAAAAATCAATTTATATATTTTTGAAAATTCGAAATTTTCTCTCATTGGAAATTCTAACATCAGTCTACCACGCTTTGGTACAATCAAATCTTCAATACGCTGTAATCATCTGGGGAACTGCATACAAAACAAATCTACTCCCTGTTGAAATTGTACAACGTCTAATTATAAAAATAATATTGAAAAAACCAAGAGATTATCCAACCAACACACCTAATGTTTGAAGAATTTAAAGTATTAAAATTTAATGATCTAGTCCAAAAAACATAATAACTCAAAAAAAGAAAAACAAAATTGCAGCTTTTTAACTGAAAGTCGTAGGTACTCATCAAAAATATATATTTCCAACACAAAAAAGTAACACCACTTTTGCTCAACATCATTACATATATCTAGGAAAAAAATACTTCAACAGCCTACCCAAAAATATCAGAATAATAGAAAACAATAAACACCTACTAAAAGCAATTAAAGAGAAGTTCAATGTAAAAATACCAAAATGATATAATAATATAATTTTAATATTCATAATTACAAACACTAAATATTCTTCATCTTGATACTCACCACTCTTCTAGATACAAGCGCCAGCTTCTATAGAAGAGGAACATTAAAAAATCAAAAGCAGTGAAAACTAATTGTACTAATTGTATGAATTATCTTTGTTAACATTATTGATTATACTCTGTAAATTGATTAATTATTTAATAAATATATATAAAGTAAAAAAATAAATTATCGAAGGAAGCAAACACTTTGTGGCTTGACATTATTACACAAATTAAAGAATAACTTTGTTTTAAACCACTTTATTACATTTATAGACGTCGACCGGTTTCGGTTGAACTCAACCTTCATCAGGACAGTACAAATATAAACTAAAATATAATACAGAGGAAGATTATTAGGTAAACAATAAAGAAAGAGAAAGTATATAAATGTGAGGGAGAGAGCATCAGGGCAGCGGAGTAGGTAGTGGGGTCGGGGAGGGGTGGGGATTACCCAGGGAGAAAGGAAACATCTTTAAAATAGGGCTTTTAGTGAGTTCTATCTGTTTGTTTAAAATTGGGTAATTATTTTTATTTTTACTTGCTTTTGAGATTTCCAATGATTCTAGATTATTGAGACGTATTCCTATTTTATTTTTATGTAGTATTTGAACTCCTGTCGTTCTATTAAATGTAGAAATGTTCTATTAAATGTACATTTAATAGAACGACAGGAGTTCAAATACTACATAAAAATAAAATAGGAATACGTCTCAATAATCTAGAATCATTGGAAATCTCAAAAGCAAGTAAAAATAAAAATAATTACCCAATTTTAAACAAACAGATAGAACTCACTAAAAGCCCTATTTTAAAGATGTTTCCTTTCTCCCTGGGTAATCCCCACCCCTCCCCGACCCCACTACCTACTCCGCTGCCCTGATGCTCTCTCCCTCACATTTATATACTTTCTCTTTCTTTATTGTTTACCTAATAATCTTCCTCTGTATTATATTTTAGTTTATATTTGTACTGTCCTGATGAAGGTTGAGTTCAACCGAAACCGGTCGACGTCTATAAATGTAATAAAGTGGTTTAAAACAAAGTTATTCTTTAATTTGTGTAAAAAAATAAAATAAAGAGGGAAACAACAAGATAAATAGTTGTGTATACAAAGCGATTTATTTTCATTGAATTAAAATGCCAATTTCAATTTTCAATGTAATGACTACCGACTGCGTCACTTTGTAATGGACATCATGATGTTGTGATTCTTCTTGTAGAGATTAGTGGATGATTTTGTATATTGTAATAATGGGTAGATTTTGAATAATATTACTGGAGTGTAAGTGCACTATTTACACTTTTATTGTCGCACTACTGGTACATGTTACTTTATAAGGAAGTTACTGGTAAAAATACAAGAAACGACAGAAGACATACCCATTTAACCCAGTCTGCCTTATTATGCTATCTCTTTAATATACGAATGTCTCTTTTGTAGATTCAGTCACTCGTTTATTGCAATAGTGAATTCATCGCCTAAACTTTGTACAAAATAGTAAAAGTATTATAACAATAAATTGCACGTAAAAATAATTTGACAGCCAACACGTTTATTGAAACACTCACCGATCTCCATTATTATTATTAGGGACAAATATTTACCTTTTCAAGGCGGAATTAACAAGAAAGGATGCTCTCTGCACCCCAGAAAGTTTGCCCGGGGACGGCCATTGTTTGCACCCAAGGAAGTGTAAAAACAAATTCATCTCTCCTCAGCCTGAGTTTGCGCTCACTTCCCTAGGAAAGATTTTAAGAAGATTACCGACGAGTTGCCTAAGACATTTACGTCTTGTTTTTTAAGCACTTGTGTTTAAATTATTTTTCAAGAGCACTTGCCATCACAAATATTGGTGATTATATGTTTTAAACAGATGTGTAGCAAATGATTTAATATGTTGCAAATTGGAAATATGTACTTGTATAGAAGCTTGAAGTTACTCAGTCGCTAAGTAGACGTATGTCTCAAGTCGCAAAGTCACTTGGAATAAATGAGGCAATGAAAAATATTTCGTATAATGTGGCTCCTATACGACGGAATTCTGCATTGCGATGTAAGATGGAAGTTCGAAAGGTGGAATTTTTTCACCGTGTGAATGGAGATACTTATTAAATTTAAACATTTTATGAGAAAGATTCAGTAGTGTATTTTAATGTTAGGTTTATTCTGTTTTGTTTAAAGTCTAAAAATAATACGCTCTGAGCAGAACCTAAATTTACATCCACAAAAATTGGACTTATATTTTATGAAATTACCTAATAATGAATTCCACAAAATTAGAGAAAAAAATTCTTAACAAAGAAGAATTTTTTAGAGATGAAACGAAATTTGATTACCAACAACGAGAAGAAATATAAGTGAAATATGAATACAAAGGAAAAAAAGGTAGTTAAGTACATGGAATACGTGGAAAAGAAAGATAAGATGAAAAAATATTGAAAAGATGGTTAGTAGATCATTGTGTTGAAAATTCTTTAGTAGGTATCTAATTCAAATCATCGGAGATAATAATATAGGCACACCTACTACCCGACTTCGCCACAAATTCAGCTTTCTTTTAGATATTTTTCCTTACAGAACAATTTTTGTCTACGGACCTACAAATCGGCTTCTTATGTTATTTTTCGGAGATAAATTATCTTTCACCATACATAGCTCATGATGAAAATCGATATGTGATATGACTCAGGAACTCGAGGTTTAAGAACTTTACGTTCCAAGCGAGGGACTTAATATTTTCTATATTTAGTTTGTAGGTACCATTTAATCATGGTGAAATTATTATCATACTGCTACATTGAAATTTGTATTTAAGTGGGACATTTAACAGCAAACCACGAACGAAGCTTACGTACTTCAGTGTCGTTCGTTATTCATTACTATCCAATACCGAATAATAACTACGGTGAAATGATACATTGTAAACAACATACATGTTTACTTCATATTGACCACAAAAGTATACTTATTTTATTGAATGGAAACTTAAAGCACTACATTGCAATGTATATTTGCTTACATACTCGTTTGGGGGGAACTTCTGGCTGACTTCAACTCTATTTCACACAAGGTGCGATATTTACTATACTTAAAAATATATACTATACTATTACTATACTTACTTAATTTAAATATTTCTGGCTTTTGTAGTACAAATGAGCTCCGAGGGCCTGAGGCGTTTGTAAAACCATTTATCATAGAAATGACGGAATCTGAAAGTAATTTAATTAAGTATACTCAATCAATTTGTTTGTCTTATTTATTATAACTACCTACTTGCACATACCCCTGAAAAATCACCTCAAAATTTCAATTTCATTGGATACCCGCTACATAATATTATACCGTTTTTTTAATATGAATACAGCACAAGAGTCCCAACTGCTCCCAATCGTCTGGAACCAGTGAGACAATGGCATCCCCGATTGCAGTATGTTATGAGGTTATGGGGAGGGGAAGGAGATGGTGCAGCGGAAGGTGGGGTAGTTCCTGGCTATTCAGATCTGGTCACCAACACGGCTAAAGCCATTTCAAGCAACGTTTCAATTCTGAATGGTGATCTTACACCAGGGCGATACTGAGAGGATATTCCACTCTAGAACGTGCCGCAAGTATACTATATATTACTTTAAATGAATAGATTATGAAATAACACAAAAAAATTTACTTCCTCACGTTGGGAATTTAACCCGCGACCTTCGGCTTGCTAGTCGAGAGCTGTACTCCTCGGCCACTGAGGCACGATTGATATCGTAAATACATAAAATAATTATTTTAAATCATGTTTTTATATCAATATACAATTTTATATTATTCAAAGTAATTCGGGCGATTTGAAACAATATACCATATTGAGAAACGCTTTTCAATAATTGAATAGCTTTTTCAAACACTTTTATTTAACGCCTACGCGCGATTGAAACAGAAAGAAAGGTAATGGTATTTTTTTGCTTACATTAAATAAACGTCTTTCACTTCGAGGAGTTCCAAAGAACCAACGTTTGCATGGGTAATGCAAAGTAGAAAACCTACGCAGAAATGAAACTTTATTATTAGGAAAATTCTCTTCGAATAACCAAACGCTGAACGATATCAACCCGCACAAGGAAATGGTGCAACATTTTCAACAATATCACTTACTGGCTTTTCTATGGAAAATACCTTCACTGCAAAGTATGATGTTTTTATTATATTTACGATGCATCTAAAATATTTACGAAAGTCTTTTTCTGGATTTTATGAGACCCAATATTCTTACAAATATTTTCCGTCTAATGTTTTTTTTTAACTTTTTTACATCGTTAAAACACTGATTTCGATTTTGGCGCTATCTATAACTCTAGAACTTTGATTTGCTTTGAATTTCGAAAATGAAATTGAAATTGAAAAAAGTTGACAGTTGATTTTCTTGCCGGGGAAGTGCTCTGAGCTATTTCGACCATATCAATTTACATCATTTCTAACTGTATCATACTTCAACTAAGAGCTACCAAAATTTTCCTAATTTTCTGAACGTAAACTTTTTGTTTCAATTGTTTGGGTTAAACTTGGGTTTAATTCCGAGGTGTGACTGAATCCTTTTCTGTCTTTTCTATTTCACATCTTTCATTTATGGGCCGTTCATTTTGTTTTCAATTATTATCTATTACAATTTGGAGTTTTACTCATTAAGTTATTCAACTACAAAAAATATAAACCATTGGCTAGTATTTTATATTGTTCTTGAATTCACTGTTGATGAACCACCGTAATATTTATTTTCGACTGCCTTAAAGAAATATGCTTATCAAATACAAATATATTACATAGGTTGGTACATATTTAAAATAATTATCATTCGGTTGCTTGCCCGCGGGAAAAGATTTTATCGCTGTCACTGGACATTCGCGATTCAAATTTTTACTAATAAGCAAATACTTTTCTCGCATTGGTCAAGATATCTTTTGAATATAATCACACGGCAAAAACAAAATATTTACTGTTCTTAATTATCAGCACTGCCTAAACTAGTTTTAAGCGCCAAAAAATAAATGACCATAACGCTCTACCACTGAGCTAATAGGAAAAGTCAATAGATGTCGCACATTAAAATTAAAAAATATATGATAGGTTTATCTAAAAAAGACGCTGTCTAGATTGCATTTAGTTTGGGTTGAATCTTGCGATCATACATAAAGATAGTTGCCAATAAATAATGTGCGGTGAAAAAATGAAAACATTGTTGGTAGTTCTTATTCGAAGTATGATACAGTTAAAAGTGACCGAAGCGGATAGGGTCCCATTAGCTCAGTGGTAGAGCGGTGCATCGGCAAGGCAAGGCGTATCCATTTCTGATTTTTCTGTTTCAATAATTAAACTACTTTTGTTTGCAATAAATTAAGATGTCGGCCTATAGCCTGTAGTGTAATATTCATTGACTACATATTAGAAATACGATGTTTTTACACTAACTCCACACAAGAGGCCTTGAGGAAAATAATTTCACTCTGTCATATTTTGGGATGATGTGTGGAGGGTCTTTTTTAAGGAAAGGAATGAGAGCAAGTTCAGGAAAGGTAAAAGGTATGATGGTTGGGTAGGAAGCTAGGGATTAGTGTGTCCAGGAGTGATGGACGTGTGAATATATCCCTCCCACTGCGGCGCAATAGGATGGATCGAGAAACCAAAGAGAGAGAGGTCAAAGGATCTCCCCAAAGCAGCCTCTCCCAATCTGGCACGCCACACAGCTGGCGGGCAAGCGCTTCCTGAACACACCTCACCTGATGAACCCGGCCCCCTGTTAAATCAACCACCGTGACCAACCACTTGATCGGGTGATCTATGGCAGAGGTGTCGGTTATGCAATCATTGGTTCCCGGGGCAACATAGGTACCCGCCTGCCAAATCGATGCGTTTATTAATGTTTCCATTTTGTACAATATTTATTTATTTATCTCCATCTTTGAACCCCGAGAATTAAAATATTAATATTTTGATATCACACATAAAAAGTTTTAAAAATGACTCAACATACGTATTTTCATCAAAACACTGAACTAAAATTACTGATAACAAAATAAAAACATATTTTATTAGAAAAATATAATGTTAACATTACTGTAACCTCAATTTTTGTCGTTTCATATAAAAATAATTAATTAAAAATTCATAAAGTTTCATATTTTTTTCTCAGATAGCCGTCGGAACCTTTGTTTTCACAGAGGTGTACATTTTAATAATTCTGTGGTTTAATTCAGTATTTGAATGTGAAGCCTGGTATTTTTTTCATAGTTCATATTTCTAACGGTTACGGTAAGGAGGGCTCTATGAGACCATATGAGCTGTTCAGAAAAGCAAACAAATTGACTCCACCGAAAATTGAAAAAACCGAACAAATAAACCCGATGAGTTAATAAACTAATGTATCTTTATATTATTCCAGCATGTCTTTTCGTCATTTACTCGTATTTAGGTTTATTTTATCTATGAAAAAGAGCGTGGCAAAATTCCGTGTCAAATGACATAATTCCGATTTTCAAAAGTCATATTACCGTATTTATTTAGAAAAAATAATTTCTATGAATATAAGTAGCTATCCAGCGGAAACTACACACGATAGATAATAAAAACACATGATCTGATAAGAAGACACAATTTATAAAAATATAATTTTGCGAAAAAATGGTTATTACGAAAATAGATTTTCGATTTTAATTTTACCCCTTGTATTCCAGTGGAAAATGTGCTATAGTTGAGGACTAGGAGATATCGGAGAATTTAATCCACGACCCCTACGTTAGGAAACCTGACTCCCTACTGATTTTTTTTTATTTTTTTTTATTTTAGTTTATTTAGGAAACATACAGTTTTACAAAAAAAATAATTGAACATAAAATATAGAACATGATTTAAACCAGTTAAGTTCCATGTTACTGATGTCTACTCAGCTACTATCCGTCTACTGATCTATCTAAAAATACTTAATAACTAACGCATCGGGTATAGAGACCTAAAAGAAGGTTACCTCGAAAACTAAATAGTCTTAAAAAATTATTTAAGATTTCGGCGTTCAAAAGCAGGCCTCATAAATAATAACAGATTTGGGGATGAATATTTATAAAGAATACAGATGTTTAAAAGGACTTTTTCTGGAAATGTTCTGTTTATAATCATCGAAAAGTGATGTTCAAATGGCAATCTATTCGAGGAAAACGTGTGTACTCGTGTACCGATGCATTAACAGGGTAAATATTGGCTAAAACCTGCGACACGCGTCGCGCAGTTCCGCCCCAACCCTTATTAGGTACCGGGGGAGCAGACGTGGGTCGTGGGTGGAGCAGGAAGCAAGTGCTTTATGGCTGGCTTAATGCACAGATCAGGAGATGCACGGGAGGTTAATGAAGGAGGTCTGCGCTGCAAAGCCGATAATCCAGAAAGGCAAATGGTAACGCTACGAACCTTTTACGGGTGACTTGTTTTCAAGTTGCATTATACAGCCCTTGCCTGATTTGGTAAATAAGGGAACACGTAGATCAATGATTGAATCAACCTCATCAGTGTCACTTATTTTTAAGTCGCTTTTTAAGACCCTTCCCAAATGTTGTAAATAAGGGGTGTATTCAAAGATTGTATTCTAAATTTATAAATAAGACCGAAGTCAACCGATAGAATCAAATCTTTTCTGCGTGACTTGTGTTATGTTGGATTTTAAAGCACTTCTCTGCACTTTCCTGATTTTGTAAATAAGATGTTTTCGAAAATACACAGCGTGTATTTGAAATCTGTGTAAAATACACAGATTGCCAAAAGATTTATTTTTCTAAATAATCCGCAGACGCAAATCACCGGTTGCTTTTAATTATTATTTTTGTAAGTATATAAGAATAAATTACAAACTTTCCATCTTTCTCTTAAGCGAGGCATATAAGGTAAATATAAGTTGGAACGGAGCCCTTCGTGGCAGAACTGCAACATATATAACAGCGAGACGACTTAGACGATTAATTGAATGATTTCCATAGCGCTGTTTTCTTTGACACCTCGGGCGTGCTTTATAACTTTATTTATCTGTAACCCACAAACAGAGACGTAATACAAATTATACTTCATTAAATATATATATACTATCGCATTTGAAGATGAAATTATCCTAGTTAGGTTTTTTAACGTGTATACCGCTCGAGAGTCCCAACTGCTCCCAACCATCTAGAGCCAGTGGGGCTATGGCATCTCCAATGTTGTGAGCCTGAATGTCGTGGTAGGGGAAAGAAAAGTTAAATAGGAAGATGGGTTACCTGGCTACTTAGATCTGGCAAACCAAACACGGCTAAAACCATTTCAAGCAACGTTACTACTCTGAATAGCGGTCTTACAATAAAATGTGAAATAACACAAATGAATTACCTCAAATTGACTTGCGCAGGGATTTGAAACCGCGACCTTCGGTTTGCTAGTAGAGAGTCTTACCCTTCGACCACCGTAGGCTATTATTAGGTTACAAACGTTTCATCAGGGATTTAAAGATATACCTCCTCGTAATTAAATTGACAAACTTTTTTCGCAATGATTAATCGATATTTTCAACGTGGGATTCGGCAAAAACACCCCAAAAGTAAATGCGTAACAACTGACAATATTATTTGACGTAGGCGTTTGAATTTAACGTGGAAAGGTAAGGAACGTTATTATAACGAACACAAGCATATTTATTTAACGATTGCAGATATTATTCATGTTTTTTTAATTTATCACGAACCCACGTACTTAAACGATCAACGAATTTCATATCAGATACTCTAACACTACAAGTACCTGTTTATTGCAGCGGTAATGGCTATTAATAATTCCAAAACCTTACAAAAACAGCCGTAACTTAATAGAAATCATGCAATCAGAGAACTGAAACCTTCTCACGATACAATCAGAAAACATAGTATGTACATAATGTGTTTTCATAAGGCGGCGTGCGAATGGGCTTGATACGTGTTGTGGGAACTTAATACACAATCAATTCAGCATCTCATTTATGAGGCAACAATGGCATCACCAGAGACGTAAGACCAGTAGAAGATCTCCCGTGTACCTACATTTATAGCCTCTCTTGTACTCTGTATTGTATACTCTATTCGTCCCAGCACTCTCTCTACATTATAATTAGAAGTGATTACAAGAGGATTATGACTACGATTAATTGTTGGTTTTACGTATATAAATTTAATAACTTCTTTACTTTTTACTATGTCTTATATTCTATACTTTTTTTATTATTTTCAAATTATCTTTCAATAGTTTGATATTTTCTTTCTAATTATTTTACTGTATTTCACATAAACACTAACTCGCACATATAAAATATCAACAGTTAATTTTTCTCTTATTAGTACCTACATTGATTTCGAAAATTGAATTTTATATAAATATTTTTTTTTTCTTAAACTATATATTCCTTATTTTCTTCAAATATATACTTTTTAAAGTTATTTTAATTTCTTCTATATTTCATACTTGATTTATTATTTTAATGTACTGTATATATAATCAACCACCACAACACAGGCATGTGCCTAACTTGGGGGTTTTAACATATCCAATAATTGTAATTTCTAAAAAAACACTAATTAAAGAAAAAAAATATATATATTTTAAACTCAGGTTTTCGTTCCTTGTGACTGCAATCTGTATAAAATGAATAATAATTTCGGCAAAGAGGCCGCAATTTGATGAAATAAAAAAACTCAATTGAAAGGCTTGCAGTAAGTATATCAGACTGGGTCAAGTATCGGGCACTATCCAATATAGTGCGTATAGTGCAAGGCTAACAGATTCTTCAAAAGTGACCAGCTGCTAGCTCTATACAAATCTCAGGAACGCGCAACGATTGAATTTGTGAGCAGTTAACACTCTCAAAATAATGTTGTTACATAGATGCGACACAAATGATTAAAAGCGAATAAAATATATTAATATATTGTGGCAGATTTTAATGAGAGAAGCAAGGAATTTTTAACAACCTTACCAGCACATATTTATGCATAAAAAAAAGTTACGGTGCAGATAAAAGAAAAATATTTTTGCATTTTTATGTTATACTGCAACTGTTTTTTCGTTATATTAATTTATTTTGAACGAGAACTATTAAAAAAATTTATTTAAATATATTTTTTACAGTTCAACTATGAATATTTTCCCATTAGAATAGCCAAATTACAGATTTTATTAACATTTTTTCTATAATGATGGGGTTGTTTAATGAATAATCGTAATAGCGAGATTTTAGTAAGAGTAAAGGTTATACCATTTTACGATGGGATACTTAAAAAACCGAACTAACGTTGCGGGGGGGTTTGTTTTTGTAGTACCTACTGGGTTCTGCCCGTAGAACCGTGTACACTGTACAGCTACTTTTCCCTAGTCAGTATGTTAGACACTGCGCTGGAGAAGACGTCCTTTCGGCTAATGTGATTTTATTTTGTAACTTAAATGTATCGTAAAAATGGTACAGAAACTGCTGAAATGTTAAAAACGGCCTACAAGAATGTTGCTACGGAAAAAACTCAAATAAGAGAACCTCAAATGCTTGTGGTTCTCAAATGAAAATCAAACTCTCAGCATTGTCTAAATGTTTGATCTCATTTGATGAGCTTTTTTGGGTCGATGCGAAATTGGAGTCTTCTATTGGATCGATTGATTTGGAGTATTCCATTGGATTGATTGATTTGGAGTATTCCATTGGATTGATTGATTTGGAGTATTCCATTGGATTGATTGATTTGGAGTATTCCATTGGATTGATTGATTTGGAGTATTCCATTGGATTGATTGATTTGGAGTATTCCATTGGATTGATTGATTTGGAATCTTCCATTGGATTGTCGTTTTGTTTCAGGTTCTTATCCATATCAACGTGATTCTTCACCCGTTTCATTTTGGATAAAAATTTGGGTCATTTGGAATTCTGTTCACGAAAATCAGCCATCTCAAATCGCAGTACTTGGCATAATGGGAAAGGTAGCTGTACACGGTTGTACGGGCAGAACCAGGTGCTACAAAAACTAAACGCCCCGCAACATCACTTTTGGGTAACCCCTCGTAGGTCCTGTAAATTATAGGAAGGTTTCACATTTGACCTCTCCAGCCGTACTCTCTCTTGATTCTCGACCAGTGGGAGGGGGAGATTCATGCGTCCATCACTCCTGGATACATACCTTTTTCCTTACATAACTTTTCTCCTTCCTTTTTCTAAAAAGACCATCCACACAGCATCCCTAAAGATGACATAAATAAGAGAGATTTTTTTTCCTCAGTGCCCTTTTGTGTGCAGCTAATCTAAAAATAAAAACCTATGAAACTGTCCAAAAAATATCTACATGGGCTTTAGCTACGATAAGATTGAAGATATATTATAACCTATTATTAATAACTAAATACTAATGTGCTTTCATTTTTAAATGTTTTTTATTCAAAATGAAAACTGTTGTACCCATTTACACTAATGGAATATAGATTAAGTACTTTAACAGCTTTATTGATGAGTAAGAATATAAAAAGAGAGAATTTCCTCTTCTAAAAAAGCCATTAAAGCCGCCATTCAGGAAGCGCTCAACTCGTTTCCTCATACGTAAAGAAAACATTTCACATCGCAATTATTACCAAATTGGCGGAAAGAATTGCCATAAAGAAATAAGCACAACGTCGCCTATTTCATGAAATTAAATCATAACAAAAAGATACTTACTTAAAAGAAATAGCCGGATATTATTGGAATCGAAACTTACGAACTGCGTGTTAGAGAAGTAACCTGAAAAGTGTTTTTCTTTTTCTTCCGTTGTCCTATTCCCTATTCTATCGAATGTCGACTATTGTCAAGAAAATGTTCAATCTGCAGGTGTAGTTGATTACAGGTGACTAGTTTCCAAAATACCTCTGCTGCGTCTTCAATTAATCTTCTTTAAAAAAATACAAAATGTAAAATAGTCTATTCACGGTCCTCCTCTCTTGGGATTTCTGTTCCAATTCGGACTGTAGTAGTTGTGTTGGTGTTACCTCATTTTCAAGTTGTTGTTTGTTAATTTCCTCATCTTTAATTTTCTTCAATAGCTCCACACGTGAGGCCCTGAGAAAAATAATTTCTCTCAAGGCCTATGCCATCCTTGGGGATGCTGTCTCAAGGGTCTTTTGTTAGTTTTATTTATTCAGTAAATTGTTTATTACAGTCATTTAGATTTTTTCGACCATCATGTATGATATATAAAGGATATACATATAAAGTAAATTGAAACGAATTTATCAAATATAAAAGACAGAAGAATTTAAGAAATATAAAAAGTATACATCTTAAAAGGAAATAAGGAGTAAAGAATTTAAAAGAATAAAAAATGTATTAAAAATAATTTAGGAAAAAAATAAACGAAATAGAAGTAAGCAATAACTAAGTAAGGAAAAAAGATAGAAATAATGCAAATATTTTATATTTGTCGGTTACAGTGTTAGTGTTTATATAAAGTACATTAAAATAATTTCAAAGAATATTCATTTAAAGTAATAAATAGTATTGCTGCGTTCCAGAGTGAAAGATACTCGTGTTGAAAGACACTATTCCGAATTGAAATGTTCCTTCAAATGGCTTAAGCCTACTACCTCCTAATACCTACTGCCATTATTATGCGCGAAAAATGATGCGTGTTTAGTGACCAGATCTGAATAGCCAGGTTCTTCCCCACTATCCTCTTCCCGATCTTCTTCTCTCCCACCACCTTCTGTCTCACAACCAACATTGGGGGTGTCATAGTCTCACTGGCCCAGACGGTGGATCTAATAACCGGGTACTTTCTCTTCCTAACCTCCTTCTTCTCCCCATTCCCTTTAGACTCGCAATATAAATATTATAAATGTAGATGTCTTAGTCCCAATTTTAGGTTGTCAGGGTGCAGTTGAGACTCTTGGGCTGTATTAACATGTAAGTGTTTTATCCTCCCCATGTGACATTATACGTTTAAGGAGTGTCCTATTCATAAAAAAAAATACAGTGTGTGGCAAGCCTACGCACGACGGAAGTGAAACTTTTAGTATTCTTTTCTCTCTCTTTTCATTTCATATTATTATTAATCAGAATGCTGTACATCATAGTTTTAAAAAGCATAAATTTATTTATAGGCGTGTTGTTAACAAATGAACGTTTAACTAGATTCCTAATATTGACATATTTATAAGTAAAATGTGATAAAAAAAATTAAAAGTTATAAAAATATGGCATTCGAACCCGGGTCCTGCATAACGAGTGTCGAACGCTCTGCCTCTAGACCGCGAGGAGAGGTATCTCGCGCGACGAGAACCGCGTATACAACGTGTACTCCTCAATTGACTTGTCCCGCGCAAATTTTCGTTTTCAAACACGGCAAATGAATAATATCGCATAACGTCTCGTTAACGCTTTATATAGGGTCGAATCGAAGATATATCGGCAGTGTGAAGTCATATCTGTCGTTTTTCAAAATATTTCCGTATATTTGTCCGTTTTGGAAAAGATCTATCGTGTTTTAACACCCGTATGGAGTCTGAATTTGAAAAACATTTCTAATGTTTGAAAAACTCACTTACGGCTGTGTTTTTTACTAAAAAAACTTGTCACGCACGTCTGCGAGGGTAATTAGTCGCGTTACCGGCCTTGATTAGTAATTTTAATGATTCAAAATAAAAATAATTAATCAAAATACCGAGCGACTCTACCGGCTCGATTTGTAAGCTATATTTCGACCAAAATATCATATAGGTACCGACCGTTACTTCTAGCCAATTTCTCGAGTGAACACCTGCCGGTCTAGAGTCTCACTAAATGGATTTAGACATTTCGGGAGACTCTCGGTTAAAATTAACAAATTTATGTAATTTTTACTACATTATTACAAATCATGTAGATATCTTCTTATTTGTATGCCTGACAAAGTCGCAGCATGAGAGCATTTCATCACTTTTCCTCGTATTGAAAAAATCACAAAAAGAAAAAAAAAATAGTTAAAGTGGGGATCGAACCTCGGTTCTTCACGACGACAGTCGGGCGCTCTGCCTCTAGACCGCGAAGCTGAGTTTGGAGAGTGACCTAAACTAGGTATATAATATTAGCTAGGCTCCTATAGCGAAACGATCACGGTTTTTCGTGACGGTCATGAGTCGGTTTTACTCCGGTCCTCGAAAATGCATGACGCGCGTAAAGAAGTTTCACTTCAAAAACAAACGGTATATTGGAGGTTAAAGTAGGTTAATCCAAAAAAGGCTAGAGATAGGTGTTTTATTTTGTAAAGGGATAAAGGAGGAGGAATATAGGATAATGACAGGAGGATCTCTCGATACGATTACGTACTCTTGCATTAATTTTATTTATGTTTGTAAAACAAGATTTGGTTTTGATTTGATTTAATCAGTGGACCAACGGACACACAGTCTATACGATCACATATTACTCAGATTAGATGCAGCGCTCCTCTATCTCGAGTAATATGGTCTTTCAATCTCCCTGAAATTGTTATAGAAATTATGTTAGTTTCATATAACACACATAACATGGGCGCAAAACCCAAGGAGCTTTCCTAGAATACCTTGTTTCCATATTCTAATTTATCGCATTGTTAAATTTAATTCATTATTAATACATTTCAGCGTACAGAACAAGAAACATTTTACTAGACTTCTCTCAAGTATAACTCTCAATTCGATTCATTATGCTCCGATAGGTTTCAAATAATATAATTAAATTAAATAAAAAATAGGTAGATCAAAAACACTTTCGTTATTTATAGAAAGTTAAGCATTTCCAGGATTGTAATTATATTTTTTGGTGAAAATAAATCAATTACATTGTTTATAACCACGATTTGTATTTATTTAATTATCTTTAACCGAACAAGCATTAGTACAAGCATCTTCAAGGTATGAAATTGAACTAATAAAAAAAGACAACGTGTGTGTTAATACATACATAATATATATATATATATATATTTAAATTAAAATCAGAGGGAAAGAAACAGATAATGGCATGTACACAATGGAATAAATATAATATCTAAAGAGACAAGGCGTCACTTGAACAGGTGATGAAGGGTTACTGAGAATTGTATTAGTGAAAGGGAAATAAACCTATTATTGGGCTATTTACACATTGGCACATTTACTTTATTATTAAGACTTCGGGTTTTGGTTTTAACGGCTTTCTTAATATCGATAATATTAGCTTCTAAATTATTTAGCTTTTGTTAATTCGGACGTACTTTCAATCACAGCATCGGCGATAATATTCTACACAAAAATGTCATGGCAACGGGCTGAAACCTTAAATGTTATTTTTTAAGCAAGGGCGTGTAATTTCCAAAGTAAGTATGTGAATTGTGCAGAGATGAGATTGAATGAGAAGGAAATGGACGGTCATAGACGAAACATGGAACCACATAAAAGTGAGTCTTTGTGAATCTGCTAGAGAGGTTTGTGGAATAAGTACGCAAGGTAGGAAGAAAGGTGATGCATGGTGAGATGATGAGATTAAAGCACTGGTCTCAGAGAAGAAGAAAGCATGGTTATGTCTGATTGCGGCCTGCAGTGCTTCCAGCGAAGAGAAGGATCGACAGAAAGAAGTATATAAGGAATGTAAGAGTTGGTGTAAAAGAACGAAAGAAACGCCTGGAAGAGGAAAAAGGAATGAAAATGACAAACCAAGAAAACATTAAGTTGTTTTGGAAGGAAGTCAAAAGGTCCCGGAGTGGCCCAGAAAACGGAAGCAGGAAAGTGATAAAATCGAAAGATGGAAAATTGTTGACGAATGAGGAAAAAATAAAAGAGAGATGGAATAAGTATTTCGAGGAAGTCTTCGAAAGCGAAGTGAATGACAGTGATTCCAGCGGCGAATCAGATATGAATGATGATGGAGTGATTGTTACCGAAATTATCATAGATGAGATAGAAAGACCGATTAAATGTATTTAGAATGGTAAGGCTGTCGGTTTTGACAATATTGCTGCTGAATATTTTAAAGGAGGTAGCCGTATAATTCTCACATAGTTGTGCAATATTTTTAACCAATGTTTAAAGAAGGATTACACGCCTTTAGATTGGAGAAGGGCTGTGATCATGCCATTATACAAAGGTAAAGGGTCACTTATGGAATGTGGGAATCATAGGACTATTAGCCTGCTAAGTTCAGTTGGCAAGCTGTATGGTAGAATTTTGATTGAAAGAGTAAGAAAGGAAACAAAGGATAAAATATGGGATGTGCAAAGTGCTTTTATGAGTGGAAGGGGTGCATGAACCAGATCTTCTCATTCCGTATGCTCATTGAGAAGTTTCTGACAAAAAACCAAAAACTTTTCTATGCCTTTGTAGATTTACAAAAAGCATACGACCGAGTCAATAGGAAAAAGCTATGGAAGGTGTTGTCCAAGTATGGAGTGAATACAAATCTGACACAGGCAATTGCATCTCTGTATGTGTTAGGGTGAACGGTGGTTTTACGAGGTGGTTTGATATCAAAAAGGTGTTAAACAAGGCTGCGTAATGTCACCGTGGTTATTCAATATATACATGGATAATTGTATGCAAGAATTGAAAGAGGTGTTATTGGGCGCGAATTTGAGTAATCTGAAAGTATGTTGCCTGTCGTATGCTGATGATGCGGTGCTGATAGCTAATAGTATGGATGATCTACAGTCTCTCGTGTCTAGGATGAACGAAGTATGCATGAAGAATGAGTTAATGATGAATGAAAGAAGTCTAAAGTAATCGTGTGTGAAAGAGAGAGAGTACGAAAATAGTGTGCAATATAGTTGTGAATGAGGAATAATTGGAGCAGGTGGATGAGTTTGTGTATTTGGGAAGTATTTTTACGAGAGATGGGAAGGCTGACAGAGATATTGAAAGAAGGGTAAATGCAGGTAATTCCTAAAGTTAGCAGTCCACAATGGAGTGCTGGTACCTACCCTAATGTATGGAAGTGAGGCGTGGAACTGGCAAAGAAAGGATGAAAGTAAATTGAATGCTGTTGAAATGAGATCCCTGAGGCGTAGGTGTGGTAAAACCATGTTTGATCGTGTGAGGAATGTGGAGATCCCTCACCCGATCAAAGAGTGCAAGACTGATGTACGCGTAATGAGTAAGACTAAGAAAGGGACGCTTAGATGGTTTGGGCATGTAGAGCGAATGAGCGAAGATAGGAGTGTAAGGAGGATATATGATGCAAAAGCGAATGGTAGCAGAAATCGGGGACGCCCGAGGAAGACATGGCGCGATCAAGTGAATCAGATACTCGAGTCGGGCCAAGTCAAGAGTCAGAACAATAGAAGAGTATGTATGAGACGATGTAGTAAATGAGACGAGTGTGTGCCAAGACCGAGTTGTTTGGCGGTCCGTCCTCTCTGCATACCCCTGCGGGGAAATGGCATGATGGTTAGTTAGTTATCTTCACTTTGTTTCTTCTTGGGAATAGTGATTTATTTTAAATAATAATAATAATATATGTTTTATTTTCAACTTTTTTCTAATAAATAGAGATAATTAGATCCTACTGGGATCTCCCGTGCTGAGGATTTTATTTACATGTTATTAAAGTTAAATTTTATAGTGGTATGGATAATATGAAGTAATTTAAAATATATTATGGAGTCTAAATTTTACTGAAATAATTCAATATTACATTGCGTTATTTAGTGCGGTTAAGTGGTTTCTGTTTCAGTGTGTGTTTGGTGTCACTATATTTTCTATTTCTTATCTCCCTGTTTTGTGTCCAGCTTTTTATTTGAAATTTAGAATTTATTACCAAAGTATATGAAGAAAATGTTGTATTTGTAGTAGCTGATTGGATATGTTTTTGACCTTGAGATCTAGTGTTTCTAATATACGTGTTAGTTGTTATTTCTTGTGTTGTGTGTTTATAGGTATAAAGCAGTATTGTTTAAGAATGGAGTTGTTTAATTTACATGATGTTAAAATTGTTGAACATCGCGTCAGTGCTAGTTCTTACAGGTGATTTTAAAATATTGTCATTTGCACTACTCCATCCGATAATACTTTATTCTAAATTATAAAGTGATATGTTTTCTTCTTTCTCCTTGTAACATTATTAAGTGTTACTATTGAGTATGTAGAAATTACTTTATATTCTTCATTCTAATGTGTAAAATATTAACTCGATGAAGGCTAATAGTCCTGGTGATTTTGATTATCAATTTACAACTTAGGCTTAATAGTAATAATAATAACACAACATTTATATATGGAAGTTTTCATCCATTCATTCACTAATTTATTAGTGTCATTTCACTTCAAGAGCTAAAACAAACTTAAAAACGCTAATATAGTTCTTTAAATTATTCCTACAATGTGCCTTACCCAATACAGATCTAATATTTTACCTTTAAATATACTATCACAAAGTTGTGACAAAACTAAGAATAACAATGAACGCAAAAATAACTAAAATATAATATAAAACGGGAGGCAGTTTGTGCTCAGAAATGAGAACCTTCTGAGCTGACATTTAAAAAGGTACAATAAGGAACCAACCGAAACCAAACAATTACCGGAAGTTTGAGAATATGGCTTTTTATAAAATATTGAAAAGAAGTTAAGATTTATGAATGGTAAGATTTTTAAAATAATTTTGTTTTTAAAGCCCGTTTAAATTCAGCCAAATTCTGGAGATTAGTAAGAGCTGAGGGAAGTTTATTCCAGATGAGCGGGCCTGTTACACGAAAAAAAGAGTTATGTGAGAAGGAATACAGAATTACGTGTATTTTAATTAATTAAACCTTGCTAACTTTGTTTACTATTAGTATTAGTATAAATATTCTTAAGTAGTACGTCACAACGGAAGAATAGACAAATGAGTTATTAAAATAATTTTAAAATATGATTGTAGTTTTAATCAAGGTCTTTTAATCACCACTTTAATGAATCCTTTAAAACCGAGAACTAATGTCCCTAATAATTCCGATCCATCCAAAGAGAAAAGATAAAAAATTCTCAAGGTGAAAATAATCCAAAGATGTTTTTCATCGCCTAAGGCCAAAAGATATAAAAATCTTGAAATAATGAAGAGCTCTCTGTTTTAATTAAGCCTGTTCAGATTTCTTAACCGTTTTTGATAATTAGGTAGTAACACTTTGGAAGTATTATTTAATAACTGCAAACTACCTTCAAAACGTCAAAATTTACGACCGTCTTTGATAATATCATTTTTTAACACGCAGTTAGGGAGCAGTGGACTGGGCATATTATGAATTTCACCAGTCACACCTTTTGCAAATAAAATATTAATTTGAAAATTTCGTTTGAAATAAGAACTATTTATTGTTTTTGTGTTTAATTCGTAGAACTCCATTTAATTTTATTAAAATCAAATTTAATAATATAATTATTAAGTTCTGCAAGCATTTTTTGGTTTATGTTATTGTTACAGCTGTTTCGGCTTTCAAGGCCATTTTCAAACTGTCAGTTTTCAAGGAAAGTCGAAACAGCTGTAACAATAACAAAAACCAAAAAATACTTGGAGAACTAAATAATTATATTATTAAATTTGATTTTAATTAAATTTACAAAAAAAAAATTTAAAAAATAAATAAGAACTATTTACTACGACGGCCTCCGTGGTTTAACGATAAAGTCGTTGGTTACCAATCTACAGGTCGCGGGTTGAAATCCTGGCATGTGAACGTGATTTTTTTTTATTAATTAATTTTAAATAATATATGCATAGTATGTTTGCGGCACGTTCCAGAGTAGAAGATACTCTCATTGTTGCCCTGGTGAAAGACAGGACACATTCAGAATTGAAACGATGCTTTAGCCGTGTTTTATCTAGCATATGAATTGAATCCACGTCGCCTGGGTGGGAACCCAAAGCATTCTTCCATTCAGCTTCAAACCGCTTAACATTTTCTTAAGTTATCGATTTCATATGGAATCTGCACATTGTAGAACTGTGATTCAAATATTCTCACACTCTCTACAAATGTGTGCAAACTGGGAGAAAAAGTTAAAAAGTAATTTTTCTCGCACGAGTTGCTCGCGTTTCAGGGTCTTTGAAGGTATATAGAAATAGTGGTACTTGTCGTAATATAAAACCTTATTCAGCAAAGTGGTATTTTGGCGCGAGGCAATTTTCGCCATTCTGGTGTTGTATGGAAGCTGACAGGAGAATTCGCACGGAAGTGGTATCCCATCTATTTAGCAGCTGTTCACCTAGACAATCAATATGATAAATAACAGAAAACTGTTGTTTGTTCATTTGCGATCTGCAATCATGCCCGGGAACGATTACAAGTTACCGACATTATTACCGACGTAATTGTTGAATGAAACACTAGTACCTATATATTGAATTATTTCGCGGATAAGAGATAAGCCGCCATAGCTCAGTGGTCAGAGCTGTCGACCGGAAATCGAAAGGACACGGGTTCAAGTCCCGTTGGCGTCATGTATCTTTTATCAGGAGATTTTTCAATGTCGATGAGTGTTTCAGGCTTATAATTATTGCTTATAAAATAATTGTTACCCTTGGTGCTATGCATAAAAAATCTTGTCTTAAACATTAGTTTACCAAAAAAAATAATAATTAACTTTGAGTACCTAAGACGTATCAGCAAAATTCAAAACCCTACGAAATGTATACATTTTCAACTATATTTTGAAAACATACAAATGAAAATGGCTGAATCTATCTCTTGATGCAAACATTTGATATACTTATTATTACTGTTTTCACTGTTTTTATTATTTATTTTTAATTTAGTTTTTTGTTTTCGTTATAGTATACATCGACCATATACAATTCTATGAGTACCTACCTGTGCACAATTATTTGTTTGTAAATTTAGATAATTAATGAAACTTATTGCTTTATTATGTGATAATCCAATTTTAGGTTGTAATTGTATAACTGTTTTTTTCTTAAACATAATAATATGTATATATCTACACAAGGTGTTACATGTAAGGTAGAATGGTAGAAAGAATTAATATATATATATATGTCACTAATAAACGCTTAACTTCATCCATAGTACAACATGTCCTTAATGAAGGTCATAAAATGGACTTTAATAATACCACAACAATAGCTAGCATATACAATGAGCCAAAAAGAATTTACCGCGAAGCAATTGAAATTCATAAACATAAAAATAATATGAATACCAGAAATGACTCAATTAGAATTCCCAACACCTGGAAAGTTATAATTGACCAAAATAACCCAAAACCGACATTTCCAAAATTCTCAGAAACACTTCCAACAAGTTCAAAACAACCCAATCAGGTCGCTACACACATACTGCTTGATATTGCCAACCCCGCCCCCACCCCCTCTACCGTCAAATCACTATCAACACGCATACTTCGTCCTAGACATAAGAATTGATAAGCACCCACTTGTATCTTGACTTCCGGACCGAACAGACACGCGAAAGCGTTCAGTTTGAGACGAAATTCAGGACATAAGGCCTCTGAAGATGGACAGTGAGATCTGTCCGAAACGTCAGAAATTAAAAAGTCCTTTTAAGGACTACTTTACGCGGGTAAACCGAGAACATTATTCTACATCTTACACCCGTGAAAACCTTAACCATAACATATTAAACCTCTACGGGGAGGAAACTTTACGTTCGTGCAAATCATTCGAAAAGTTAAGATCAAAGCGTGCGAAATTAATTTGTGATTTAACCTTTCTGCGCCGGTGCCGTGATAAAAATATCGTTCCATGTGCTTTTAAACTTAAACCACGCTCCAACCAACGCCGTGCTACTCTCAACATCTTGGATAAAGCCGGTCTAGCCCTCGTCCGAGAGGAGATCCGTACCATTCGATACCAACTTGACGTTGTCAGCAAGCAAATCAGTGAGTCCTTTTTTAAATTATCTTCTTTAATACATCACATTTTGTGGGACCAATTAGATATGCTGATTCAAAAACGCGTAGATACCAATACTGAACTAACGACAGCACGCCAAATAAAGAAATTCAACTCTCTCTACCGCGCACCTCCATCCTCTAAAACACACGCTTTAGACATAGATAAAGTCGTTCACAATTTGTCAAACTTTCCCCTTGATAACGCCACTAAATCAGTACTTGCAAAAGGTTTCAATTTTAGTGTAACACCTTCAAAAATTCCAAAAGAAGATATTATCACCGCAGTAGAATCATCCATCTCAAAACTTCCCCTAAACAAAGCCGAAATTATCCGACAAGAAACTTGTCATATTCTTAGAAAAGCCGTTCAACCCAAGAAAAATATTACACTAGAAGAATCTAAAGCCCTTAAGGCACTTCGTTTGAATAAAGAAATTATAGTCTTACCGGCAGATAAAGGCAACGCGACAGTAATAATGAATACAAGCGATTATAGCTCAAAAATGCGCGAAATTTTACTTGATCCTGTTTACAAAGTAAATAAAAATGACCCCACTACATATCTTGAGAAAACAACAAAAAGTAAAATCATGGCCTCCAAACTCGATGATGAAATCAAGAAGATACTTATCCCCAGAGAAAAGTCATCACGCTGTCCAAAAATGTATGGTCTTCCAAAGATTCATAAACCTAACGCACCCCTCAGGCCTATTGTTAGCTCGTGTGGTTCACCCACCCAGAAATTAGCAAAATTTCTAGCCCAACGCTTTCAACCTTTTGTTGAAAAAGCTGATTCTTACGTGCGTAATGCTGAGCACTTTACTTCAATAATTTCTAATATAACTCTAAAAAAAGGGGACATTTTAGTTAGCTTCGATGTAGTCTCTTTGTTTACAAAAATACCAATCGTTGAAGCATTAGAGTTAATTAAAACAAAACTAGACGTTCCTGCTGATTTTATCACTTTGACGGAACATTGCCTTAAAAATACCTACTTTCAGTTTGAGGGACAAATACATAAACAAATCCTTGGGGCTCCCATGGGTTCCCCCCTTAGCCCAGTAATCGCTAATATTTATATGATGTACTTTGAAGTAAAGGCACTAGAGAGCGCTCCTCTGAAACCTTCACTATGGCGTCGGTACGTAGATGATACCTTCATTATTTGGCAACACGGAATTAAAGAATTAAATAACTTTCTTATTCATTTGAACAGTATCCACGAAGATATTAAATTTACCATGGAAATCGAAGAAAACGGTTGTCTCCCATTTCTCGATATTTTAGTTAAAAAGAAAAATAACGGCAGCCTTGGCCATACCGTATATCGTAAACCGACACATACAAATAGATACTTAAACGCTTACTCAAATCACAATCCATCTCAATTATCATCAGTTATAAATACCTTAGTTACCCGATCACAACGACTAGCGGACAAAGATCATATTCACGAAGAACTAGATCTTCTTAGCAGCGCTCTTCAAGCAAATGGCTTCTCCAAATATTTAATAGACAAATCCATAAATAGACGCAAAAAAACTGATCCTGAAACGGAAGAAGAACCCCCCCTTTCTATAGCGATTCTCCCATACATCAAAGGCTCAACAGATAAAATTAGTCGTATCCTCAAAAGCAATAAAATCAAAACAATTTATAAATCGGAAAATAAAATCTCATCTCTATTAAGAAGTCCGAAAGACCACATTCCACTTGAGTCTCATGGTATTTATAAAATACCTTGTGGGGCATGTGAAAAGGTGTATATTGGACGGTGTAACAGAAAAATATCATGTAGAATTGCAGAACACAAGGTAGATGTCACTAATAAACGCTTAACTTCATCCATAGTACAACATGTCCTTAATGAAGGTCATAAAATGGACTTTAATAATACCACAACAATAGCTAGCATATACAATGAGCCAAAAAGAATTTACCGCGAAGCAATTGAAATTCATAAACATAAAAATAATATGAATACCAGAAATGACTCAATTAGAATTCCCAACACCTGGAAAGTTATAATTGACCAAAATAACCCAAAACCGACATTTCCAAAATTCTCAGAAACACTTCCAACAAGTTCAAAACAACCCAATCAGGTCGCTACACACATACTGCTTGATATTGCCAACCCCGCCCCCACCCCCTCTACCGTCAAATCACTATCAACACGCATACTTCGTCCTAGACATAAGAATTGATAAGCACCCACTTGTATCTTGACTTCCGGACCGAACAGACACGCGAAAGCGTTCAGTTTGAGACGAAATTCAGGACATAAGGCCTCTGAAGATGGACAGTGAGATCTGTCCGAAACGTCAGAAATTAAAAAGTCCTTTTAAGGACTACTTTACGCGGGTAAACCGAGAACATTATTCTACATATATATATATATATATATATATTATTAAAAAAGATAAATTATTTTGCTCCGGACGATTCTGTAATAAGGTTGAATTGAAGATTAATTTTTATTTATTTTTATTCATTTATTTATTCATTTATTCAACGCCTAGAGGGCTTTTACATGTAGGTGGTACAATTTTAATGACAGTTTTGAAATATGAGAAAGAAATATTAAAAATAGAAGAACATAAATTAAAAAATACAGCGATTTGAATAGCTTACAAAAATATAATAGTGTTTAAATAAGTCTTTTACGTAATCCACAAAATTCGCAAAGTTAATATTAAATATATCGACATCACCTAAGTATTGGTTTCCCATGGTGTGAAACCGTTGTATTGGGGAGTTCGCAATGTAATTGCGCTTATGTGTGTTTCATTGGAATAGTGTATTTTGTCGTGTTGTTATTGTAGGTTTTCGTAAGTTTATGAGTTGCAGAAGTTCGCAACAGTCGAATTTAGAGTTTAGAATCTTGAATAAAAAGTTAAGTCGTTTATTTTACGCCTGTCTTCCAATGTGTGTATTTTTAAAGTATTTAATAAAAAATAATATTGTAAGTCTTCTAGTGGGATATTTAATTTAAAATTTATAAAACGTAGAAATTTTTTTGTATTCGCTCAATGTTATTAATGTGAATTTTGTAAGAGGGAGACCAAACTACTGAGTTATGAACCCATTTTGTTTCCTAGGTGATGAAGTATAGTTATTGGGGAAAGAGCATAAGTATTTGTTGGAGCAATTACTCAGCGGAATGTGGTAGTTGACCTACAAATCTATTAGGTACTTCAAATTTAAATAAGGATAGCAAAACTAAGGATCAAAGGTCGATATTTCTACTTAATAACATACCTACAATTACGCCATTTTCCAAGGGTGGGTAGAGATAATGGACAGTCATATAACGCTGTCTTGGTTGCAAGTTTCTTGATTTATTCGCATTAGATCTACTCATTTCTATTTTTTTTTGTTATTATGACCAAACTCGAGTGTTTGAATCACTTGGTCGTGTCATGACTTCCTCGAGCGTGTTCGAGTTCCTCTTTTAATCGTGTCTCTTACTTAACTCTCCTTGCGTCCCTCCCTCCATTCATCGCTATATGAGTGACCCGACAGTTGATCCCCCGACAGTTGGCCCGCCTACAGCTGATCCCCCGGACAGTTGATACCTCATAGACCCCTCAGTTGATCCCCAAAAGGATTATTTTTTCTGTATATCCTCATCGGTAAAGTAAGTACATATGCACAGAGGATAGACGACCGTAACAAAAGTCGATATAGTTATATCTGCAGGCGTCTGCGTGGAAATCCGCAAAACAAATATTTTTGGCAATAATGCCATGTCCCCGAATGGGTATGCAGAAAGGATATACAGCCGGATAAAAAAACGTCACATACTAATATAGAAATAGGTTACAACTACTTACATATATTGTAATATAACTAAGTTTGTCTTATTTTATAAAAAATATTGTGATTTTATTAAATGCTTGTTGTTAGTGGTTTTAAAATGTAAATGTTATTTTTTATTTCATGAAATGTATGTAGATAACTCATAAATATGTCGACTTTTGCTGCACGTACTTACATACTCATACTTTTTTCGTTATATCTTCTCTTCATATGACTTCGAAGACACTTAGTTATATTATACGCGAAAAAGTTCATTAAAAAGATAATTATCAAAAAATATTTGTATTGCAGATTTTTGCTCAGACATCTGCAGATATAACTATTTCGACTTTTGTTACAAGGCCGTCTATCCTCTCTGCATAATAACTTTACAGATGAGCACTTACGGACAAAATAATCTTTTGAAGGATTAACTGTGCGAGGGGTCAACTGGCAGAAGGGTCAACTGTACGGGGGATCAGCTATCGGCGGGTCAACTGTCATGGAATCGTTCTATGTGTCATCGTTTTACAGGCTTCATGGGTACGGAATCCTTGATTTTACACATTTTTTAAAAAATTGTCTTGTTAGCTTACAAATTGAGTTTAAAAGCAATGAAACTTGATATTTAATTTGAAATTCATGTCTGATAAAATGCCTAAATTTATGCAAAAAATAAACATTTCAGCCGCTAAAATAAATTATGCTAAAATGCGTGTCACTCAACACTGTTATTCATGTATCCGATAACAGTTTTATTAATATTCTAAATTCTAAATTGAAAAAACCTTTTGTACAAAATTAACAAAACACAAAGGTTATAGGTACATCCTATTTCTTACAGCTGACTTAATCAATAATAAGTAAAGTGTGTAAATATGTGTGAACGTTATAAATATAGGGCAAATATACCTCAGGCAGGGTCAGACAGGAGATACAGAAGAATAAAGGTGAGTTGTTTCAGAGAACTTTGATATTTGATTCTGTGAAACAATTGGCCCTAAGAGATATTTAATTTAAGTAAAAAAAAACATTTTTTAAAAGGGTATTTTTTTGTGTTGATTTATTTAGGAGTATATGCCCATCGTCCCATGGGTCGATAAGCAATCGAAATAACCCAGATATTGTAAGGCTCTGCGCAGAAAAGTTCCACGCTAACTGCGCTGCAGACCCTCACTTAACATAATTTTCTACGCAGGGTCTTGCCGCATTCAGTGTATGTCGATTGATTACCGACCCGTGGGAAAATGGGCTTTCTTGTATTTGGTTAAGTTTAACGTTAGTAAAATCCTTTTCGGAACATTGTTTCGTTATTGAATTGGTATTTCCCAAATTCGGAGATTGTTTCTGAAATATTCCCGATTTCGATAAACATCACTGAGGTTGATTCTCAGATTTTGGCATTAATTATTATTATCTGTCTAGTTTCTCCGAAGCTTGAAGCCTTCAAGGAGTGGTCGTAAGTCACTCCTTGATCTCCAATGATCCGAGGATTAAGCGCATTACTTACATTTTCCGGTTGTTGTTGATTTATATTGAATTGTAAAGGAATTTGTAAATGGATATTAAATAATCTCCCTTTGGATATTGATGAAAATACCGTAGGATGAAATCTTGTTCTAGATTTGTTTTTTATGTAAGCCATATTATTAAACAATATAATTTCGAATATATCCGTAACATTCTAAATTCAAAAGTTCGTAATTGTAATTGTAAGTAAAATTGTAATGAAATGTAAGCCGCCGTTCTTAAAGTAGTTGTTGGTGTAATGGTCGATTTAGTTGCCTTCTAAAAAGTTGATCGGGGTTCAACTCTCGGACTTGTTTATGTTTGTTGTTAATTTTTTGTTATTCTAGTTTGCTCTTATTTAAAAATAAAGGATTTTCACCGGTCTGCGCACTAATGAAATTAAATTTTTAAATACAGAGGTACCTATGTTTAAATTCTTATCAACTGTCTGGTAGTTTGTCAACATACAGTTACATGGTTTTATTAAGCGGACTTTTTTCGTGAATACCGCACAGCAGTCCCAACTGCCCCCAACCGTCTGGAACTAGGCCATCCCCAATTGTACTATATTATATACATTATAGATAGACGTAAAATAAACGATTTAACGTTCTTATTCAAGATACTAACTCTAAATTCGACTGTTGCGAACTCCTGCAACTTATTAACATACATACACCCACAGTAACAACACGACAAAATACAATATTCTACAGCAGCACACATAAGCGTAACTACATTGCCCACTCTCCGATACAACGACTTCACACCATGGGAAATCATTACTTGGGTGATGTTGACATATTCAATACCAACTTGGCAAGTTTTGTGGATCATTTAAAACATTTATGTCAACAATACTCCTAAACACATCATGTAAACCAACAAATATCTGTAATTTTCTGTTTTTGTTTCTTGTGTTTGTATGACTTTTTGCATAGCTTTTATCAAATTTAATTTTATTCTTATTTTTTTATGTTTCAAAGTATTTGTCAAATTAAAATTGTACTTCCAACCATGTAAAAGCCCTCTGGGCGTTAAATAAATAAATAAATAAAATAAATAAATAAATTATTAGGATGAAGGTAGTGGGAACACTTGCAAGAGTAGACGATTTTTTGCCTATCAAAGCTATGTGAAAACATAACATCCAAATTTCCTCATTGGGGCAAATTTCATTTAGAATGTTAGAAATTTCCACTGCCAATTTCATGATAATTTGTCGTTAAAATTAGCCATAGATCTTTTCTTGTTTTAATGGGGATCCGGAAGTTTTCAGCGCCTTTTGGGGAGAAATTACATCTAATAAATGGGCCAATTTGAACTGACTGATCTCGCTCGTCTCCCATATAATCCGTATTTGATGATCCTAAAATTTTGAATAATTTGAGAACTTAAAACTAAGATTCGTTTAAAATTCAGATATCTATCTTAATATCGCCTAAATATAAAATGGTCTCGATTGTCCTTAATACCATGACAAGTATTTATTTTTAAGAGTGGATTTTATTTCGCATACTAGCGCAAACCTACGAAAAATCACAGGATATTCCATATTTTTAAAGGTCAAATATTTAACTATGGTTGGGTATCTACTTTATCGCTGAACTGAATTATTCGTCACAAAAGCATTACCAATTTTGAAAATGACACTTAAATTCAAAATAAATTTGAGTTCATCGAACGTCATAAATTTCACTCAGGATTAACACACATCAAGACATGAAATAAGTATATGTATTGATATTATTATGACTAGTCTTTTTAAATTTCATTTATGTTTTGTTGTATATAATGTCAATTATTATGGAATACTTCTCCGCGCACCTTTTGGAATAATTATTAAAAAATATTATTACAATCTATAAGTTAGTACAAATAAATTTTCTTATGATATACGTACTAGCTAATAATGTAAAAGCCCCATGGGCGTACAAACAGAGCGACTAGGTAATTCGATCCTGTTTATATTGGAAGGTATTAAGTTCCTACCAGCAGTTTTCAGCTAAATCACCCCAAATATGTTAGCGGCCAATGTGTAGATTGTAGAATAAAGCCATGTGTGGACCGATTGTTCGTAGAAGCCGGAAACGCACTGCGGGTTGATTGAATTTTTAATCAAGAGTTCCCGATAAAAAATACTGCGGCATTTACGAACACTGTTGAAAAGCTCACAAGCATGTCGGAAGCATTGAGCTACAATAGAGGCGCTACTGCATACTAATATCAAGTCGAAACTTGTTCCACTGGGAACGTTGGGAGAGTTAGAGGTCAAAAAGCGGAACCTATTTAAGCTTAACGTCTCATCTAAATATAATACATCAATGGTCGGAAGGCACATTTTTGATCAATTTTTCGAAATATTTACTACGTTCCGAGGGCTTTGATTGAAATTCTGTGAATGGAATTCATACACGAAAAGCTTAGCACATTTAAAAAAAATTTGGATGTTTCGATTGCATTTTTTTCACGTAAATTTCGTTGTGTTGTTTTAAAGTTTTCCTTAATTATACCAGCACGAAAGGAAGTGGAACAAAGCGGTTAGGTTTGAGATAGAAGAAGAGATAAATAATAACGTTAATTGCTTTTAGGTAAGTACCTACGTAATTATAGATGAAAAACAAAAAATAAATAAAAAGCAAAATTTTAGTAGCTGTAGATATGTCGAGTTAATTATAAAAGTTTCTGATTTCCAGGACAATATGAAAGAAAGAAAAATGTATAATTATAGGTAAATATTATATATGTCTATAGAACTTCTTATTATTAGTTTCGTTTACTTCTTTTATATTTAATTTAGTATGATAAGTTATAATATAATTTTATTTCCCCGCTACACACGAGTACTCTCGTAAAGGCAAATATATTTTATTTTAATCTGAATTACTGTATTATTTTATTGTACAAAAAATATACATCTGGTTGAGTAGCCTACGAATCCGGAGGTCACGAATTCAAATCCCGGCAATTTGTATTTGATTATTATGTTTTATTAAACAATTTATCAATTACAAATAATGTGTAGTATATTTATGGCATATTCCAGATTGAAAGATGCTCTCAGTATGACGCTAGTGAAAATCACCATTCAGAATCGAAACGTTCATTGAAATGGCCATATTTGGTGATCAAATCTGAATAACCTCTAATATATCCGTTGCCCACTTCCTTCGGCCTCATGACATACTTCTGGCTCTAGATGTTTGGGATCAGTTGGGACTCGTGTGTGGTACTCGCATAAAAATAATGTAATTATACTTAGTTACCTACCTAGCTGGAAGTTTTATAAATAATACTTACAGTTTTTAAACTCGCAGCTCTCTATACCATTTTACTTTTGTATGATATCAAATTAACGATCATTGCGTTAGATGACAAATAGATATAAGTAGGTAAGGAGTAGAGGATAAAACCTTTAAGAATTCAGCAATATATTAATTATTTTTCGAGTAAATCAGTTGTCCTCACAAATGCAGCGAACCCCTTTATTTAACAAATTAAAAAATTAACTTCACAACACCCAGATATGACAGCGCCCACACAGTAAATGGAAAACCCGCAACTTCTCAGACCGCCTCAAAGTCAATTGCATTGACCACCGCGCTACAGAGGTTGCCGATTAAATTAACAATGGGGGGCTACAAATAAACTCACCAAACAACCTTTCAACGTACAATGGATGAATTTCCTTTCGGCTTGAATCGACATATTGTCCATTCGATTCAATGCTGTTAAGCGTTATCGATTCGAGTAACTTTTTCATGGGAAAACGATTCAATTAACCAGAAAGAAGGACAGTTACAAGTTATGGAACGGCAATAATACCGATCCCGGAGTTTTTACGATTTGAGCTCAACAAGTTTTACTTTATGAACATAAAATATCGCCCGTAAAACAATAAACCTGCGATTCAACTGTCAAAATATTTACTGTATGGTATTAATGGTGTATGTTAGATTTGTATTGTTCGTAAGATTTTACTCTACAAACAATAACAAACAAAATTATTGGCCAAAGTTAAGGAATTGTATTGATTTTATTTCACTTTTTGGATCATAAGCCTCATTTTCTTTCAATTGCAGTGTCCATCATCAAGGCAGATTTGTAAAAGCTTGAAGAAAGCTAAAGAAGCTTGCTAAAGAAGAATGATGGAATGCAAAACGTCTCATTACATCGTAATTCAAACAATTTATAACGATATAAATTTCTTAGACAAATATCACTATTCACAAACACTTAATGCACTAATTGATTTGTTTTCTTTCTCCTGTTTTTATGTCCTTCATTGCATCCGTCATTGCATTTATTAAGTCGTGAGACCATTTGACTTAAAGTTATCATAGAAGAAAAGGAAAATATATTAATTAATCTAAATGAAACGTGAAACAAGATAAGACAAGGTCGCAACTGGGGATCGAACCCAGGTCAGAGGTCTTACGGAGACAATACCATGACCACTGGGCTACTGAGCTATTGGAAATAGCTTACAATAGATATTAGTGTTTCCTATTTATTTTCTGTGTCTTGTTCTGTTTCATGTTTCGTTTAGATTTATTAAATATTAAATAACACTATTTTCAGAAACATTTTTTCCTTGCACTCTCAACTTGAACATATATTCCGATGTCCAGAAATCTTTAGGCCCTGAAAAAAAATATTTTCCTCAGGTCGTATGTTATCTTTGGGGATACTGTGCGGATGGTCTTTTTGGGAGAGGAAAGAGTGAACATGGATCTTGAAGAGATCCTTGATATAGGAGGGAGTAAACATAGAGGCCGGTAAATCGTTCCTCAGCTGAGCTGTTGACCTCAGCTGGTGACAAATGTCAAACGTGTACAAATATTTGGCGTTTTTCCCGACTAAGCATCGGTCAATGGCGCTAGTTCCTCGGAGCAACTTTCACTGAAATACTGATAGAAAAGGGACAGCATTGCCACCTGACGCCAGTGCTCTAAAGATTACATTCCGTTTGTAAAGATATGGCCATCTATCAAATGGACCATTTTTCTGGTTCTTTTCAAGGATTTTGGGGCTACCAGAGTTGGTTGCCAAACACTGGCTCAGCAATTGTGTACTACCTGCAGTACATTCGGGCCCTGTACAGTATAGTTTCCGAGACGCTACTTGACTAACCAAAATAACGTTTAGTTCTGTGCATAGTGGGTGAAATGACGTTGGGTTTATTCACGAGACTTTGTAAAAATGTAAAATATTATTTTTAGTGCATTCGGTACATTAGTACTGTTATAGTGCATCCCCAAAGAGACTTTGTTGGAATCGTCATTTCACATTTATTTCGAATCGGATGTGTCCCGACTTTATTGCCCGCTAGTAAGTTTAACACCCCAGAAACCTCATTTCCAGTGCCATAATAGCGACAATAAAATAACAATCAGACATGTCCTGGACGTTAAAACCGCAACGAATGTTCCAATAAAACTTTCATGAAACAGCGAATTGAATTATCTAACCTTTTCATTGGACACGTTAACCTTGAACTTCATGACATCGTGCTGCTGCGGAGAGATAATTCACATAATATACATATTTATACTATTATTTTGGTAGATACTACCGCAGACCTTTGAAAAATGACGGGATTCAATAATTGTATGTTAGCTAAGAACCGCAGGACCATGAAAAATCACCACATATGAATTTTCTTTTCAAAATTTATATTAAGAAGAAATTCAAACATAAGAAATAGGTTTCAAATATAAAATTCATGTAGTTTTCTGTTAAAGTATTATATTATATGTAATTAATTTATCGCTTGTCGCAATCAGTTCTAATTATGAAAAGGATACTTAATTTTTTTTTTAATTAGTTCATTGAACCAAAGTTACATCCCACATAAGAAATAAGTATGTTATTAAAAAATCTATATAAATGAAAATGTTCGTTTGTTCAAATCTTAAATCTTCGAAAGTTATTTACCGATATCTTTAAAATTTTGATACAACGTTTCATTCGAATACGCTTGTGTTTTTATATACCTTTATTGTATAAGTAAAAAAATACTTATTATATTATATTTAAACAGCGCCATCTGTTGGACATAAAAGCAAACCGCGCCATTGTTTCTCTATCTGCACAGACAGACTTAGTCGCAGCAACGCGTGGCGGGGTACATAAATAAATAAATAATAAAATAAAATATTTATTTGACAACAAGAGTTACTATATATATATACTTCTTAGAGCTAGTGGAACCTTGGCACCTATTGAAAATTTTGTGGAATGGTAGGAAATAGGGAAGGCAATAGTTGGGCGAGGAATGGATGGTTATAATATATCTTTATATAAAGCAGCTATCTATTAAAATAACTCGCAAAATTATTTATTTATTTATTTAACGTCCAGAGGGCTTTTACATGTAGGTGGTACAATTTTGAAACATGAGAAAGAAATATTAAAATTAGAAGAACATAAATTAAAAAATACAGCGATTTGAATGGCTTACAAAAATATAACTTTCATTTGGGAATAGTGTTTAAATAAGTCGTTTACGTAATCCACAAAATTCGCAAAGTTAATATTAAATATATCGACATCACCTAAGTATTGGTTTCCCATAGTATGAAACCGTTGTGTTGGGGAGTTCGCAATGTAATTGCGCTTATGTGTGTTGCAGTGTAATAGTGTATTTTGTAAGTTTATGAGTTGCAGAAGTTCGCAACAGTCGAATTTAGAGTTTAGAATTTTGAATAAAAAATTTAAGTCGTTTATTTTACGCCTGTTTTCCAATTTGAATATTTAATAAGAAATGATATTGTAAGTCTTATATTGGGATATTTAATTTAAATTTATAAACGTAGAAATTTTTTTGTATTCGCTCAATGTTTTAATGTGAATTTTGTAAGAGGGAGACCAAACTAATGAGTTGTATTCGATTATGCTTTTAACTGGAGATATGTATAAAAGTTCAATGTCTTGTATGGAGTTAAAGTTTTTAGTTGTTCTTAATACGAAGCCTAGTGTTTTCATGCCTATATTTACAATTTGGTGGATATGATTGGTAAATAATAATTAGAATCATGTTTAATAAGCCTTACCAACATCCAACAGAATATCAAATTATTCAAAACAAATTACTAGACGTGAATAGACTATTCATTGAGAAAATCATCTATAAAAACTGTATCAAAACATCGCCTCACGACTGACAACGAAACGAACAGACATTCGAAATATTATAAATAAATAACAACACACATTTCATTTCTAACAAAATTGCATAATGTTAAAACATAAAAAAATATACAGTGAACCGCTTCTTTGTAATGTTCATTATCATTTACTTACTATATTTCTATGTGCATTTTTATTTTTACATTTCATAGATATATTAACGTCTAGGGAGGCGGGTAAAGAAAATTATGCAATAAAAAATGTTAATCAATAAAACGCGAATTGTGGCACTGAAACTGGAATTTTTTTTTTTCATTTCTTCATTCTGGTATCTGGTGCTATGTAAAAATAGGGCTTTTACTGGTGCACTCACCCAAATTCGAAGTTATTTATCTAACCGAACTATCCAGCGAACATATTTTATTATGGTTGTATATTATATTCATTGTTTTTTTTAAATAATTTAAAAATAACTGCCTTCAAAAAACTTCAACTTATAAATTTCCATTCTTTACATATTACCTACTGTTATTCTAAAATTAAAATAATTAATTTATCGTTTTAAATTATTCTATTTATATTATTTTATTTTGTTCATTTTTATAAATCTAACTGTAAACTATTTTCTTTAACATTTATTATTAGTTATAGATGCTAATTTAATTAAGGACAATAATTTCCCCCGAGCCTTTGTTTACTTTTGGGATCCTGTGTGGAGAAAGGAAGTAAGGAAAGGAAGGAGAGGAAGTTCTGGGAAGTTAAAATCTATAAGGGTTGGGTGGGAATCTAGGGATCAGTGTGTCCAAGAGTGACGGATATATGAATATATCCCTCCCACCGCAGCGCAAGGCGATGGGTCGAGAGGTCAAAAGGTATCCCCAAAACAGCCGCACGCAACGCAGCTGGTTATCATGCACGACCTGAACACACCTCATCCAATGAACCCGGGCACTCCTGCAAAATCACCAAACGTAGCGAAATACTTACGGTGACCTACGGCAGAGGTTTTGGTTATCCAATAAATGGTTCTCGGGCGGCGGTACCCGTACCCGCCTCCCAAATTGATTTACTAAGACAAAGATATTTTTTTAATAATATATTTGAGTATTTTGAACTCGATATCAAAAAGCAAATAATAAGTTGTAATCCATTACACTTTTAATCTGTTTGCTTGAAGTTTTGCCTCAAGTCTAAGTTTATCAGTTAGCTAGAGACTCCAGTCTAGAAAAAAATATTAAACTAACTGATGGATTATTTATATGAAATGCTCTTCATAGAAAATCGCATTCACAATTTCTGGATAGATATTCAATAATATATTTAATAATAATCCTAACAGAAACACAACTCTCAGGAGTCATTAAATGTGTTAATTCTGCTAATGCTGCACTCACTCATATTGGGTGAGTGGGCAATTATTGGGCAAAGTGCCCACTGTCCACTGCCCATCTATTCGGCTCGATTTTAAATGATGCAAAGACGAATAAAAGGAACATTGGTGAAAAAAACAATGGGTGGGCCTTCCGATACTAATTCGGAGCAAGTAAGCCTGGACAAGATACAACTGGGTGGGCCTTCCGATAACAATTCGGAGCAAGTAAGCCTGGACAAGATACAACTGGGTGGGCCTTCCGATAGTAATTCGGAGCAAGTAAGCCTGGGCAAGATACAACTGGGTGGGCCTTCCGATAACAATTCGGAGTAAGTAATCCTGGACAAGATACAACTGGGTGGGCCTTCCGATAGCAATTCGGAGCATGTAAGCCTGGACAAGATACAACTGGGTGGGCCTTCCGATAGCAATTCGGAGCATGTAAGCCTGGACAAGATACAACTGGGTGGGCCTTCCGATAGCAATTCGAAGCAGGTAACTGGATTCAGACAGTTAGGGGCAGTTGGGACCCTTGGGCAGTTGGGACCCTTTTTTAATGTGTAGTTCGACATTGTCCGGTTATACTTAAATGCAGATTATTTTTAGTCTGAAGCGCTTTTCTTGTGGTGTAACTTCGATGTATTTTGAAGGTTTATTGGTTCGTTCTTGTACGTATGTAGAAAAATTTTGAAAATTTTACGGGTTTTCGTAATGCATATCGCACACCGTTTCCGTTTGAAAATTCTAAAAGATTTCAACTGTTAGTTTTGTTTGGAAACTGACTTTTCGAATGACAAAAATAACTATAAGTACAAATTTTTACTTTAAATTTACTGATTTGGCCTTGTACGCCGAAAAATTATTACGTTTGTGACACTTTTTCATTTTTTGTCGTGGTGTAATAAATCATATCCTATTCCATGAAAATAATATATAAGTCGGAATATTGATGGGAAACATTCATTCCGAATTACAAAAATCAACAGCATTACATATTGATTTGACATTTTAAATAGAAATAAAGTTATATGCTCCTGGATGAAATATTTTATATACCACTTCATTCACCCTTATAACAAACCCCAATGGATGTCGTTGTCTTTTTAAGAACTAAAATAAATTGGGGTACAAAATAAAATTGAATGTTAAGAACCTCGGTTCGGTTCTTCCAGCATCCACGTTAGATTTTAGCGTTATGTGACCGTAACAGTACGGGAACACCTTTTATAAACTAATGACATGAGTTTTTTTCACTTTACTTTTGAGAAACTTATATTACCGTTGGTGCAGTTTAGGTTTTTGACACCTGATCTATCCACTAAAATATCCTGTGCTTTTAGCATCGAGTTACAGATACCCAGTGTCCATTACACAAATAAATTAGCATGACTTAAGGGAAGGTTGATACATTTTTAGCGCCAATTCTCGCCTCTCCTGTTAGCGCAACCAAACCCAATGGCGAGAAATCATAGGCTACCGGCAGATCAGGCCGTAGTGGGAGGTTGTAATATAGAGCAAGGCTATTAAGTGGATAATTGATCTGCAAAGTTTTTCCATTTCACCAGGCCCGGATGAGTTAACGCCAATTCCAGGATTATTAATGAAAAACCGGCAGGATATAAAATCTGGGAATATAGCGCCGGACGAGCGAAATACTTGGCATGAATTTATAACGGCTTTTATACGTTAAAGTCCGACTGAAACTTTTTTTGATTGCCCATATTGCCAACTGCTCGGTTTCTTGTACATTTTAATAGCGAAAGGCCCGCCTTTGGTTACATTAATTCCCCATTTACTTTCGTAGAATCTCGTAATTAATATTAATAACTAAATATTAACTTCACCGGAAACTTTTACGGTTCATCGTTTTTATGTTTTTACACTTTTATGGATTTTTAGAATTGTGAAATTGATTTTTGCAACGTATTGTTTTTGCTGAACAAACTATAAAGATCTTTACGTTATTAAGAAACCTACAAATGAGAAAATATTATGACTAAATGAAAATAATGCTTATTTATAGATTCAAAATATTTTATGTTCCATTTAATAAATTCATTATTTGAAAAAAACTAATCCTTTTGTTCCAAAACAAAAAGATAACTCAAAAAAAAAATAATAAGCAAGCGAGGTAACCGCTCCACAATGGAGTTCTAACACCAATATTGTAAAACAATCCATATTCGAAGGTATTCGGAGAGAATGCTGTACGCGCAATGAAGGGACAGTAAGATGGTTTGGACATGGAGTAGGGGGAAGCTGATGAGACGCGCGGATGAAAGAAGAAGTCAGGCATAATCAATCACTTGTGTCGGGTCAAAGCGTGAATAGAATTTTTTTTTTAAGTTAGAAAAACATTTTTTTTAAGACAACAAATTTACAAAATATGACAAAAAGTCCTGATAAACCAGTTTTAAGTAGTTTGACTAAAGGGTACTTTTTCTCAAGATTTTCAAGTTATTTACATTACTTGAAAATTGACAGTAAAAATACAAGCCGTACCAACTTCATAAAAACCCTACTCAATAACGTTATTCCAAAAAATAAATTTAAGAAAAATAAGTTTAAAATAAAACAATAATAGCAACGTTAAATCTTTACAAGACAAAATAATAATTATTCAAACTACTTCTACTTACAAGAAATAAAGACAAAAACATAAAATTATATTTTATCAAAATGTAATCAAAATTATTTATTTCAACTAGCCCCAGTAAGTTTACTAAGGACGAGTTGTTTCACAGAAATTTAACAATTCATCAAATTTCATCAAATTAATCTTTAAGTTCTGTTACTAACCAAGTACTGTGAAACAAATGGCCAATGGTGAAATAATAACCATAGAACTTTCACGGAACTTGAAATTTTAACTTTGAAATTTGATGATTTAATTTTACAGAAATATTTTTTATTTTAGCTAGTAACATATTTAAATAACCGTGAACCGTATCATACACCTTTCTACAACCACATTTATTTGTAGGCTTAAGTAAAATAATTAGTACTTAAGGATAATAAATTATTATAAGCAATAATTATTCGCCTATAATATCAATACAAATTGAAAATATCTCCCGAGTAAAAATAAATGCCGCCGACGGGAATTGAACCAGCGACTTCTGATGTCCGGTCAGTTCCGGTGTTATGCATAAAAACCTTGTCTTATAAACATTATTTTACCATTAAAAAAATAATAATTAGTACTTCATCAAATTCGAAAAGTAACGAATGTGTGTCAGAGAAGGTAGGTGTGTGAGATTTATAGTTATTTACATGATAAATATGTATGTTTTTTTTTTCAAATTTTCCTAATAAAAGTTACCTTCCTGTGTAATAAATATAAAATTACCCGTTATAAAATCAATACACCTACGCACCTTTCTAACGCCAGTAATCTTTTTTGATCTTATTAAATAATAATTATTCCATATCTGATCTTGAAGTCAATCTATACTCTGAACGAATATCTTTGAAGAGAATTGGTTAATTAAAACAACCCCCCCTTGATACAAAACACAAAGCCTCACACAAATTTAAATAATCTTACGCTACTCCTCGGGGCACTGAGCGATACCGTAAAGGCCGCCCACAATCATTGTAAGCCTGATAATGTTATGCCCCTGTTAATTAAGTTATTCTATGTATGAGCGTTCTAAATTTCGGCATTGCGTATTTAAAGCTTTTGCACCCACAGAGGATCATTTGGGTTACAAAATTGATTTATAAATATTTAATAAGCTCTCGACTAGTCGACAATTGGACCAAAATTAATTTAGAAAGAGGGAATAATTTTACAAAAAGTGTTATTATTTCAACATACAGTGATTTCGAAACCTTTAATTAAGTTACCAATTAATCGATGAAGATAGATTCAGAACCGATAATGAAGAAGTAAATATTATAAGCTCTTACTAATCTATTCGCAAACGATAATATTGAACGTACATTTATTTAAGAATTTCTATTCCATTTTTTACACGCTCCGCACTAGTTAAACCATACAGTTGGTGAATATTTTCTAAAATACTATCTTTATATTATGCAAGCAATTATATATATAGAATCAATGAATCTGCCTTTAAGGCAAGCTAGGTTACTACTAGTATTATAGGTGTTATGCCCACTGTTTATATCTCCGCAAAAATTCTTCCTTACAGATATATTTAAAAAAGCACTTACATGAATCATGTTGTAATTTATAATAATAAAATGAATTGAAAACTAAAAAGGTTTTTATATCAATATTATTAATCCATAATTATAATCATGAACATATGCGGATATCTCGTAGTAATGTTCTCAAATGATTGCTCGTATCAACGAGATTCTTGAGAACTTTTAAGTTCGAGTTAGAGCCTCCGGATATTTTCAATATTTTAGTGAAAACTAGATATTAGCGAATTTATGTTAGGTTAGGTTAGGTTAGCCATTGGCAGCTACTTTTTTATCGGTTTGGATTTCTTTTGATGAATTCCTCAACAGATGTATATCTTCAAATGTTCTACGTAATTTACTGACTTTCAATAAAGCATTGTAATAGTTATACAAATAAAAATACATTGTAGTACATAGCAACAAATCCCACGAAAGCAAATCCTGTACGTGTGTACTAAGAGATCAAATAAGAATGTATGTAAAAAATTCTGACGAATAATGTATCTACCTACGTAAGTGTAACTAGCACATTTAAAATATCATCAGTTTATTCTTGTCTTATTTCCATACTTAATAGTAGGTATTTACTAAATTATATACTTCTCATATTCTTTTTAATTCTATACTCCTTGTTTTCTTTTATATTGTTTTTTTTAAACATTTCTTTTAAATGTTTCTTCTTTCAATATCCCTATTATTTACTTTAAATTTTTGTATATTTCATATTTGATATATTCTTTCAAATTATATTGAATGTATCGACCATCACAATACGGGCATGTGCCTAGCATAGTGGTCGAAACATTCTCAAGGACTGTAGTAAAAATGCATTGAATGAAGAAAAAAAAGGTAGATTACAACATTTATATGGTTTAAGTACATGGCATAATATTATAGTGATTCAATACGTGAAATAAAAACAAAAAAATTAAAATGTGATATTTTCTGTAAAGTTTTAAACTCGACATAAAAATATTGTACCTACTTATGTTTTAGAATGAAATTTTTTTTATAAAAGTATGGAAAAAAATTATGCAATTAAAAACTAAAATACAGTGCAATCAAGGGCATTAATGAATGTGTGGAATTGCACAACCTATGTAAGTGTAAATACGGCTTACTGTTGATTTCTAAGAAAACATGTATGTATATCTGTGTATCTATATATATATATATGTAACTATTTAGCCAAGATTTTATGTGTTTTTTATAATAGTTAATGTTTTGGCGTAACAACGTTTCGCCAAAATAATATGCAATACAATTAATATGCATTTGGGCTAATCTGGTTTGGCAATGGGGTACCTACTGCAAATACACGAGTGCCATGTCGTTTTTAAAAAATGACGACCACAACGGTTGTCATTTTTTTGTGAAATGGAAAATAAGCGTGTAAATAAATTTTAGAAATTGCATGCTACAGGTTTGTGTTAGGTCTAAAATATCACTTTCTTGAAACAATTGTTAAGAGAGTTTTCCGAACTAGAAATCAACTTTGATAGAACTTCTGTTTGGAGAAAATTTACAGTTCCAGCCAAAACATCCTGCCTGAGGAAGGATGGAAAATTGATGTAAATAAGTTTTTTTTTTGTAATATCACGGAAGACAACTGTGAACGTTCCCACAGTTAATATCACAACAAGACAGACCAAAACCACCCTTATCCATTTGAAACTCCTAATAATGGAACTAAAATGAGTAGCAACAAAATTAAATTTCTCCCATTCTATGAAAGGGTGCGTTAAACCTTAACGCAGAGCCGGAACGATGTTATTTTTTGATGGTTGGTGCACAACTTGTTGAAATTAGTTTTTAAATAAACCAGTGTTTTTCAATTGATTGGTCGATATGATTAGATATATTAGATAAATATCTACAGATTCTCAGTTATTATAAAAAAATAGTTTGTTTTTAATTTTATGGAATTATTTTGCCGTGCTCCGCGTTGTGCGCATGTTAGATCAGGTAAGTGGAAATAAATCATTGAGCAGGTGAAAATAGGAAAAAACCTTTTTTATTCTGATCGCAGCGTTATTTTTAAAAACACCCAATCAAAATTCAATTAGTTAAAATTGAACTATGCTTGTACTCTGAAGTAATGCATAAAAAACGTTACGATTGAATTCACATACTTTTTGATAATTCAAACAAACTAGTCTAGTGTCCGTCTTGTCTGCGAAGTTTGAAAATGCCCCCAGAGGGTGAAACAGTTGTCACACGTTATAATAACCAAACAAAAAAAATTTGTTTATCAATTCCAATTAATTTAGTCCGGCAAATTTGCAGTTGACGACTTGACGGTCTATTTTGTATTTATATGTTAACAATTAACTTGGTCAACTAGATAAATAACTGACCATCACGCCGTTACCCCTCAGGGCTAGGCAGAGAGGACGGACAGACAAACAACTCAGTCTTGACACACACTTCTCGCCTCATTCACATTCATACATCGTCCCATATATAATACTCTTCTAGTTTTCTGACTCTTGACATGGTCCGACTCAAGTATCTGATTCACTTTATCGTGCGATGTCTCCCTCGGGTGTCCCCGACTTCTGATGATGTTTGTAGAATATTATTATTATACCTTTTCACAAGTAATAGTTGGCTGTATAATACTTACTTGAAAAAATGTTTTTGCCTCCCCACTTTTCAAAACCGTCACTGCAAAATAAGCTATTAATAAAGCATTACAGGCGCTACTGCTTACTAATATCTTATCGAAACTTGTTCCACTCTCAGAGCGCGATAAATGGAGCGCGTAGACAGGATTCGGTAGTTTTAGTTAGAGCGTTGGGAGAGTTGGAGGTTAGTTGGAGTTAAAAAAGTGAAACCTATTTTTTCGCTTCATGTCTCATCTAAATATAATACATCAAAGCACTGCACCCGAGGTTTGTTATCCTACCTAGCGCCAGTTCTGTCCCACCACATTACTAACAAATGCCTAAAGCTTCAAATATATTTGATAATGGGGGTGCACCATTTATTCGGTGTCCTGCTTTCTACCTGCGATTTCAACACAAAGGTGTCCCGTGGCCTGCATCGCTTCAACGCTATTCAAATATTTTACATTCGGTCTCCAAATGTCATTTAACGGCAGTACAGGTTCGAGAGGTGGCGGTTTTTCCATTGGGGCATAACGACAACACTTTAATGGAATTTACTACCTATTATTGTACAGGCAGGTAATAAGGACAGAGGTCTCCGCCCATTGAAGTTTTCAATTTTAAACGACATCCTGGTTATAGTATATTCTGTCTTCAAAGTTTAATTTTATATAACCTATATTACATCAAAAATATATTGTAAAAAGTTTCTTTGGGTAATAATTTCTTCTTCCTAAGATGATGTTGTGACAAATTTAGGCACTAAGCATAACAAAAAATGTCAAAAAAAAACGAAATGCTGGTAGCTATCCTGATGTTTGGAAGTAAGGCATAGAACTTGCAGAGGATGGATAAAAGTCGACTGAATACTGTAGAAACCTTTGAGGTTTATGTGTGTAAAACCATATATGATGGTTTGAGAAATGTGCTGATTCTCAAATAATGCAAGGTTTATGTATGCATTACGTAAGACTAAAAAAGATACGCTTAACATGGTTTGGGCATGCAAAGCAATTTAACGAAGAAAGGAGTGTAAGGAGAATATATGATGCGAATGTGAATAGTAGAAGAAGTCATGCAAGTCCAGCTGAAGATAGGGCACGATCAAGTAAACAAAATACTTGATTTGGGCCATGTCAAGAGTCAGAATGACAGAAGGGTATAGGTATATGAGGCGGGACGGTATGAATCATTACAGGTACTTAGTTATTTAGTTTTATTTTTCTCTGTGGAATGAGCTGTAAATACGTATATTATTTTAAATGAGAAAATTTTATAATATTTATTTGATTAATTTGTAAACACAACCCGCGACCTCCAGCTTGCTAGTCGAGAGCCTTACTCCTCGACCACGGAGGCACTCAAAAGCCGTCTATAAGTGTTTGTTGACCCTCATTTAATCCTCATCGGAATACATCGTACAAAACAGGAATTTTATTTAATGTCATAGTTTTTAATCCTCGACCCATTGCCCAGTTGTTGATATTTGCTGAATCAATTTTTTTATGTTGGCAATATCGATTCAAAGTATGCGAAAAAAAGACTGAAATAATATTTGCATATTTTTTCAATTCAGATCTAGTCACCAAACAGAGCTAAAACCATTTCAAGCAAAGTTTTGATTCTTAATGGTGGTCTTTCATTGGAGCGATACTAAGAATATCTGAATCGATACCACTAACTAACTATCACACAATTTCTCGGCAGGGATAGAAGGAGAAAATGAACTGCCACACATTTCTATTTTGGTAAAAACTGCTTGTTTAATTTACATTCTTAGAAAATAGTGTAATCACGGATTGTTATTGTTATTAGACTTATTAGTGTTGTTATAGGATAGGTTACAAAGTTTATATTGCAGTTGTTGCATATTGTTATCTTCGTAGTTTCATGTTTTGTCTATTCTCCGAAATTAAATGTTGCAATTTCCAACGACTAAATGGCAATATTTCGTTGCCTCTTCTCACATGGAATCAAACTCACAAAATATAATATTATTTCATGTATTGATACTTCAATTCTAAATAATTAATTGTTTTTGTTTTTATTTCGTATAACCCCATTTATATTTTTTTATTAAATTTAATAATGTTATTATTAAGTTCTGCGAGTATTTTAGTTTGTTTTTATTAGTGTTAGGTTAGGTTAGGTTGGGAGACTAATTTATATGTAGATAGATTCTCTATTCCGTGGGGTACTTTGAAATCTGTTTTCCCCACATTAAATGGTAATGTTTTCTTATTTGTTTAATAATAACGTGACTGCTATTAGCTAATTGAAGTGTTTTATATTGTTAACGTCTTGTGAACATACTGAGTAGTGGGGAATATTTGTATTTTCCTTGCTTCATTAGGCCCGCCCGCCACAAACACGCAGACCTTTCCTTTCTTTTCTGTAAATAGATGGTGTTTTAAACAGATCGTCGTTTTTCCCCTCTAAGTACTAAATCTATTACTTTATTATTTATCACTTTATATTCATTTACAAGAACCAATGTTGTTGGTCTTTACTGCGTAGTCTAGTCAAAAACCTTTTAAAACAAAAAAATAATACGTAACTTGTTATAATTTAAAATAAAATAAAGATAATGTAAAGTTACAAATCCATAGAGGTTAAGGTACCAACTTGATTTTCAAGTTCTGTTATTAGTTCTGTGATGCCACTGATCCGTCATGATATAATAACAGAACTTGAATAGAACCTACACAGAACTTGAAAATCAACTTTGAAATTGATAAATTGTTCAAATTCTGTGGAACAACCCGTCCTAAATAAGGCCTGTCTTGGAAATAAATGAAAATTTAATAACCTCACATATATATTTTTTTCTATAACTACAACTTTCTGTAAACAAACTATGTAATTGCAGCTTCTGTGTTTCTAACATTGTTCAGTTTCCAAATTGATTTGAATTAAACTCACAAGAAACTCAATTTAAAAAGTCAATTTGTCTGATAAACGGGCTGATTTTTTTTAACAAACTGCCATTTTGCCTACATGTACCTATTTAAAAGAAAAAAACTTAATTCGTAAATAGTATTGTAATATGGCAGTAGTTTGTATAATATTATTAGTGTGCGCGTAGGAATTCAAACTTTGCTAGATACAATTATAATTACGTATTCAATGTGCGTAAGTTAAACGTTTCGTTGGTTTTGTGTTGACTTTATTAAAAACGTTTCGAAACTAAAAAAACTATATTAATTTAGATTTCAATCTATCGCTTGCCGACTAATGACCTCATAGAAACTTTTATAATTCGAAATGAGAACGAAAATTTTTATAATATAAAGTAACGTAATATCAATTATAATTTTTCTAGATGCTTTTAGACTAAATTATACAAAACGACATCTGCTGATTACTAATTGACCCGCCATAATATCAAGTATATTTTGTGAAAGATTTGTATGTTTACTAAGTTTATCAAATACAATAGTATTTCTTGGAAGGTGTTTTCTGCTGAAGCTCGCGTAATCGACGGAAAAACTTTTATTTTCAAACCTTAACACTCCGGAATAATTCTGCACAATTTCTAAACAACATAGTTATTATTTAACATTTCATGGAAAGTATTCTTTTCTGAAAAATTCCATGTTTTCTTTTATAAAATTTACCCGAGTTTTCTTAAAAACACCCGTCTTTATACAAAATTATTAACACTTCGCAACAAAAAGGAGCAGAAAATTCCTTAAAAAATTGTATGAATTCTCGCGATATGATGTTGTATAGGTATGAACACGACCTGGTTGAATTCAGCGAAAGCAAAATACCCGTGGTTTAATTATTCCGTCCGTGAACAGAAGTAGTTCGTATTATAATAATCCACCTCTAACATTCTTCTCTAAAATATATAACTAGGAACGCGCGGAAACCGCGTTCTACATTTCCCGCACTTTTGACATGCAAAAATCTCATTGCATTCAACACCCGACACGTTTCCTGGAATCCTGAATGGAAACATTTCGTTAATCCTCAATCGCCTCGTGGAACTCTTGACGCCTTTCAAATATTTAAGCACGCAGAATACACAAGTCTAAATATTATTAAGGTCGATAGAATTAAGCATTTAATACTTAGATGAGTTTTATTATAAATACAATTACAAATCAGGGAAGTTAGGAATAAAATTAAGTAATTTAATATTCTTGTCAAGTTTGTACGACAGGCGCTGCTCAGACAGGTTCAATGTAGCGATACTTCAAATGTTGTAGTCTAATACTAAATTAATGTTGGAAAACATGTATGCATTTTTGAGTAAATTTTATGAGTCTTCCAAATACATAATACATAGCATTACAGTTTGCAGCAGTTGAATGAAAAAGGAAAACGTATTTAGCTAAATGGTCATTGGTCATTTATAAATACACTTTCCCTTCATATCGTTAAATGTATAATAATAATCCGACTGGTATTGCATACTTTGCGTTGTGTCATTTTTACAATAGTAGGTGTTGTTCATTTTTTGCAAATTAGTGCTAATCGATCTGCTGCTCTCCAGATGGCGATAGGGGTGAATTTCCTTAACACCAGCCGCATTTTTGGATTTATGCAAAAAAAATTGTCGTTTTTTTTCTTTTTTTTTAAAGAAAGATAAACATTCCCGGGTTACGAATAACCTGACAATATTTTAAAATCTCCTACTACCACCACAATAATCGGAAAATGTTGCTTGTGTCGTGATGGTGGACTTAGCTAGCAGAGGAATTGAACATCCTACTCCTGGGTGGGATCCAAACGCGATGCAAACTCAGCCACTGACCGGTCAAAATGCATTTTTCAATCATTTTATTTTGTTCTGGCAAAACCTTTTCCCGTGATAATAAAGAGAACGTAATTTGCTAAATTATACAATTAAACCATATCTGAAAAGGAGATTTTACAGTTTTTATGGGCCTGATACTTTTTTATCTAGGATTTATTAATTAAAAGACGTATCAAAATGTCTCTATTATAGCAAAGGCCAAGATGTCCAAATGCAGTATTTAAAGAAAATATCCCTAATATCTCTAGGCATCAAATTTTCAAAGGAAAATTTTAAAACATGAGTTTGTATTAGTGGGCATCGCGTCGCATTATGTCCTTTTGTTTGATTAATAATGATTTTGGAAATAACCTAGTGTTATCTTTGTCAATGCGTACGTAGATAAATTAACAAATATACATTGGAATACAGCCTCAACCCTCCCTCCCATTAGTCTGGGGTTAGATTAGACCCCTGATCTCTTATTTAATAATTGCCTGATATTAGTTAATGTCTGATGGGGCTCGTTTGGCTCCTTGCTAAACTTGTTCCATTATATGGTTAATTGAAAATTGCTACTCAGTATTCCGATCGCGTTCCTCCCTTTCGGGTTGTTTCTGTACGCAAAAATGGTACCTGGAATACCTCTGCGGGGCTATTCACTTATAAACTTAGTTTTACTTTGAACTTTGCGGAAGACAACGTACTTTTGCTTCGGGAAAGTAAGTGAATGAAATTATGCTAATAATCGGTTAATTACAAAGAACGAAAAACGATGTTTCGAAGGTCAGGTATGGAAAGTGAAGACGTCATTCCTATACCACGGTTAAAAATCAGACGCAAGATTAATAAAATGGAATGGAGTAAATTTTGGATCGTTGCAGGGTAAAAAGGGGTTAATCAGAGTAATAAAGGATTCATATTAAACTTCTCAAACTTTTAATAAAACATTTGTGTACGAAAATTTTATATCATGTTTAAAGCTATACAAAATATGGGAAGACAAAAAAGTCACCTTTCGGGGTGGGACGACCTCGATTTTATAAACTCACGTTTTAATAAACCGACAATGATCGCCAATCCCAAAAAAATTGTGCGTTTGAATATTTAAGTACTAATATATTATATCCATAGACACTCACATATTTTTTAATATAAAAGATACAACACTTCAATAATCGTTGAAAATTTGTAAAATGTAGCTACTTCAATTTCTCTGTCACAGAAAATATATCTAAAAAAGAAGCGCTTCACAATTCAACCGACGGTATTTTTGAATATATTTTTTTCAAGTTGCCCGAAAAAAATCATCAAAGAAGCGAGTAATTTTTGAGTGGTAGCGAGAATTATTGCAGATAACCGCGATGATCAAAGTACCCCCCGATTCAAAAGTCTCCCCATATTACGATACCTTTCGTTATCCCATTTGCATTTTTTCAGGTGCTTGATTCAGTTATTGATTCCGTAGAGATTTAACGACAAACTGTGAAGTGATTTTAGAGAATCCATAATATTTTTTATTTATTTAATATATATAAGTGGGTACAGGATGTTATATGAGTACATATAAAATATATTTACATTAAAAAATATATTTATGTTCGCAATCTTACCAATGAAGAAACTGGTTGTTGTGCTTGGTGAGAGAGTTACACCAATTATAAGAAAAATAGAATCCCATTATGCTACAGGTAAGTATATAACAATATATAAAGAGACAATATTTAATTACAGTGGAGATGAGTCAATTAAAACAGGCAATTATTTTGTTAATTATTTCTGAAAGTGTAACTTAAGTTTTAGTTTAATTATGTTATAATCCTTTAATTTCTTTATTTCAATCGGAAGGTTGTTGAAATACTTTATTCCTAAATAGGTATAGTTATTTTGCATTTATTTGGTATTATATTTTGGAATTTTGATATTGTATTGATATCTTTTAGATAGGTGGGTTTCAAATTTTTTGATTATATTATCTTTATTAATTTGTATAATTGCATTTTTCTTGAATATATCCTCTACTCGGGGCAGCCTGAAATCTGTAAATAGCGTTTCTATTAGATACGTGAAGAGTTTCTTGAGGATTACTTTGAGGATTAGCTTTTGGACCACTTTGATCGGGGTTAGAATCTTATTGTATGACCCCCCATCCAATAATTCCGTATTGAATTAACGACTGGATTAGTGCGTAGTATATACTCTTTTTAGGTTACTTCTTTTTAAAATATTTCTTAATCTTATGAATATATATACACACTTTCTGATACGCTTAACCAATTTACAGATATGTCTTTTCCACTTCATATTTTGTTCTATTCTCCTCCGAGATTACTCCGAGATATTTAATTTCTGATACTGAGTTCCGTAAAACTAATTAATTAAATATACATTTTAAATATGCGGTTATTACATGCCTACGAAGTCCTATTTTAACTCGACCGTTTTGCATTTTGTCTGTCTGTACATTTGTTTGTTTCCATTTCAAGGTGGTGGCCGTTGTAATGGTTGGGTAAAGAATCTTTTTTTATGTGAAATTGCCGTTTTGATTAGGTTTTTCTTATTCGCAATTACTCAATATTATGGTACCTACTACCTGCCTGAAAAATGATTGAAAAAAGAATTTTCAATGATATAGAATATTTCTTTGGACAAATCGTAAGATTCCTTATATGATTCCTTATATAGGTTTATAAGTAAGTAGGTATATATTTAAGTGCCTATTCTTGAATTTGAATTATTAATTGAAAAAATTAGAAACATTTTCAGGTCTACTTTCACAGAACTACTAGAATAGATCTATTCGACCTACATACTATAATATTTCATTACTCGCTTTAAATTTGACATGAGTACTTTTTTTATGTGAATACCGCACACCACTGCTCCCAACCGTCTGAAGCCAGTAAGACTATAGCACACCCAATTGGGGCATGTTGTGAGGCTGAATGTAGTGGGGGGAAGGAGATGGGGAAGAGGCAGAGGAAGATGGGGAGTACCTGGCTATTCAGATCTGGTCACCAAACACGGTATAGGCCATACCCTCAAACCTGTATTTAGATGGCCGATAACCCACGAGAAGTCGTTAATCTGTTTGCTGAATTCTTCAGCAAAGTCTATGATACTTCAAACAACTCTCCATTATTCGACACTACAACAGCTATAAATGACAATAAGATCGAGTAAAATCAATGTATATTTGAAGAAAGTGATATTAGAACTAAACTAAAATCCCTTGATCTTAACAAATCGGCAGGCCCCGATAACATTCCTCCAATATTCTTATCCAAATTTTTATTAGTCTTAACTCCTCTCACAAATATTTAAAAACTGGTAACTTTCCAAAATAATGGAAAATAAGTTTTCTGTTCCAATATTTAAAAAGGTAACAATTCAGATATTTCCAACTATAGACCTATAGACGTCAATCCCTAAATTATTCCAATCCGTTCTTCTCTCAAAACTCTAGCCTGAGCTAAATAAAGTGAGTTCACATCGACAACATGGTTTCATGGCAAAAAGATCTTCTCTTACAAATTTAATTATATATCATAAATATCTTTTTAATAACATGAACAAGCGTCTTCAAACAGACGTAGTGTATACTGACTTTAGTAAAGCCTTCGACAAAGTCTCACATAAAATTCTTATTCATAAACTAAGAAACCTTGGAATAACGGGGAATATTTTGAAATAGTTTGAGAGTTATACGAAAAATATCAAACTCAACTCACACTATTCACACCGATTTGAAATTTTTACCGGTGTTCCACAGGGGTCACATTTAGGTCCAGTATTGTTTTCCTTGTTTATCAACGATATAACTACCGTTTATGATGAAGTTATTGATGATGGATACTCCTATTTGCAGACGATCTTAAAAATCACAAAACTATTAGTAATCTCCATATCTGGTACGTTTTACAATTAAATCTTATGAGGCTACAAGAGTGGTGCACCCGTAATGAACTGTTTCTTAACACCGAAAAATGTCAAACAATAACTTTTGCCCGAACCAAAAATCCCATATTGCATCAATATAGCATTAAAAACACTTCCCTAAAAAGAGTAGAGCAAATTAATGATTTTGGTATTATTTTTAACAGTACATTATCTTTTATTCCTCATATAAATGAAATAACTAACAAGGCCATGAAATGCTTAGGGTTTATTTTGAGAACGGTGAAAGATTTTAAATTAATTAACTCCTTTAAATTGCTATTCACTGGTTTGGTGAGAAGTAAACTAGAGTATATTTCAATAATCTGAGCTCCATTTTATAAGATTCACCAACTAAAAATTGAGAGATTGCAGTATAAGTTCCTGAGATCCGTTAATTTTAAATTAGGAATTCCAATCGAAGATCTTAATCATACTTTTTAATGAACTTGCTAAACTTAGCCGAATTATCATCAAGGCACACAGTGACTGATATGGTATGTCTATTCAAAATATCGATGGCAGACTGGACGCCATTGACTTAACAAGCGTTATTTCGTTGCGAGTACCTACCTACACGGGACACTCGATTGAACGCCTTGTATAATGTTCCAAAATCTGCTAATCATTATTTCTTAAACTCGCCTATTCAAAGATTACACAGACTAAGTAATAAGTATAGTTCAATCGATGTTCAAAATTTGTACTAAACCCGGTAAAAAGTCCGCTTAAAGCATATATTTAAATCGAAAGTAGTCCCTTGAGGGACAACTAATAAACAAGATTAGTAGTTGGTTAAAACCGAACAATATTTAAATATTTTAAAGTGAAATTAAAATCTTCAGTGACAGTGACAGAACAAGTGATAATAACATTTCATTTTGGACGCATACAATCACAGTTCACAGTACCTACCTCGCATGTATCGGTGTAACGGTGCGCACAACATGATGCAAATATACTACCGCATCAAATAAATTACATTGTGTACTCAAGCAGGGCTGTCACACACAACAACATGAATACTAACGACAACGCCCTCATATCTATTAATGAAGCAAAAGAACTCATTGACGGCATCCATAATGCCATTACGGATCCATCTCTCAAAATTACTAAAGACCAAATGGCTAAACTTTTGACAAAATTATCTACCCTTTCAAGCAAAATGATTGACGTTGGTACCAAGGTTGGAATAATTGAGGGTAAATTAATGACATATGAAAAAATTGTCTCCCAACCCTCGCAACAATCAACAGCGGACGACAAAAAAACGTACGCTAGCGTAATTGAAAAAGGAAAATCAAACTTGCCAAAAGAAGAGCTGCATACAATTAAGATAATTTCGAATAATAATGAAAACACTGACCAAATAAAAATAAACATACAAAAACAAATTAGAGTCGGGAAATTGGGAGTTGAAGTTTCTGGAATAAAAAAAACAATTAATAACAATGTTATCATCACTTGCCCCAAAAAAGAAGACGCTGATAAAATTATGAAAGAAATAAACAAAAAAGAAAATAACAGCATATCTGCATCAGAAATAAAAAAAAAACGTAAACCGAACGTTATCATCAAAGGAATACATAAAGACTACAACATTCAAGATTTTAACGAAGATTTTATAGAACAAAATGAAGACATTTATCAACTTACCAAAGAAGACAGCAAACACATGCCCAAAATAATGGCAAAAATAAAAAACAAAAGAAGCGATCAACTATCCAACTACATCCTAGAAACAACCGGTCAAATGAGAAAACTATTAATCGAAAAAGGAAGAATAAACCTGGGATTTATGCGGGTTCACGTAGAGGACTCCAACCCATTGTCCCAATGCTAACACTGCCTGTGGTTCGAACATACTGCCAACAAGTGCCGAAAGAAAACAGAAAAACCCAAATGTCTCCACTGCGCAGAAGAACACATTCTAGCGAACTGCCCAAATAAAAATCAAACACCAAAGTGCTACAATTGTCTAGCCTTTAATAAAAGAAGAAATGGGAAAATAAATTCTAACCATCGAGCGAATGACAGCAAGTGCCACTACGTCAAGAAAATGACAGAATCTGCTTACCAGAAAATTGACTATAATTAAAATGCTATATTCATTAAAAAAAACAAGTAAGAAATTAATATCTCAACTATACTTTGTTTACAGCATATCAATGTCGACACCCTGTTTAATAGCGCCTGTTCAAATTTGCAGTATCTACTTAAGTACTAACAACTCACAGTCGAGTTACATTATTATTTATAAGTATATGATTATTATTGTTCCGCCCAATTATGACGTTATTAATAGAAACGAGTTCTTAATTACTAACAAAATATACTTCCGAACATATTTATTTGCACACTCATTCATCTGTAACACAATATTTCATGATGATTTCAGATGATTTCATAAATAATGAATTAGAAAAAAATATTAAAATTCAAGAATATGAATGCATATCCACTGATTCATGTAACAAAATTATTTCTAAAAACAACAGTGATATAATTATTATGCACCTAAATATTCGTAGTGTTCAAAAAAATTTTGAAGAGCTAACTCTAAAAATAAATAATTTAATAAAAAAACCGGACTTCATAGTATTATCCGAAACATTTACAAATGCTGAGTCACCTTCTTATTGCTTACCCGAATACAATTATATTTCTACCAAAATAGATATCAATAAAAATAGTGGAATAGTAATATTTGCAAGTAATAAATTTAGTATTATTAAAATAATTGAACACCCAATACATTTAGTTAACTGCATCGAAATACATTTCAAACTCGGCAAATCAATGTACCATCTAATAGCTATCTATAGAACGCACGGCTCGAATATAATTACGTTTATTAATGACCTTAAATGCATATTATCGAAATTTAAAAATAAGCTTTGCTTCATTGTAGGTGATTTTAACTTTAACATTAATGACAAAATTGAAAATGGTTGCAAAAATGAATACATTAACTGTATGACTGAACAAAACTTCATATCTTGCATAAATAAAAACACAAGAGAAATAAAAGAACATACTCCATCCTGCTTAGATCATATCTGGACAAACGTAAATATTAAAAATCTTCACAAATTAAAATCAATTGTTTGGAAAACTAACATAACTGACCATCATTCATGCTTACTTCTATATAATAACAATATTAAACAAAAAAAACATAATATAATAACTAAAAAATCCACCATTAATATGACCATTCTCACTGAAAAGCTAAAAAAAGAGGATTGGAACAATGTTTTAAACAGTGATGACACTGAAACATGTTCGACTAACTTTGAAAATACCCTGTCGCAACACATTAAAAATTCAACAAATGAAACAACAACACACATAAAATCTAAATTAAGATGTTTAAAGCCTTGGATTACACAAGGACTTATAATATCTATTAGAAACAAAGAAAAACTTTACAAGACAACTTTAAAAAATCCCCAAAATGAAAATGCATATATTTTATATAAAAAATATAAAAATAAATTAACAGCCTATATTAAAAAAAGAAAAGAATTTTTTTAAATAAAATATTATCCTCAGAAAATAACCAAAAACAAATGTGGAAAACAGTTAATTTGGCTATTGACAATACAAAAAAAACACAAAACGTAAAATATATTGAGCATGATAACAAAATTATAGATGCCAATATGCAACCTAAACAATGTGCAAACATATTTAACTCTTTTTTTGCTAATGTCGGAAAAAATCTTGCGAAAAATATCCAAAAATCTTTTATCCCGGAAAATCATAATAATGAAAACTTACAGGAACGTAATATACTCTCAACGTTTGAAACGACAACAGAATGTGAAATCATAAAAATAATAGATAATATGAAAGTAGGTTCGTCTCCCGGTTTTGATTCTATTACGGCACATATGTTAAAATCTATGAAACCTTATTTAATAAAACCAATCACTCATTTAATAAACCTAAGTTTAACAAAAGGAATATTTCCAACGAACTACAAAAATACAATAATCTCACCTATTTACAAATCTGGAGATCCACATCAAGTAACAAATTATCGACCAATCTGTTTAATTTCAAATATAGGAAAAATCTTTGAAAAAATAGTAAAAAAACAATTAGTCAATTTCCTAGATAATAATAAAATACTACACAAAAACCAGTTTGGATTTATAAAATCTCTCAGCACACAAGATGCTATTGCTAACGTAACTTCATACAATTACGAATCTTTAGATAAAGGTAAAAAATGTGCAGGTATATTTATTGATCTAAGGAAAGCCTTTGATAGCATATCGCATAAGATTCTACTAAAAAAAATGAATAATATAGGCATAAAAGACAACGCGATTAAATGGATTTCAAACTACCTAAAAAATCGACCACAAGTCGTAAAAATAAATAATGTTAATAGCGATAAAGAACATTCTGACTTTGGAATCCCGCAAGGTACAGTGCTTGGACCAATTCTTTTCACCATATATGTTAACGACATTTTCTTTCAACCACTACATGGCCAAATTACTTCGTATGCCGACGACACAGTTCTAATAATAAGCGAAAAAACTTGGGAAAACGTAATACTTAAAGCCACTGAAGACATAAATACTCTTAAGAATTTCTTCGACATTAATTTGCTATCACTAAATAGCGATAAAACATATGTAATTCCATTTGCAATACACCCAAAAGACATCCCTAAAAATTTTAACATCATCATTCATGACAATTCCAAAATACATAATAAAAATTACTGTCTCCAAAACTGCACAATACTAAAAAACACAAACACAATCAAATATCTAGGAGTAATTATCGATAAAAATTTGAATTGGAAGGAACAAATATGTCAAATTGTAAAAAAAATCAGAAAACTGATATATGTATTTTTAAGAATCAGAAATTTTTTATCTTTAAAAAACCTATATTTAATATATTATGCCTTGGTCCAATCAACGCTACAATATGGTATCATTAGTTGGGGATCCACATACAAAACTAACCTTACTCCAATAGAAGTGGTACAAAGGTTAATAATTAAAATAATATTACGAAAACCTTCCGATTACCCAACGGATCGATTATTCGAAGAATTTCAAGTGCCTTCATTTAAAGATCTTTATATTAAAAATGCACTAATTCAAATCATAAAAGAAAAAGACAAGTATCAATTTCTAACTGAAAACCGTACTAGACTTATATATATTTTTCCATGCCCAAAATTAAACACTTCCTTTGCACAAAATTATTACACTTACCGGGCAAGAATTTTTTTCAATCGACTACCTGAAGAAATTAGAAAAACATTAATGATAACATCAAAATAATAAACACTGTAAAAAAATATTTTAAAGACAAACTCACAAAAAATAAAAATGTTTCCAATTGAATTAATCTTAAGAATAACTCACTTCATGAAAAATAACTCACTTCATTTAAATGAGTTTAAAATCATTTTATTTTTAATTACATACTTATTGCAATAAAACAATGTACACTCCTCTTCCAGCCACAAGCTAATGCTTCTATGGAAGAGGAGTCCTGAAATATTTTATCTTATATTGTAACAAATAAACAAAAATGTACTTATATAATAAATGTAATAAATAATAATAAAAAATAAAAAAATAAAAAAAAGATGTTTACCGCTGCCAATAAGTGTCTAAATTTAAACTTAGTTTAATGAAATGTTTACATTTATATAAATGTTTTTTTACTAGACCTTTTTTCGATTCTTATCCTAATCTAGCGTAATAGAGATTGTTAATTAAGTTACATAGTTTATAGGCTAATGTGAACAACAATTTCACACTTTTTTATGCAATTGATTTGGAGGATGTTGGCAGATCATCTATTTTTATTTCACTTACTTAAATTCCCTGTTACCTACGTATTGTAAACTCTCATGTATCATATTACCTATATTTTGTAAACCTGTGCATTGTTAAATCTTATATTTTATGTAATCTGTATTTTCTTATATTATGTAAAATAACACAAATTCATCGCTGGACACCATGGAATACGTCAAGCGAGTGAGCGAATCGCAGCACTGAGTGAGAACGCATTTATTACGGTAATGGCTACAAAATATAAGTAACAAAATTGCTGAAAAGTGTTTGTGGCTCTAGAGTTAAGTCAATGGTTCTGACCGGCGGAAACGAAATAATTTTTTTTCAGCCACCATAGACATGAGAATACAGGTGACACCATTTATTTATTTATTGGACAATTTGTATAGAGCCGCTTTTGTGAGATATCACCTCAGGGGCGCTTTACAGTTGATGCAGGTATTACAATAAATATAAATATTACAAAAATAAAATGAAGTTAAGTTAAGCAAAATGAAGTACTTCGTGTCACTCCACGAAGATAGAAGATGGAGACTCTGCAGCAAGAATCCTAGATGGTGAAGCGAGAGAGTACACCATGTACTGAATAATAAATTTCTTTTGGTGCCATCGTAGAAATAAGAAAACAGGTGCTACCATGTGCCGAATAATAAATTTAGTAAAATTATTTGTAAAAGCTTGTCCTTGAAGAGCTTTCCTACAAAGCAGAACCTTTTAAATTTCTGACGGTTACTTGCGAAGAATTCGGAACGTGTTGTATTAATAATTTAATACAAATACGACATGATTGTTTGTTGTTTCCAAATAAGGGTTTATTGTTCGTCATGATATTAGGTTAGACAAGGCGGGAGGCGGAAGGCGGGAGGCGGAAGGCGGAAGGCGGGAAGTAACGGCAAGCAGAAGAGGAGAAGAGGAAGGTGGGGTTGAAGCGAGAGAGGCGTGAAATTATCAAATGAAAGATGAATATTTAGATTAGAAGGATCGCTATTATTATTCATGGGTGTGTTGAAGACGGAGGAATGCTTTCGGTGTTATGTGTGAGAGTCAAATTAAGATCTCACAAATATACCGACGAATGGTACGTCAATGGAAGCTGCCCAAGTCCGGAGGAATAAACCATCGATTATTTTGTTGGGGAACAGATTATTACATAGACCAAGAAATGTCAACAGATTATGTCAAACAAATTATGTGCAACAGATGATTATCTTAAAATTAGATAGAGTTCACGTAAACGGCCTCCGTGGTCGAGGGGTAAGGCTCTCGACTAGCCAGACGAAGGTCGCGGGTTCAAATCCCGGCGGTTGCAAGTAAATTTTATTTGATTAATTTGTGTTATTTACAATTTATTAATTTAAAATAAGGGGAGGGGTGGTACAATCGTATCGTATCGTAATGGAACCTGCCCAACTTTTAAAAAGCACTTCACCTTACTGTATATACATTTGATAATATACTGTATATTTTGATAGAGACCGTGTTGATGTTCTATGTCCGTTCCCTATGGCATTTGAACTTTTTATTGAAATTAGTATTTTTCTTTTCAAATTGTTCAGTTGTTAAAATAAACAGAACAAATAGTCATGTAGCAAGGATCGAACCCTTATAAATAATCAAAGAAAATCAATCTATTCTCCGTTCCTTAGTATTTTCAAGAAAACGAAACAATATATGTAAATCGACCGTAAATTGACCGGTCGGTGGCCGAGTTGACATCGCGCTTGGTTCTCACCCAGGCGTAGTGTGTTCAATTCCTCGGCTGGCTGAGTCCTCCATCACAACACAAGCAACATTTTCCGCTTACTGTGGTGGTAGTAGGAGATTTTCAAATATTGTCAGGTTATTCGTAACCCGGGAATGTTTGTCTTTCTTTTTAATAAAAAATAAATAAATAAAAAAAATCCTTAAAATAATTGAGGCATTGACACTTTTTAATTCATTTTCTTAACCGGGTAATAAATAACGAATGGTAATTATTAACTTAGGAGAGGTTGTGCACAGAATTTGAACAATTCATCAAATTTCAAGTTCTGTTATTTTTTTTATTTCATAAATATTTAAAAAATTTACAGTTTTGGTGACTTTCTTAACTACCACACTAGGCTCATGCCCGTATTATGGATTCATATAAGTATAACAAAAATAAAATATAACGGAAAAGGAAATTTTTATGGTAAAACAAAAACTAAAAAATCCACATCATTATAGGAACCATATTAGAAATAGAAATAAACATAAAACTAAATAAATGATAGCGTTAAAACTTTTTTTTAAACAGTGTTAGGAACTTCATTCCTTAAAGAAGGCTCGTCCCCTTTCAAATATCCAATATTGAACAAGGATAGTAAAAAGGGATATAAATAAATAAATAAATTCTTTATTCCAGGATGTGGGGAGGTTAGTGCAATCCCACACATCCCATAGAGGATATAAGTACAGATAGTATTTACATATAGTAAAATAAATAAAAAAAAACAAATAAATAAAAATAAATAAATAAAAAGAGATTAAAAATTGAAAATTAAATTAAAGCAGAGTAGCACGGGAATCCATCTGATATAAGATTGTGGGAGCAAGTATCTTTCTCCAATGGTCTTCAATGCTCGATCCTGAAGTCAGACGGGATTCTATGTTAAGAATGTTTCTGGAATGGTTTATCCTTCCCCTCAGTCCTGCAATCCTGGTTCTTAACAGAGCTGTAAATCCTGGAACTCGCCCTTCTGTAAACATCGAGGAGGCACTGCAGTGCCTGGGGAGTCCGAATATCAATCGGTAAGCGTTGTTATATTGCACCCGAAGCCTTTCCATTCTTCTTTTGTTGAAATTAGCCCAGAGCTCGCATGTGTACAGGGTGGTGCAAAAGGCTAAGAAGAGCGTCCTTTTCACTCGTGGACTACAGAGCCGAAATCTTCTACTGAGCATGTTACATTTTATACTCAGTACACGCCTCTGCCTGTCAATATATTCATCATCCGTTAACTTGTTGTTGATGACATGTCCTAGATATTTTAGAATTAATTGACTTTATATCGGTGTTTGAGGCATTGTATATTTTAGGAGCGATGAACCAGAATTGTCGATGAGCGAATGTGGTTTTTCTTTTTATGAACCACGCATCCCAGGTTTGATGAAAAGCCCATTATTGGCAAGTTGTGCCACAAATCTGAAATGCTTAAATAGAACACTCGTAGAACTTGAATTTTAACTTTAAAATTTGATAAATTGTTCAAGTTCTATGATTAGTATTCACTTCATTATGAAACAGTTGAGACAAAACTGCCAACCAACGAGGAAACCAACATTGATTGATTACCTAAATATTTTTATTTTTTATGAAAATATTAATCCATTATTTTAAACAACATACCAATAAAAATAGGGTAGGAATAATTACTTTTTATGTTTTTATTTAAGTTCTGCTAACTAAACACAATAACAATAAATAAACATATAAATGCATGAGCTCCTAAATTATGCAAATATTAAGTATAATTTCACTTTTATGTTGTAATTCTCAAAATCAATTAAACAATTTATCAGTAAATGGAAAATGTTACTCTAACATGATATATAAATTTTAACTTCCGAATAAATAAAGTTTATAATTTAATTTTCACAAAACAAGTTCCATTTTATTATAATGAGAATCTTCCCAATTAGGAAGTTTGTTCTCGCACGAGACGTGCTACAATAATATCCCCGCTCTAGATTTAATGATACATTTGAACATTAATTGCATGCTTACCGTTAATTTAATCCTTTTTTTAGCCCTTTTTTCGTCGATGGCTTGATTATTATTTGTGTACCTATTAAAATAATACAACTGTAGAAGCATTTTGTTAAGATATCACTTTATTGAAAACTTCAAATGAATTTTAAGTTTTCCTTTCACACGGTCTAAATATTTTTATGCAATTTATAAAAATGCAGTTGATTTATTAACAAGTTCTGCTGTATAATTATTACTATGCGTGACATCTGTTTCGCCTTCTGCAGTCTTTACCACCATAAGTATACATTGTAACTTTTTTATGAAAAAAAAGTTTTTTTTTGTAAATTGAATAATCACATTATTGACTACATAAAAGAAAAACTTAAAATTAAAATGGGATTCTACAAATTAACTTGATAATAATATATTTGAAGATTATCCTAAAACAGTTGTTACTTTTATTACTTTACTAGTAGTCGCTACTTACTATCCGGCTTCGCCCGAGATTCAATACCTACACTATTCAACTATTTTTCTCATTGCATTATTCAACATATAGAACTAATAATATTAAACGGATTGGATATAAGATTTTCATGGTCAAAAGTGTTATCGTGATTACTGTTTGGGTTATAATTCAGTGTTGCGCTTTCTCCTTCTTTGGAAAAACGTAACGCTATCCGAAACATGTTGGCTAAAAATGGAGGAAGCGCGGTACAGTAACCTAGAGTAAGAATTTATTATTACTAACTATAACTAACTAACTAACCTTCAAAATTATGTCCTTCTACAGAACTAAAAATCCGATTGTTTTCGAATACAGACTAAATAATAAATGCTTAACAACTGTTCAATCTATACTTTGGTGTCTCTCCAGACAGCAAGCTTTCTTTTCGGGAACATATAAATGTGATTGTTAATAAATCTCTAAAACTACTTGGCTTCATCACAAGAACCACTTCCGACTCCAAAAATATAAAAACCCTTAGAACTCTTTATTGCTCCTTGGTTCGCCCCCATCTTCAATATGCTTGTGTTATATGGTCTGCTTTTTATGCTATCCATATTCGTCATATTGAGTCCGTTCAACATCGGTTCCTAAAAGGGATTGATAGGACGCTAGGATTAGAAAGAGGCAATTACTCGTTTTATGAAATTGAACAAATTCTAAACCTTTCTCCTTTAGAAGACCGTCGGAAAAAATCTGATCTCATTTGTTTCTTTAAAATTATCAACAAATTGATTGACTCACCTACATTACTAGAACTCATCACATTCAACATACCTACTCGTAGACTCAGAAATAAAGAATTGCTCTTCCTCAACAACACTCGACTAATTATGCTTAGAATTCACCATTGTCCAGAATATGTAGAATGGTCAACTCACCTCAAGACCTTAATTTTTTGGTATAAGTTAGAATGTTTTTTGTCGCTCACTATGCAATTGAGGATATTTTGTATCACTTTAGTTTTAGCAAGGTATTGGCTTGACTTGACACATCTACTTCATTTCTATTTTCTTATGTTTTCCCTGTTTGTCTCTGCTTTTATATACCATCCTTTACCCTTTTGTACATTGTCCTAAATCTCGTGTCGCTTTGTTATATATTGGACGAAGTCCGTTAATTAATAAATAAATCACGCCGTTTCCCCGCAGGGGTAGGCAGAGAGGACGGACCGCCAAACAACTCGGTCTTGGCACACACTTCTTGCCTCATTCACATTCTATCGATCCCAAACAGTTTTGGAAGTACATTAAGGATCTAAAAAAATCCAACAACTCATTTAAGTCTATGATTCTTGACGGAGAGGAATTGACTACTGATGATAAAATCGCAAATAGTTTTGCGACCTTTTTTTCATCTGTTTACAAAAATGTCCAACCAACTCTCAATATTGACTCTACCCTTCACACTGTACAGATTGGGCCCTCATTCGACCTGGTCAGTATTTCAGAAAAAGATGTTAAGGAGGCACTCTCAAATTTAAAGAAACCTCACTCCATCGGTCCTGACAATATTCCAACATTTATACTAAAGGGTTGTTCCGACCTTTTAATACCACCATTATGTCATCTCTTCAATGTTTGCCTAAAAAACGGGATTCTCCCAGACATCTGGAGATTAACTAAAATAACCCCTATCTACAAGAAGGGAGATAAACGCGATATCCGGAATTATCGACCAGTTGCCGTTCTATGTTCCATCATGAAAATATTCGAGAAAATTCTACATAAATATATACTTAATCACGTTAATCCAATTCTTGATGACCGTCAATATGGTTTTAGACCCCAGATGTCAGTAACATCAAACCTCTTATGCATCTCAGATTTCTTATCACAAACTCTCGACAATCGGGGACAGGTGGATGTTGCTTATTTCGACCTGGAAAAAGCATTCGACAAGGTTGACATCGACATTCTTCTAAATAAGTTAGCTTCATTTGGTTTTTCCAAAAGACTACTCTGTTTTTTTGCTTCATATTTTCGAAATCGTAGACAGTTTGTTTATTATAAGGGTTCCAGTTCTTTGGAATTCACAGTTTTTTCTGGAGTTCCTCAGGGGTCTATCCTTGGACCACTTCTGTTTCTGATTTTTATCAACGATATTGGTTCAGTCATCACACATTCGCTGTATTTACTATTTGCAGATGACTTGAAACTATATCGTTCAATAAAAAACCATCTTGACTGTATTCTCCTTCAACGTGACATTGACTGCGTCTCAAACTGGGCCAAAATAAATGGCTTGAACTTCAGTACACCCAAGTGCAATATCGTCTCGTATACAAGATCAAAGAAACCGCATGTATTTGAATATACAATCAATGAAATTATTCTCCAACACCTAAATCAAATCAAAGATCTAGGAGTTATTTACGACAGCAAACTAACCTTTCACCAACACATCGATGATTTAATAAGCAGAGGATACAGGCTTCTCGGCTTCGTAATTAGAAACTCATATCCGTTTCGTAACACAAAAACACTGACGTTATTATATAACACACTAGTCCTAAGTGTACTTGAATCAAACTCGATCATCTGGGCTCCACATGAATTAACATACACTTTACGCATTGAAAGAGTCCATAAAATTTTTTTAAGGTTTTTATTCTCGCGGCTCTATGGACGTTACCCTTGGCTTTACCCATCGATTTATATATTAGGCATGACCAATTACCACTCCCTAGAGACACGTAGAGGTATTGCTTTGCTTAAATATTTTTTCCAACTAATAAACGGTCACTTATCTAATAATGAGATACTGGCCCAATTAAATTTTTTTGTACCAGAGTCTCACTCTCGAGGACGTCATCACAATCTTCTATATAGTAGAGCAAGCCGCACTAATTTATTAATGAACTCACCTGTCGGGAGAGCTACGTGCTTTTTGAATGCGGTAGATAAGAAATTAGATTTATTTTTTGTGTCCTATAGCGCATTTGCGAGATTTTTGGCATTGCATATACACTGCATAAATGGTACAATTATAACGTCTTAGGCTTTATTACCTGTAATTGTTATAAATAAATGTACAAATTATATATAAATAAAAAATAAAAAATAAACATTCATACATCGTCTCATACATACTCTTCTAAATCATTCACGATAATAGTGTACTAATTAAAAAATTGTACGTATTTAGCGATTATTTAAAACTTCCATAGTTGATGAAAATAGTTGCAGACGGAAACGCTGTGCTAATTTTTAGGCACCAAAACTTTTTTACGCTTATTTTTAAACTTTCCGGAAAAAATCGTAACGAGTTGACCAAAGGGATTATGACGATTTACTTATTAGTTTGGTACACAGTAAATTCTATTCGGTTTACCTAATATATTCCATGATAAGTAGGTACATTATTAACGTATGTTTGTGGGAAGTTAGGTAGTGATCAAACCGATGCATTGCGGAGGAAATTTGATCCGCCAGTCGCAGACTCCGGGAATTTAGGAATCCTCCACGGATAATAAGTTATATCCTACAGTGGTAGTCATAGAGCAAGTAATCAAGAACATAAGAATTGCGATGTGGGTATGTTTCGTAGTATAAAACTCTGACCGTTATCTGTTTAAATTTCAAGTATGGAAATTCGTTTCATTAGCATTATGAATTTTTCATTTCGATCAAATGTAATGGCGATGTAGGATGTCAAGAGATAGGGCACATCAGTGGTGACATTGGTTTACATTCGAATCTAGATGGAAGGCATTTCTAGTGTGGATAGCCCATGCAGTTCACTGATAAGTTTAAAGTAAGCACTGAATCGGTTGTAGGTGTGCAGTATATATATACATGGTAATTACCTAGCTTCAGTAGCTTCATGTAAATATTCCTGCTTCCTGACATATTCTGATATGCAGCATTATTTTTTTAAACTTACATACTTCTTAGATTGGATAGTGAAGAGTGAATAATACCAAAGAAAAAACTGTGTTTATCTGAACTGACCTGACAGGTAAGTTTGTTTTTGTATATAATTAGAAAGAACAACGAAAGTCATTGGTACATGTCAATGGAGGTGATTTTTCAAATCAATTGTGTTATATAAAATTATCTTGAAAATATTCATATAATTATTGATATAACAATAATTTCTTATTATGTTTCATTGAACCGTTAATTTTTAAAAGGGCATATGTCACTCGGATCAAATTGTTGGGAGATCAAAAAAATTAATTAAATATATCAAAAATGATAACAAATGAGGGACCAATCGCCTTTTAATTATAAACGAGATTAAAGTGTTGAAGTCAACTTGTTAATCTGGCTTTTCGGTGTTTTCTCTTGCTGGCCATTTTATGATGCTGAGATGGAAATTTTGGTGATATTCGACCATATATTGCATCAATTTGCGAATATAATTTTTTTATATTGGAAAATAATTAAGAAGTTTCTTGAACCTCCCGGAATTAGTTAAAGTCGTCATCCATTTTACCATATGGTTTGTTTTGTTTTGACCACCCGGAAAATAGAAATAGTTAGTAATAACAGAAATAGTATCAATATATTTCTTTAAAAATAGAACAAACTTCATTAGATCCCTCTCTTGCTGACCTACGTGGTATATGAAAAAATCACTCTTTCCAGATTTCAGACATTGGATCCAAGAATCGTTCCCTGCCTATAAAATATGAATGTCAACACGCGGTTTAGTTTTAAAACGGGACTTGTCTAGATCATGTCCCCTTTTAAAACTAAAGTTAAATTTCATATCTATATGGTTGAAGTGGAAGAAATATACGAAAAAGTTCCATTCTTTCACAAAACATGCGTTACATCCATGGTTCGTAGAAAACGTATATTAAAGACATTTTCTACAAACCTTGGTCTACATCTAGCTTTTAAAACTGCATTGGACCAAAACCTTCTGTCCTTTTGACCAAAACACGGACAAGCCCCTCTTTAATAATAAACTTGTCGCCGAAAGGTGAAGACACTGTTATTTAAAGATTACATTAACTGCTTCTTAAGGCTTAGGGGTGAAGGTTTTATAATTTAATTTTTTTAATTGTTCATTACCCCTGGTACCTCAAAAATTGTAAATATACCTACCAAAGATAAGTTGCACCAGTCGCGATGGCCGTGATAATAGAATTATAATATCCATACTCTTTGGCCGTCATAGACTGAAACTGGCAACGGTTAAACTTTTAAGCAGTGGATAAAAGTTTTAAATTATTAATACATCATTTAGTATATAATTCTGTATTGAAGTTATTTAAATTTATATCCCGTCTTATATTTATTATATTATGATATCTTGTCTTAATATGACACCTTCGGTCATATCACAATATGATCCATAAAATAAACTTTTTTCTTACTTTTCACGAGAGATTTGTTGTTTTTATATAATTTTCAACATTTTTTATCCTTATTGTATTGTCTTATTTAGAGGTCACACGGAAGAAATCCATAATTGTTTTTTATACATAAATTTAATAAAGACACTATAAACACTATAAAGTCTATGAATAAGGTTAAATATATGGTGAAAAATTCTCTATCGGAAATTTTTTTAAATTTATATGAATGAAAAATTGTATGAAATAATGTTGAATCTGTAGATATAAGATGTAAATTATAACTTCTAAAATGTATATCTAACTAAACTTTAAGAACCTGTTGACAAGCCAATTCAATTGGCTTAGCAGAAGTTGTTTGTTGATATGTATTCACTTTTCATTCAATAAAATAAGAATAAAAACAAAATTATTTTGGCCATACATGCGCAAACCGATAAAATATAAATTGTTCTCTCCCTAAAATCAATAAATAAAATAATGATATCCCAACACGAATCGTCAGTAACAATATTAGATATATTAAAAAATCAACGGATATTTTTATTTTGTATTTAATTTACAAACTAGGTAGGTATAAATATAATCAAAGCGCGTTTTATGTAATATATCGGCTGAATTCAACGTTAAATATGTGTTTTGTGTGGAGGCTCAGGTAGTTCCAATTATGCTTCTTTAAATGAAGTCTTTCCAAGTTGACAGTAGGTGATGGAGGGTGGCCTACCCACGCAACTACATTATATATATTCTGTGTATGATTAGGGAAATTATTCTAATTTTTGATTTTTTTAGTTAACTGATTAAACATTTAACTATAAATAAAAAAATATACAATCAATTTTTTTTTCACTGTTTTGACGTAACGCGGTCAACTAAAAGTAAAGGAAATATCCGTTGTTCTTAGAATTTTCCAATAGATATTGTGTTCAAAATTTTAAACAACTTTTTCCACAGTATTTTGTGGAACACATCCCCAGTGTTAAAACAAAATGAAGTGTATTTTTGCTTATAACTTAAGCAAGTTACTATATAAAATCTACATACCTAGTCTTAGCCACTACATACTACATACATAGGAGACTGATAATGGTCATAATTTTATTTTTAAGTAAAAATATTTAAGAACTTGGTTATGATGACTAGACAATATAATGATGTAATGTTTCTCGGAAACCAAAACGGATTATGGTTTTTCTAAGACTCATTTGTTCCCAATACCTACATAATTTATTGTCAGAATCGTGACTTTTGGCGCCAAAACTGTATGCCTACGTCCAACTATTGCCGCTGCCAAACCGGTTCCGAGTCCGAAACAGGTTCTCTAGAAGGTTCACGTACGACCTGACCGCACTCACCCACAAAACTCACCACAAGAAACTAAAATACGCCCACTGCTAAAAAGGTCAAATCAACCACGAATAAAAATCTGAGACTTAAAAAAAAACTTTCGTTTGCATAAAACTTTTTTACCAGGTGCCAAGTGTGAAAAGCTTATTTCTCGGAATCTACCTGGATAGGGCTAATGAAGCCATGCAACTGTAACCGCAGTGCGCTAGTTTCATCTCAAAGTTTGTATGCGCTGACCGGCCGTTGAGAGTTAGAAAGATTAGACGAAGGATTAGGAGCCGTTGTGAGCTGGTTGTGGCACATAGCTCGCGCATAGACACATGTAAAAAAATGTAGGCAAAGCCTGGCGAGCCGGTTCGTGTCCCTAGGGCAGGGCAGTAAGTGAAAAGTGGTCGGCAACTCAAAATAATTCAATGTTTATGCTCAAATAAAAAATAAAACAATTCGTTTTCTTTAATTTTGTAGCTCACCCAAAACACGCTCATTTTAAATACTTCTCCAACGAATTTCAAAATTCCTGCGATAAACGAAAATATTTCTTTAAAATCTGATTAAATTTAATTTTTGATTTATATTTTTCTTTATGTCATACTAGCGTATTTTAAAAGTATACAAGGCCAAAATGCACCAATAGTATACTAGCGCTGTATGATTTCAGAAGCATAAAGAAATAAATTCTTTTGAAAGTACATTTAAAATTTGTTCTTTCTAATGACGTATACTTCAATTTGAGAGGCGGGTTTGGGTGCTGCCACCCCAGGGACCATTTATTAGATAACCAACACATCTGGCATAAGTCAACTCAAGTGATTCGCTACGTTTGATGACTTAGCAGGGGTGCCCGGGTTCATCGGGTGAGGTGTGTTCGGGAAGCGCCTGCCCACCAGCTGCGTGGTGTACCAGATCGCAAGAGGCTGGTTTGGGAAGACCCTCTCCAACTGGTCTCTCCACCGATTGCCTTGCGCCGCAGCGGGAGTGATATATTCATACGTCCGTCACTCCTGGATACTAGATTCCTACCAGTCATGCATACCTTTTCCTTCCCAGAACAAAAAAATACACAGTATTCCCAAATAGGACATAATAAAGAGAAAAATGATTTTCCTCGGGGCCTCTTGTATGGGGTAAATGTAAAAAAAAACTTCCTACCATCGATTAGTGGGCACATATTTTAAATGTACAAGACCAAAACGCACCCATAGTGTACTAACGGTGTTTGGTTTCAGAAATATTAAGAAAGATCTTCTTTAGAAAATATACCCTCTGCTATACGTGATTAGTAAGGATGTAATAATAAGTTTATCACTTTGAACACACTATTACAAAAATAAATTCAATTTGAGAACCGAATTTGTATTAAATATAAAATTGGTTCTTAGGTTGCGTTATGCAATCATTTTGGCTGTAACAAATGAATCCTTGAGGCAGTAAAGTTTATCTAGAAATTAACAGCTTAAATCTGTAACCTGCAGAAAAAAAAAAAAAATTGGAACCTGATAATGCGTGCGTCGGGAAGTATACACCTAGTATATATAATTACATATAGCACATATACCTAGTATATATAAGGACATATATAATTAGTCCGCAAATAGTGCTGGTGTAGTATATTTTAGGGATAGCCTCTAGGAGTAGGTATTTAGCAAATATACACGATTGCCGTGTAATAAGCCAGCTTGTATGCTTTCCAACACTGCGACGTGCAATTTAGATCTTTGCGTTCTTTACTCTATGCTTTTAAAATACGCCTCTCACTAGAATTTGTTCCTTACACAACACCAAATTATTAACTTTTGAATTTAGTCATCCAGTAGTTGATTTCTTCATTTAGATGTAGAAATGAGATCCCTGAGGTGTTCGTGTGGTAAAACCACATTCGACGGTTTTAATAATGAGAAGATCCGAAAACACTTTATTGCTCAGACATGTAAACAATGTTTAGGGAATGGATCGAAATAGAAGTTTTAAGAGAATATATGGAAGTCGTGGCACGATCATATGGCTAATATACCTACTTGAGTCGGTTCATGTCAAATGTGGAGAAAAAAACAGTTTGTTTCCAGACAAGATTGTTTGGCATTCTTCACTGCCTTCAAATAGAGATAGACAGCACGAATGCATTTTATGTTAAATGTCATCAAAATACATGTTTACAATTCGCAATACCGGACACAACTAATCCAGCTCATAATTAAAACCGACCAAAACAATCCCGCACAGGTTCCAAAAATTTATTGAGATGCGGAGGCTCTATCTGAAAGTCAAATAATAAAAAATAAACTTAGAATGAATGAAATGATTCTTAAGAATTAAAGAAATTTAAACTTCCAAGAATCGTAATAAAAACCTCGAGAAATAAGAAGTTATAAGAAGCATTGCGAACTTTCCTTACAGGTTTATGGCCATAAAGGTATTTTATTTATTTATTTACTGCGATTTGTATTGACATATTCTTATTTTATAATAATTTCAATGCAAAATCATACAAAATTTCAAATGAATCTTATTGGATTTATTCTAAAATATATCGTCGGTACATTCATTTCTCTGATACAATAAGAACACTCGGTTCGTTGGTGGTATTTCAGAGTGTTTGCTTTCGTTTTAATTTCAACATAAAAACGAAATATCTACTTAATATAAAACGGAAAGTTTGTTTGAAAGCGCTTTATTCATCGCGGTTTCTACTAGCTTTGCTCTTCTATTGGAAAGCTTATCATGTAACAATTGTAATAATAATTTGTGTAACGCCGTTTTAGCGAAAAATCATCCCGAGTGCGGGGTACTTAACCTACACATTTAATATTCTTTTTTATAAACAAACAGATACATAATTTATTTATTTATTAACGGATATCGTCCAAATTACAAAATAATAACACGAATAAAGTAAAATGAAATATACAGGAGTAGACAAAGGTACATGAAAGCAAAGAATTAGGGTAGATATAATATAAGAAAATAAAGTGACAAGTCGAATCAAGTCAAGACTACGCCGTGGGTCAGGACCACAGGACACTTATAATATTCCGTCACTTGTTTAGCGACTGACAAAAATCATTCAAACTTATCCCAAAAAAGTAAAGGTTTTGACTTGAATATGATTTAAGATTTTCACGGCCAAAAGTATTTTTGTTATTTGTTTTTGGGGTATTATGCCGTGTTGCGCTAACTCCTTCTTTAGCCAACGTTTCGGAGAGCATTGCAGTGTCCATCATCAGGGCAGATGTGTTATTTGAGGTTGTGTTAAAATGTGAGCTTATGTATCATATGAGTTTTGACTTGAGTTGACCAGTTACACATTCTGGACAATGGTGAATAATATCCATAATTTGTCGAATGATGGTTAGGAAGAGCAGTTCATTATTTCTGAGTCTGTGCGAGGGGATATTGAAGGGAATGTGTTGCAGTAGAGTAGGTGAATCAATAATACCATTTATAATTTTGAAGAAGCAAATGAGGTCATTTCTTTCCCGACGGACTTCCAAAGGAGAAAGGTTTAGAGTTAGTTCAATTTCATCATATGAGTATTTGCCTTTTTCTAAACCTATAATTATTTATACCACTTAAAAACCTATATTTCTTAACCTATACCACTTAAAAACTCAGTCTTAGCACACACTCATTGCTTCATTCAAATTTATACATCGTTTCATACATACTTCTCTATTTGTAAAGGTTTTATAATAAAGTAGGCATATCAATAAATTCTCAGATACAATGAAAATTTTGATAAATTGGAAAAAAAAACAGTTTTTTGCTGTTGTTGCATAAACATAGATGACATTATTCAAACCGAAAGATTAAGTTTCTTTATATCCCCATGTGTTCCTTTATACCTACATACATGATTTTGTAAAACAAATAATACATGCCTTCTAAAAACTTTTTCTCCTCCTTCTTTCCACTTTCTTTTGGAAAACAATTCATTTTTTAATAACATCGCTTTAATCTAAAATAACACTGCTTTCACAAAGCCTAATCCTAAGCCCCGTTATAATGTCCATACTACTAAATTTTAATAATTTGTAAATGAAATCCTCAGCGCGGGAGATCCCAGTGAGGCAATCATTTTATTATTATTAAAAAGACTAACGACGGAAATATCTGATCTCTACTTATTGCCCATACTAGTACATACATACCCAAGTCATAGGTAAGCTTGAAAAGCTGTGCAGATGTGCTGCATGAGAGCATTTTATGTTTCAGGGTATTGATTCTTCAATCCAGGCTGCTCACAATCGCCGTTGAAAGTACATACAATGGTCGAAATTCTAATTTTTGAGTCTCGTCGAAAGTAAATACTTACATACCTCAAACGTCAAAAGTCATTCCACTCGAGTGGAATGACTTCGTCGAGAGTCAAGGCCCTGGGTGTCGATTCTCCAATCCAGGGCCATCACCGTCAAAATTACGTTCATTGGTCGACACTCTTATTCTTGAATCTTTTCTAAGGTACATACGCCAAACGTCAAAAATTAGTCGAACCACTCGTTGTTCGAGTGGAATGACTTCGTCGAGAATTGAACCCCTGATATTCGATTTCTGTTCGAACGTTCGGACAACTATTGCGCTACCCTTTTCTTCAGTGTGGGTGTACCGAGTTGAAAAGGTTGCCGATGAATGGTTCTAGTTAATGTTATAGTTTGCATTTTGTAGACCGGTCTACTTGAGTTCGGTAAACGATAAAAAATAACATTTCATTCCGTTTGGTTTCTCGAAATAGAATAAATAATTAATCTAAACTAGGAAATCCATGTTTCCATACTTAACTAATTGAATTCTGAAAATGTAATGACAAAACGAAAAAACTTAGTTTGTTAGTATCATTTCTTCAACATTTCGCTACTTTTCACACATTCTGTGTCTATTTTACATAGTTAAAGTATAGTTTCACTTTTTTCTAGGTATTTGTATTTCTAGCCATTGAGGTAACCGAGTATTGGCTATTATTGTCTGGTACTATTTGCAACAGAGGTTTCTTCCTTGTACCGCGTGCCTGCAGCCGTCAGCCGTCACAATTTAAACGAACCTCAGCGAACAGGGCGAACTTCAGCGAACTTGAGCGAACAGAGCGCACGGGCACAGAACGAGCGGTGTGGCTGGCGGCCGTTGGGGCGGCCATCTAGCGGCGCGGGCCGAAGCTCGCGTGCGGAGAGAGACCCACTCGCTCGGCAGCCAGCGAGAGACCGGCTTTCGGTTGGATACGACGTGTCACGTGTACTCAGCGTTCGCGCCCGTTTACTTCGGCGATACATTCGAAACTTCTCCAAATCGACGCAAAGTGCTCAACTTCCGATCCAAACCTCTAAAAAAGTTCTAAGTGAAATAAACAATTTTATAAAAGTTAACATTTCATTATTCGCGAGTGCTTTCATTAGTTTTTTCAGTGTTAGTGGCGTAGAATGGATACGGTGAAGGCATTTTTAATGCAAGCATAGTGTACGGTGAAGTTCTTTCAACCTGGGAATATTATTAGTGCGAAAATATAATAATAAAACTAGTGAATTGAATTTTTATCTGAATTTATTGTGATGTGGTGACCGTTGGATTCTGACAGTTAGTGCGTGCCACTTTGAAGGAAGATAACAACTTCTTTCAAGATGGGGAGCAAGTCCTGGGATGTGCGGAGTTCTCTGGTGTTGTCTTCAATCACAGGTGAGTTTATCCCTTCTCCTCGGGAACTGGCCTTGTTGGCTTTTGCATCCAAACCGGTTCAGCCACCAGCCACCATTGCCTTTCCGCCTACACGAATGCAAGCAAAACTCTTACAATCTCTTAGCGAATCATCATACTTTTTATTGCGATGTTGAGGACAACACATCTGCAGGCCACATTCTTGAATTAACTCTTATGACGACACTGTTGATGTACAAGATATGCTTTGGTGTTTTTTGTTTTTATCCCGTTCATGTAGCAATTCGTTTTATTAACACTTACCTACCTACCCAGTTTCACCGTAATTTATTGTGTGTATTTTGATTGTTTATTGTAGATTTCTAAATTCGTAATATTGTTAAGTTAACAGTGCTGCATTCACATTATTACGGTTGTAGACGAATTCTTTGTTGTCGTTTTTATAAGATAATGCCATTTTGCGACAAATAAAATACATTAAAAAACATATTTACTCAAACATAAAAACTCGGGATTTGGCAATAAGTAACTAACTATATAAATATCACTATATACTTTTTGTTCTCTGTATATATATTATCTTGAAAAAACTTTTGAATGTAGAAAGTTAGGTACGGTAGAATATTTACCTAGTGGATGTCTTCCATTTTTTACTGAAATTTATTATTTTCTTTTGCGTAATGTTCTCTTTTTGAGAGCACCAAAATTCCCACTATCATTTTTTTTTCATCTTATGTGAATAATTTTCAAATTAACCCGCGCTTCTTACTTGAGACGAAAAAACACCATGACGTCCGTTATTCTAGGTACCTAGCCAATATTAAGAACTCAATAATTAACAATCCACTCTCAGTAATTATTATAAATAATAACCAATTTTCTTCTGCTAGACATTAAATGAGGATGTATTCGTTTATTTGGTAGGTAATCAATGAAGCAGAATTTTTCTTATATTTACTATCTTGTACCACTAACAATGGATTTATTATAAAATAACACTTTCTTAACTTTTACTAACCTAAATAAAGTTCTTGCCAGAAACATTATTTTAAAAACACTAACTCTACGTTTGTCGCAATGTATCTGACAAATACATAGGTTTTGGAAGCCTGTGTAGCATTTTTTTTTCATCAAGTTTCGACAAAAACATGCGATTGTTATTGTGCAAAATCACCTCAAGGCCTCTGTACAAATATGTAATACATTTCTACAAATGTACATATGTTTTTATTCTTATTTATTTATATTTGTAACCAATATTATCTAATTAAGTATAAACACATATTTATGTTGTAACCTATACATTTATAGAATGTAGTTTTTTATGGAAATTAAATTAATTCATGTTATAGGATATTTTTACAATTTAAAACTTTTTCCACTTATTTTATTATTTTGACCGTTACCGGTTTCAGCTTATTGTAGCCATTTTCAGACTGGTACAATTATTCCTCAAACACGACATTTGAGGGAAAAAATTCCACAGCGAATTGTCAAAATGAAAAATTGAAATATGTATTGGTATATTTTTGTAATATTTATTCAAATGGAAACACTTCTTTTGGAATTTCTAAAATTTTCTTGATAGACTTCAATGTTTGGATTTTATCATTCATAATTCTGATTTATATCATTTTTAAGTATAAAACCTTACACTGATCAAAAATAGTGCTATTTAAACAGCTATTTCGTTCAAGGCAAACTAATATTTCATGTATATATTTAGGCGGTCATTTTGAATGTAAGAAACATAACCTATTATTAGTAATAAAATAGGTATTGCTATAAGTATTGATTTGTACTTTTGTAATTTACTTTCTTAACTTGGGTTTCTTAAAAATAAATTTTGTTTTGGTAAGTTAAATTTTTCCTTGTTCTTTATCATCTTCATAATATATTATGTACCGTTTTTTTTATTCTAGAGAAAAATAATTTCTCAGTTTTCATCTTGGCTAGTCGTTACATTTCGTGATTTAAAAAAATCTCATTCCAAAAAATTGTGGGACAAAATATTTAAAATAGAGTTCTACCCACTTCAATCGTGATAAAGTATTGAACAAATAGTAATACAATTTAAATGATAAAGTATTTAACTAATAGTAATACAATTTAACTATTAATAATAAACTATTGAACTAATAGTAATATTTAAATATTCATGATAAAGTATCGAACTAATAGTAATACAATTTAAATATTCATGATGAAGTACCTATTGAACTTATAGTAATATTTAAAGATTTCGTGATAAAGTATTAAACTAATAGTAATATTTAAATATTCATGATAAAGTATTGAACAAAAGGAATACAATTAAAATATTCATGGAAAAGTATTAAACAAAAGGAATACAATTAAAATATTCATGGTAAATTATTGAACCTATAGTAATATTTAAATATGTTCGTGATAAAGTATTGAACTAATTGTAAATAACGTACTTTCGTCACATTAACCAAAACTCGTACTGTGTTATCCTTATTGGAGGGAATGTCATTTTTTATGAGCATAGACACAATCAATATAATCTACGGTGGTACTATTACTAATACTAATAGGTAGGTACGTATTTATTCAAGGAAGTTTAACATAATGTTTTTGTTGATTATGATTTTTGCAATTTCCGTGAATAATCATTATTTTGTGCAAATCTGATAAAAAGCATTTATCCGATTGTCCATTTCCTTTGCACTCTCAAAATAATGTTCGTAATAATTGATAGAAAATGTTAAATCAACAATTGTTTTAATTGTGAGTTTTTCTGCGTTATTTAAAAATAACAATATTTTGGACATTGTCTGCTCAAAGTCACTGAACACTAAATCACTAGAAATGTAGTTTACACCCTACACGGAGAAAAATGGGTAAAATAGTATTGCTAATTTACTAAGAATCTCTTCAATTTATTGATAATCCAGTTAAAAACGGGATTACATGACCTTAACGAATGAACTGGTTTCCTGATAAACTTTTATTTAGTTACGAATATATTATCATCATACTACAATTCGAATTTTCATGAACACGTGTTCCGACATCGTGATAAAATGTTCGTAATTTAATGAAAATTTATAATTAATCCTGTTAATTCATTCGTTTAGGGCCTGCAATCCCGGTTTTAACCTGATCACCAATAATTTGAAGAAATTCTTAATTAATTATTAATACTAATTTTTCTCCGTGTATACGCATTTGATTTTAATTTACATAATGTTATTTCGGTTCCTAGGCCCCAGGCAGGCGAGTAAATTCATTATCTGCCAAGAAAGTAACTAAAAAGGTTTATATTTATGCCATTGAAAAATTTGAATGCTGTCTCCTTGTGTAAAATGAACGTTTACACTGGTACACATTTGACGTTTTGTATGCCAGGCCTCGCACGGGAAACATTCCAGCTAGACAGGCATAGTATATTTACCAAACAGCTCATTATTGTAAAAATATTTTCTAGGTAAACAACAAAGAACGCAATAATATATACTTTATGTACGGACTTAGCGATATTTCTTCAGCCTACGAACTCCACTACATTTTTAACGGTGTTCTATCTCATTTATTGTTTTTCCTTTCTTTCTCGGTAACTTTTCAGCTTTCCGTATAATATATGTAATTTTATATCTCAGACAAGCTCACACGGCGGATGGGAATGTTGTTTCTGTTTTACTGATATTTCAATGCTAAATGCTCTCAGGAACTAGCTTTCAACGTTAACAGCCAAATTCTGTCGGATTTTCGTGTTTACTCCCCCTTACAACATGATCCTTCAAGACCTGTTTCAAATCACCATCCTTATAATAAGGTTACATAAATGTCACCTCACGACTCACGACATCGTCAGATATCAAATAAGATATAAATCCAGGAGGAGAGTAATCAAGACGGTCTCATGTGTGCAGAATATTTAAAAAATGAGGTCTTGAATTCTTATGAAAAGGAATCTTATAACCTAGTGGAACTTATACTTACTTACTAGATAGGTACTATTGTACATACTCGTTTCTCTTGTTCAAACGTAATAAAAAGTTTAACCCATATTTCTGTGTAACACAAAATTTTCGACTCAAAATTCCTTGGGAATTCTTATCCTAAGCGTATCTACTTGTCTAAGTAGGTTTCGAATATCACCCGAGAGAAGTATTACGGACCATGGGAAATATTTCAAAGCAAATCAACCATATTTCATACGTCGAGTAGATTGCAAAGGTACGGTGCGATCGCTGAGAAATTCTCTTTAAAAGGTAAGGGACCACGCTGTACATTGTACGTGTCGACTACAAAAGGGTCCCTTTACAAAACGGACCTCAAAGGTATCGATATTGCTGTTGGCGGCCACTGCCGTGCATTGGGCCGATACATACTCGGGAAATACCGTATGTAGGAGGCTCCACTTTACCTGTGCGGAGCTTTTTTTCTTGTTAATTTTTTCATATTATCCGCCCTGCGAATTTTAGCAGGTAGATTTCTTTTGTAAAAAAGTGCACCATTAAAGGGAAGGCATAGCGTGCCTGTGAGTTCTTAGCGCAGGCGACTATTAGAAAGTTTTGTCGATAAATTCAAGTTACCTTGAGCACTTATTATTGGAGGTATAACAAATATAGACTTCACTTATCTATAATAAGCTGTACCAGACTCTCGATTGTGAAGATAAGTAACTGAGAAAACTAACCAGTCATAACTGATTGCTCTTTGTTAGGAGTACATTTGCTTTAAGTCATGCGAGATTTTCGCTAATCTCTCTTCATTCGAAGCAAGTCACATACCTACTTTAAGATTTGTTACGACTTTTTTATCGCATTTTCTCATGTTACTAAAATTGTATTTAGGTTTACTACAAACAATCGTAGGTTCGTATTAATTTATAAAACCGGTAGATACTGGGTGTGTGGGTATTAGAAGGGCATAAGCGGTGGAAATAAACACATCTTCTTAACGCAGCGAGAGTTGGCTGCAATGAAAAAGCTTAGAGCATTGAATGCATTTGTGCATCGGTATACGCTTCCCCCGGCGAGGAACAGCCCTTTGTCTTGTTTACGCCTACTTATTTCAGCGCTCCTGTGGCGAGTTTTCACGAAACGGCGCTATACAATTTTACAAGTATTATTGTGACTAGCGGAAGACAGCAAGTATATACGATGCTTGTCAAAAGAATATTGTTAGGAAGCTAAGAGCGTATTCTATTCATATCGGTTCAAGTTGATCTTTCCCCGTGAACTGAATTGTTTTTATTACCACCATCGCATTTTTTCATTTTGAATGTAAAACATTTGTAATATTATATACATATATATTTCCCTGTAAAATAGTAATGCGCGATGTCCATTGTTTCATTTACGCCTGCTTATTGTAACTAGCGGAAAAGAGACAGTAAGTTTATATGTTTACTGTGTTGAAATATTCTCGTTTAAAATCAGCCCTAAAGTTTATCACATTCCGATAAAGTATTTTAATTACAATTAAATGAAACGATATTCGGCTTTCGCTTTGAACTCTAAATTGTGAAATAATCATTAACTGTTTTTATTTTTTATTAAAGGCCAAACGAAACACGCTGTATGTGATTTATGCATCTGTGTGAGTAGTATGATGAATTCAACAAAGGTTGCTACACCTATACAAACATGCGTCGTATATTACGAGAAAGACGGAGAAGTTACAAGAGTTGTCAGCGGAATCTCTTTTTCTTCTTCCACTTACTCGTATGTTCTTTCCCCGTGGACTGAATTGTTTTTATTACTACCATCGCATTTTTTTCATTTTTAATGTAAAACATTTGTAATATTTTTACTATATTTACACACTGTAAAAGGCGGGTGAATATCACATCGAAGGTTCGTTTAAGCTGTTTCATGTATTGCATTTGAAAAAAAAAATAGTTTTATTTTTTTGATAAATGGTTCACTTCTGCTATATGTTCCTTGGGGGAATCCACATTCCCAGGGCTCACAGGTTACAGGCAAATCGCAGGTAGGTACCTCCACCGCGATTCATAAAACGTCGTAAATCAATATCGAAATTCGGGAAAAGTTTTTTCCATTAAATTCAGATATATCGACGCTGGTTCATGTGATGCGAGTGATATTTCGAACAAACCGCCGCAATAGAGAACGCGGCCTGAAATTACCCCAGTTTGCTTTAGATTTATCCGGGCATTTAATAATGTCACGTTATCTAGGGGTCGTCATTTAGATATTATTTGTGGAACTTATTATAGAATAAGCGCAGACCCGTGTTAGTAAATAACGCTTTTATGAAAATGGAAAAAGTGCAGACCCTTGAAAAATCAAGATTATCTCTAAGGACGGGTTGTTTCGGAGAATTTGAACAATTCATCAAATTTCAACGTTCATTTTCGGGTTCTGTGAAAGTCCTATTCAAGTTCTGTTATTATATCATTGTAGGCTAGTTGATTGACAGAACTGAAATATAAACAGAACTTGAAAAAATCTTTCACAGAACTTGAAAATGAGCGTTGAAATTTGATGAATTGTTCAAATTCTCCGAAACAACCCGTCCTAAGAAATAGATACAAAAGAAATATGTATTTCAAATATAGAATTATGTTGTTTTCTGGTAAAATATATATTATTAGCAGGTACTTTATCGCTTATCTGAATTCCAGAACTTAATCAGTTCCAATTTTGAAAAACACTTAAATTCAAAAAAAATCCGAGTTCATTAAACCAGAGTTACATCATAGACAGACCCACAACCTAAATTAGTTTGTTTGATGATAATATATTGTAGACCTCAGTGGCCAAGCGAGATCCTCAATTGCGAATCCTCTTCAAGCGCGGGTTCTAATCCCGGCGTGCGCTAATAAATTGCTTAATTTTCTATTGCTTAGAGTAGTTGGCTCTTGTACGCTATTCACAATAATAAAATAATGCATATATTATGTACAAGTTGTTTTAGAGCGATTCCTGTGTGGGTAGGCCTTTTTCTTACCGATGATATTTTTTTCAATTAAAAACAAAAAATATTTTTCCATGTCGCCAATGGGTTCAACCATTAGGTGATGTACACTCCGTCTAGTTGCAACAACACCGCACAGGTGAGATACGAGTAGGGTGCGTATCACATGATTAGTTGCGTATGTATACAAATGGACAGTCTCGGAGAACAATGTCGGATGTGCAGATTTGTAGTTTTTCAGTAGAGCTGTTTAAAGCATCGTTTCTGCATTTGTACTGTTTTTGATGATATATTTTTCCTATTAAATAAATATGGATAAATGCAAAATATCAAACAACACTATTTCTTGATTATCAAAAACACTAAAAATGAAGAAACAAACTTTGAATAACTCTACTGCGAAACTGCTAATCTGCACATAGTTCTTAGGGACTGTCGTATGCTCAAGAATCGCCAGTGAAAGTTTTTGTACATATCTACCTATTGATTATTTTTATTTCAATCAAAATGGTTCTTTATTCACCTATGGCTGAACTTCCAAGGCCCTTTATCGTCCTTCGTCCTTTTCCATTTATCTTATATCTTTTTTCACTATTATTTGTTCTGAGTATTTGAGCTTGATTTATCTCCGTTGGTAAAGTTTATTGCGGCTTTATCTCTTTTGTTGAGTTTGTTAATTTATTTTCTTAATTAATCTTGCTTTCAAAAACACAGATAAGCCTTCCTATGTCGAAAGTCTATTATTTGTGTTGAATTGTTCGTATCCGATTTCTTAAGTTTTCCATTAAACGATGAGTATTCGTGGATTTACTTCCACGTATGTATAAAAGCAATAGGAAATTGTCTGCACGATTGCTTCCTTACAATCAAGCGAATTGTTTAACATTAAACAAATGACCCATGAAGTAATTGTGTATATTCATTTTTTTAATTTCCTACCAAAAACAAATAAATTAATAAAATTGTATGTTGACGAATAGATTTTCTATAACATGTGGACGGCGTTTGTGACGTCACACCGGCCAACGTCTGTAGGCTCAATCCTGTGTTGCATACTCGTAAATACCCGACGCATTATCCGTTAGGGATATTTCGGCAGCGTTGGTAAATGTCCGACACACAGACATAGGAATTAATATGTCTATGGTCCGACATAATTATTTAACTCTCTCTTAATCAGTATTGTTTTAAATTTCTAATGCTTATTTTCGTCGATTGACCGCAGGTACTTACCTATTAAAAGAGCAATGTTTTGATTGTTTATATCGTGTTACGTATACATTTGCGAAACGCCGCTTGCGATTGCTTCGTTCCTCTCCCATAATTCGTAACGCAGCATTGGAAATGATCAAACAAACATTCCAAAGTACCTACCTGCAGTCAATCGACGAATATAATTTATTTGTTTAGAAAAATCAATTAGAGTTATTTAGACATATTGTTTATATTAAAATTAATGTACTTACATGCTTTAAAAACATTTACCTATTTCGTAAAAAACAATGCGCGACTTTTGAAGTTTAAAATAAGAGTTGAAGATATTCTTAGTAACGCCGTGGTGTAAGACCACAATTCAGAATTGAAACGCGTTTTTAAATGGCTTTAGCCGTATTTGGTGATCAGATTCGAATAGCAAGGTCCATTACCCTTCCCATTACCTTCAGCCTCACAACATACCCCAATTTGCCATAGTCTCACTGGTTCCAGGCGGTTGGGAGCAGTTGGGACTCTTGTGCGGTTTCACATTATTTAAAAAAAACATTAAAAGGACGTTATTGTCACGAGACGTCGGGATTTTAATGGATATCGCGTCGGGTATTTAGGCATACGCTCCCGGGACTCGGTGACAACTGTAATAGCAGTCAGTAGCGTTACCAACGTCGCGCGTCGTAGCCAAATTTGAACCGTTTAGAAATTTATGATTTCAGATTGATGAATTTATGAAATTTAACATATGACGTTATGTTATTTTTTTCTCACATATCGTACGAGATAATTAACCAATATTATAACTTTTTATTGTTTAATATTCGGTTATTATTATTTACTGAAATAATTGACTAAATAAAATAAAAAATATATGAATACATTTTTTCTTATGACACGGTGCTAAGTTACAACTATTATTCCATGTATGGAGTCTATACAACCTCTGAGTAGTAGACGGTTGAAATCAATTATTAATAAATATGTTAAACAGTATTGTTTAGTTTTATCTTGTTGATTATTCAACGTGCGTTAGTTTAGCATATTATGTATCTTCTCGTTCCCCAGATTATACGTCGCCTATTAATTAAGCAAGAAAATACGAGACTTAAACCGCAACAATATATAATGTATTATTTCTGTTGGCGCAGATAGTAAAATCACCAAGAACAAAGGCGAGGATTTGACGATAACATCGTTTTTAATTACACCCCCTTTCGTCGGTTTTGGTTTTGGCGCGATAAAATAGTTGAGAGTTATTTATATTTTAACAGCTACATCAAAGTCAGAAGAGTATTAGATTTCTGCATGTACATCAATCAGAAATCAAAATGATTAATCAATCCTTAAAAGGACTTGAATGCACTAAAGCAAATAATCGTTTTTATATCCTTGCTGCAGGTAAGCACCTACATCGAAGTACCTGCCTTCCTAAGAAAAATATCAGTATGTATCATCGAAAGGTAGGTACTATGTAGCCCTGCCGCTAAGTAAGAATAATTAAAATTTATCGATGAATTTTCAATCTCTCGATTCAACCTCCGAACTCAACTCCCCGTTTAAAGCTGTTGGATCTGCCCCGGCAATTTCCTCTAACCCCAAGTCGGGTGATTTATCTAAGATATAAATAACCACTTTCCCGATAGGTAATGGAAATGAAGAAGAGAGAATGAAGAAGAATCATTTATAATTTTCAATCAAAAAAGAGATTGACAAAAGTCGTATCATTTCTACTGTATCGCTCCCGCAGATCAAAATGTATTATATTATTTTTTCCTTCCTTATGTCCCGTATTGGCGGGAATGTGAAATAGCTATAGCTGATAAATTCCGATAGCTTCCGATATGCGTACATTATAATATTGTATTTTTGGCAACAAATTCAATGGCTCGTTCTTAATTGCTTCCGTTTGGACCTGTCAAATTATTTACCTGAAAATCGTTCCTGTTATTTCTTCGAAATATAATTATATCTGATAATGCCGCAGAATAGAAGCAATTTCCCCCTCGGTTCGAGAAACCATTACTGGTTGTAAATTGTAAACTCCGAATTGTTAAATTTGATTTCGGTTTCGTTTGAAATACAATATTATATGGCCTGCATTAGTTGGGTTACATTCTGAAGGAGTGGCGTCTATTTGCTCTGGCAGGGTCCTCAAGTGAATCCCTTTTTCCAGCTTGTGACCCTAGATAACGTTTAATAGCTGAGAGTGGCTTTCGTCAAACGAGCTTTACGGACGCTCATTGTTACCTTTTTGTGACATTCCCTTACAACAGTTTTAAAACCAAAAGCCCTTTCGTGACTGTCCCTCATTCATTACGGCGAGTCCTTAGGCCTAGATGGTCTTGTTAACGAAATAAATTGGACTAATTATGTTTCGTGGAGCTTGCATCGTTAGTTTAATGAATATATATTTCATTTATCATACTGTCAAAATTTTTATTATTTTATGTGTGCACAGCTCGCATTATGATAATCTATTTCTACAAACTTTTAGTTGGTCAGCCGTCAACGCAATGTATGCAACAGTATCATTCATCGTTTGTGCGAGAGATTTTGGTCGGTTTTCGTTTTATAAAGCAAGTAACTCGCAGTATTTTACTGTATTTGTATGGTGAATGTCCAACTCAGGAATGACATTGCGATTTATTACGTGGCCATTTAGATGTGGTCAATAATTAATCGGGGCGAATGATCTGGCGGACCAAATCGGGCGAGACATCGCTCCAAATATCGTGACAAAAGATGCTCCAGTGCAATGGTTCCGACAAATAGTCGCTTTTGCGTTTCTCATTCTTAAAATAGATCATCACTTGACGAGTGTCAATCGATTCAAGTGCGATAATATTCGCGTGTTTTGATGTTGCGAATTCAGAATCCCAGTGTTCAATGTCGTAAAATGTTCATAAAATCTAATTTATTCTAGCGATTCCCATCCTCGTGCCTAACCATTACTCACTTCAAAGAGATAAAAAAACACCTCGTATCTCTTTACGACTGCCACCGTAATATCACACAAATCATTAGCGGTACACTGTACATGTGAGTCTACACGTGCGTAAAGTATCTTCGCCACGGTGTACATTAATCAACAAAGTTTCAGCAACGACCTCCCCAGTACATTCATATAGTAATTTGTTTGTGGACTTTTCCCTTTAATGCGTTTATTCGTGGAAGTTTAATAATTCCAGGCATCGTTGTGTTTGCCTACTGTCGGCTCACGTCAACCTTTACCTAATCTGAATCGAGAAATTCTCCGCGTGACACTCGGATCTGGTGAAAACTTTAAACTTTTACCGGCGTTTCTCAGAGAGTGGTTCTGATTGGCGTTCTGTAATTGGAGATATACCAGCTCTGAAACCACTTCAACAAGTCTGATTTCTTCGTGGAACTTAAATGGGCATGGCATGTGCTAGCGATCAGCGAGCAGTAAGTAGTAAGTAGCTAGTATGGCCATTTTAATCGAATCTCGCTCATGACAGGACTGTCGGGCGCTGGGCCGCAGGTGCCGTTGTTTTATAGAATACGCACTGTCGAGCAGCCACAATATTTTTTCTAGAGCGGAAATCGAGTCGTTAGTAGGAAGAAAGTTGTTTTTCTTCTTTCCATCGGACGGCTAATTCAACCGAACGGAAGGCGAGGTATTTTAACGCGCTAAGATAAATTGACTTACAGTCCCACTATCTTCAGCAGTTAATCAGTGCAGTGTCTGGCAATAAGAAATAAGAATGAACCCTTAGAGAAACGCAAAGAAACTGTCTGGGTGGCTACTGGGGTTAAAACTTTCTCTCTTTTCATCCCTGAAAAATAACAAAAAATATCCAAGAAGAGAAAAGCCTCCAAAGAAAAGATTTCAAGCATTTAAGATATCGTTTAGATACCATTCTATCATGTTCAAACGCAACCCGTCCAGAACAACCTGAACAGTATAAATAATAAAATAAAAGATATCCGAAGTGTTTCTCAAGATGTTTAGATTGATAAATGCCTCCGCTTGAACCCACCCCTTTAATGTTCCGATCAATTTTCGTTTTAAATCGGAATGTTTACAAATCGGCGCGCGGGTCAGTGTAATCCTTCAGGCTTCACTTCGAATTTAGCCGGATGAATAAATCATTCGGGACTGTTTTGCGGCCTTATCCTTTTGCGGAACTTCGTCTGAGAATGGCGGACGAACGCGGTAATGTGAAGTGTCTAGATAG